>NW_004797339.1:1401295-1438097 GCF_000002075.1 Aplysia californica
GAGGGAGGGAGGGAGGGAGGACCTCTCTGAGTTAAGGGCAAAAGTGTTGGCCAAGGACATGTTTATTGCATTTGTCACTAAGTGCTCAGTAGCAGATCAAGCCCGCACACTTCAGTTGCATGTGGGGAGTTTACAGTGGCCTGAAGGCATGTGTCTGGTTCTTCACCATAATTGCCAGTTAGCTTTCTCTTCAAGAGCAATTACACACAATGCAACAGCTTGCTGGCCTTCTGAAAAGTTACATCTGGCTGAAGCTGTTGTAGAAAGTGGACCATGGCAGGGCAAAAGAAGAGGAAAGGTTTCTTGGTCAAGAAAAAATGGCTGATCTTAGATGAGGTTGAGAAAAGTCAATGCCAAAAACCCAAATCTACAAAATGTGTGACCATGGACCCAACATGCATACTGGCATGGCATAGGGGGCATGATTTGAGCAAAGTTTTGAACCAGTTGTCCAATTTGGTCTGTCTCCCTTCATGATTACGTCTATGTCCTTTCATGCAATCTGAAATCGGTGTATAGTGAAATTCATACTTAATGAAATGGTTTAAGTGTCTTTCTGATTTCGCTATATGCTTGCTAGACAGTAATTATTCAAAAAATAAAACAAGCTGAAGCTTCATATAATGGGCTACAACAGGATGATTTTGCATCATAGATGTAACAACATATATATGAATTGAGTTCATTTCAGAGGTGTAATATACATGAGTGAACTTGGTCCGAGAGAAAGCAACATTCTAAAAAATGTTAATACCAGAAAACGGTTCACCAGACTATCGTTATTGTCTTGCAAATTTTGTTGTGCAAAGATGTAGCTGTTATGTGAACCCTTTTTCTTATTTATCCTCTTAGTGCCTTTTAAGCCCTGTTTTTTTATATTGTTAATTACTGTCAATCAGTATCTTATTACGGGTGCCTCAGAACCTAAAACAGAGCATCTTTGCATTTTGTAATGTTTGTTTGAATGTTTAGATCGCCTGATTTGTGTCGATAGCTCAGTAAACAGGAGATACCTACCAGCTACTAATTTTATTGCTTTTTTTTAAAAACAGATTTGTGAAGACCAAGATAGCATTTGGCAAAGAGACAAAGCGTGAGAAGCCTCCCAACCCCTCTGTGCACTACATCTGGGGCACAAAGGTGATTTGTTCTTATTTTTGCTTTCATCATAGTTTTTGGAGTTGTTGGTGTTTTTCTTAATTCAGCAGCTCTTTAGTCCTTGCCTGTAACCTGGGTGCTGTTGTAGTATAGATTGCTATTTAGATTGAGATTGGGAGGAAGAAATATTTGCTGTTGGTAAATAAAGGCTTTGGAGGAGCAATTGTTGGCCATTATCATAAGCATGATTATAAAGCAAATACAGTGATGGATTTTCTTGATTGGTCTAGTTCAAAAAGTAGTTTAGTAGTTCAGCTCCATTTGGGGGTGGAGTACTGTGCTTTGGTTCTTTCTGTTTAAGGTTTTTGTTAGTCTCAGGGCCTGTGCAGTTCATATTGTCCGCAGCTGCGAGTTGCCCCTCCTACCTACATTTTCATACTTTCTACCTCAGTAGTTGTGTTAAAAGCCAGGAGTGACAGTAGAAAGAGCTAGAGTAACAATAGAGTCAGGTTTAAGGGAAAGAGTAGCCAAGTCAGGTTTTAAAACGGGGACCTATTAAATAAGAGGCCAATGCAGTACCTGTAGACCTTTGAGTGACTCATAAGAATAATTGTTTGCAGCATTCGTAGTCTGTTGTTCCAGAATTTTGGGGGTAACATGATGAATATAGAAGTAATGTCTCATGGAATATTTTCAGTTAATTGAAAGTATTGAGCAGGTTTCTGCTCTCTCCATTCACCGAGTACTTCATTTGCTTTCAGTGGGATTTGATAAGGTCCCACTACTTTGCCTTTAAACATCTCTTTAATGGCTTTTTCTACTTCTATCTATAGTCCTTATCTCCCCTTCTTCTTTTTTATGTTTGTTTCTCTCTTGTAACACCTCTAATCTTCTGGCGCTCAAATGACCTTATGCAGTTGCGAGTGCCGTAACACCTCTACTAAAACTAAACTTAATTTTTCTATAAGGTGATAAATGAATATCGGCAAAAGTATTTTTTTATCTGGGGGGGGTTGTTACAAGTCTTTATGAAGTTATAACATAAATAAATTATTACAAGAGCTTCAAGCCATCAAATATCAAAATAGGATGTAAATGAGACAATATGGGATTGCAAGGGGAAAACCAGCGAATATCCTTTTCGCACACATTTACTTTATGACATAACCACACACAACAGCACTCTAAAGACTGACTATGTCATGTTATGATCCCTAAGTGGACATACTTTATATATTTTCAAGGTTGTGAACACAGCGATGACCAGAAGTCGTCAAAGTTAAATTTTCACTTTTCTCAAAACTTACAAAATGTGACATCGCTGGTTTGTATGTATACATACATATATATACATATATGTGTGTGTGTTTGTATAGATACATGTCTTTGTTTTACATATTAAATATGTAAAAAAATAGACATAAATGTATTTTTATGATATTTCAGCGTCTGAACCATTCGTTCAGCACCATCTTCAGCTTGTACTCTGGCTTTGTGGGCGCCCCTCATTTCCGTGCCATCTGTCGACTGTTGGGCTATCAAGGCATCGCTGTGGTTATTGAGGAGCTGTTAAAGACTGTTGAGAGTTTCGTGAGTAAACGCTGTCTTTTACTAATATTATGGCATATTGTGATGCTGATGGTGGTATGCTCTGACTGTGAAACTAGAAAAAATGAGCAAACTGTTTTTCTTCTGTAACACCATTGCTGATGTCGATCTGTGGGTTAGCAATGAGAATATCAGGAGTCAGCATACAATATAAAATGTTTAAGAGTAGCATGTGCTTACCATGTTGTCTAACTCATCAAATTAAGGAATCATGCAGGGGAAGGCCATGGTCAAATGAAGTCATTTCTGAACCTCAGATCGAAATTCAGCTGTTAATGGATTTGAGTACTTTGAAATATTTACTGTTGCAAAATGGGGGTCTTATGACCCTGTCAATAACAACATGTTCAAAAACACTCACAAAGATGACCCCCCCCCCCCTCCTCCATTTAAAAAGAAAATGCAGTTTTTTCCCCTGAAATGTCCTTTCTTGTGATGGCTGTCAAGCTCTCCACACGTTCGGAAACCAGTCTTGTTATACATCATTTTGAAGATTGTGATCTGTAGTTTCCCAAAATGGCAATTGAAACACAGTTCGAACTTGATTATCGATGTTAATAAGTTACAAATAAAATTACTGTTTTTTATTTTTATTTGAGTGAGAGTGCTGTGTCATCCTGATATTTACAACTAGATTACTGTGCATGTGCAATTTAAAACATTTTAAACAAATTAATCAGCATTTTGTGAATGAACTCCCTTGACAGTGCATGAGCTCTCGAACGTACTAGAGCAGTTCAAATACTGGCCAAAGCGTACTCTCATGTCGTCGAAACTTGTAAGTCCTCAAAAGTGCTTGGTAAGAGCTGCCAAATTTCTGGATAAATCTGGAAGTCCATTTTGAAAAAGTCTGAATTTTGCCCAACTGGCGGATTGTTGAGAAGCTGTTGTACCTAATAAAAACTGTCTTGACAAGAGATGTATGAGAAAAATATTAGGTAAATTTTAAGCCCCTACGCGCCTTTGCTCACATATGTTATTTCACCTATAATTGAAGTAGTATCCATTTGGCATTCCAGCTTGGGATACTCTCAAGATCTACTTTTGCTTTTGTTTCCACTCAGAATTCTGCGAAGATGGCCTGATAACAGTTACCACTGCAGCATACAAATGATCAATTTTATTCGTATTTCTGCTGTTACAAACTGGGCTGGCTCAGCTTTTTTATGAATGAATGTGATCACACGTGTGTCGTAAAACTTGTACGATACAATGTTTGCTCCAAGGTGTGAACTCGCTGACACGTTTGTTTTCTCCATCCATTGTACTCGCGTCTGAACTCTCCACTTTAACTTACATCACATGCTGGCTGGGTAGGACCTACAATTTCGCTCCAGGCGGGAATTCATTGAACTGTGAACTCTTCCCTGACCATTGCAACAATTGTCTCTTCTCCAGAATTTGTGAGACAGACTGAATTTTAAATGGTATGGTCACAACGTAATGGTGTGTAACAACAAAGGAGGGGGAACTCAGTCAGAGAAGGAGAGCTTTGAATTTTGGACTGTTAAAGGGGAGGGGCAATAGGATAAGCATAGATCTTGAGACTCACACTAGGATGATGCGCGAAAAATGGCATGCCGCAATTCACTTTGATTGGTCATCAAGGTTCGCCACTCTTTGCTTGCCATAATTACGTCATAAACCCACCCAGGGGTCTCGTCAATTCATTTTAGAGTGACGGGAGACTGTTTTACCGGTTATGGGCCTTAACATTGGTCAGCTTAGATTTTTCCCTGGGTTTGCCGGCTAAGATCCCATTCGCCTAAGATCCTGCATTTTCCCTGCTCCAGAGCACTGGGGTCTTAAGCGGAGGCTACTGTATTCTATTCTGAACCGTTTTCAGGGAAATACAAGGTTGGCACATCGAAAAAGTGCTTCAAAGACACCTTTAATGTCTCTGAAGGACTTCAATATAAATACTTCAACAAGGGAAAGCCTAGTGCCTGACAGATCCAGCTGGAGAGCAGCAGTCACCATGGGTAGCAAATCATATTAGGCTTCATGAATAAGAAATGCTGAATCAAGAGAGAAGCCCACAAGCTGCATACATCCATTATAAGTGAAAGTGGATCTTGTAAATGTTCAAAATGTGGCAAACTTTTCTCCTCCGGAAATGGTTTCATTGGCCACAACAGAAGCTACAAGTAATCTTAACCTTTAATTCTTCTAACTTTTCTATTTCGCTGGAGAAATGTTCTCCTCTGCGGATGTATTGGTCATCGTCAGAATAGACTGACAAGCGATTGTTATATTGTTACTTTCAAAACTAGCTTTGTCTGATTTCTGGTTAGTTGGGCGTGTCATTCATCAAGACTTGGCAGTAAAAATTCTTCATTTGGGCACTTGACATGACTTTGGCGTGTACGTTACGCATGTGTCAAGGACCCTCTGTTAATGGGGCCAACTTAAATTCATGCACACTGATTGAAGTGTCTTTTGGGACTTTTTCCCTGAGATCCTGATTTTTAGCATTGCTTGTCTACATCAACCATGAACATGACCACTCCAGTGTTGACCACCACCTAGCCCTCTCACAGGTCTAGATCTGTCCTCCATATGCCTTCAGTGATTCTTTTGTTGTTGTTGTTGTTGTTGTTATCGATCCAGCAACAGCTGGGCTCTCGCCCTTCTGTCCAATGCCATGTAGTGATAAGTGCAGGTCTGCTGCAGTTGCTGTAATGTTCCATAGAGTCTATGTTAGGTCTCGGAGAGAGAAGGGTAGCTCTGATGTCATTTAGGGCTGTGCAGTGGAACAGGTGATGCTCCACAGTCTCATATGCATAGTCACACAAGGGACACATTGGGGGAAGTTCCGGGTTTATTCTGTTCAGGTGGAAGTTGAGCTGTATATATTATGTTCTGTTCGTAGGCGGAAGATCGTGGTCTGTTTCTTTCTCTGAAGGCGGTTGATATTGTCATTCCTTTTTGTAGTGGTCATATGTTTGAAAACTGCTCTGCCTGTCTTTCCCAGGGCCCATCTGTTCATCCAATCTTGTTTGTTGTTGCTTTTGATGGTTTGTTTTGCAGTGTTGTATGAAGTTGGAGTGTTGGGTTGTTCCTGTCTAGATCCCCGTTTGGCAAGTGTGTCTGCTCTGTCATTTCCAGGTATGTCTGAGTGTCCGGGGACCCACTGCATTACTAGGTTGATGCCACAGAATGTTATCAGATGATGGGATCCAAACAGTATATGGGTCAAATCTTGGTTTAGATGATGGTCATTTTCTATGGCTTGTAATACTGATAGTGAGTCAGTGAAAATCACAATACTCTGTGCTTTTCCAGGATGAGTGTCAAAAACTGTGCGGAGATGGTACAGTGCTGTTTCAATTGCCATCATTTCTGCATCGTAGTTGCTGCATTTCTCTCCACAGGCTGCAGAGATCTCATTGGAACTTCCATCTGGGTACTGTAGTAGTATTCCATATCCGGCTTTGGTTGTGCCTTTGAATGCTGAGCCGTCCGTATAGACGTGTATCCAGTCATCTGAATAGCTGTCGATTGTTTGATGTGATGCAAGCATCAGCGTCACTGGGTCTGAAGATTTTGTGCTCTTGTCTTTGAGAGATGTTGTAATGATTGGCTTTTTTAAAGAAAGGTGGGGAGGGATGTTTTGGTTGAATCTTTTGGTTTCTTTTCTGTTTTGTGGTAGATGGTGGCTCTCCATTAGTTCTGTGATGTGATGCATGATTGACTTTTGTTGAATTCGTTTCTTTGATTGCCATGTTTCTACTAATTTCTTGTTTGGGTGGTTGGGGCACATTCTTTTAGTTCTTTCATGTAGCTCCAAAACTGCTTTATCTCTGCGGATTCCCAGGGGTTCAACATTTGCAAGGATTTCGCATGCGGCGGTAGGTGTGGATCTCATGCCGCCATTTATAAAACGAAGGGCATTGTTTTGGACCTTGTCAAGGGTGTTGCAAGTAGTTGTACTGCACATAGTGAGTAGGCTATTGCTGTATTCCAGGGAAGATCGGACATAACCCAGGTATAAAGCTCTCAGAGTTTGTTTGTCTGATCCCCATGAACTGCTTGCGAGTTTCTTTAAAAGTTGGAGTCTTTTTTTTGCCTTGTTCCTTATGTTCTCCACTTGGCTTTTCATGGTTAGCTTATGGTCAAGTTTGACTCCTAGGTAAGTTGGATGTTCTTCTTTGGGGAGACTTTCATTTCCTATCTTTAGTTTGAGATTTTCTTTGGCTGCTTTATGGCTCTTCGTGAAGATGGTGTATACTGTTTTCGTGCAGTTTATTTTAAGTTTCCATTTCTGACAGTAATTATGAAGCCTCTTGAGGTCTTCATTTAATTTCCCTGCTCCTACTATCGTGCTGTGATGTGTCTGCCAGAGAGCAAGATCATCGGCATAAAGAGTCTTTTCTGATTTCAGCACGTTCGTTACATCATTAAAGAAGATCAGGAACAAAGTGCAACTCAGACAGGAACCTTGAGGTAGGCCTTCCTCGAGTACTTCTCTTGACGAGTGGGCATTGTTTACCTTGGTTTCAATGTTTTGATCCAACAGGAAGAACTTGATCCATTTGTAAAGTTTGCCATGTATCCCGAGGTTCATCAATTTCATGAGTAGGCCTTTTCTCCACACTCTGTCGTACGCCTGTTGGAGATCTACAAAGATGGCGACGGTGTGTTTACTCTCCTGAAATCCATCCTGGATGTTTTGACTCAGTTTAAAAAGTTGATCTTCTGTGTTGCTGCCTTTTCTGAAGCCTGCTTGGTGTGGGTTTAAGCTGTTAGTATTTTCCAGGTACCAGTAGAGGCAGTTGTTTATCATTCTTTCCGCAAGCTTACCGATACATGATGTTAATGAGATGGGTCGGTAGCTTTTCACTTCTCCAGGTGGTTTTCCATTTTTCAGGAGTGGTGTAATCTGGGCGATCCTCCATACCTTTGGTATTCCACTCGTTCTCCACGTGGTGTTTATCAGGGAAAGAAGAACTTCTTTTCCTTTATCACCAAGGTGGCACAGCATTTCGTTGTGTATTTTATGTGGTCCTGGGGCTTTCTTTTCCTTTAGCTTTTTGAGGGCCTGACTGAGTCCCACCATGCTATAATCCTCTTCAAAAAGCGAGTTGTTCACAGTAGGAGCTTTTTCTTTATGCTTAGCCCTATTAATGGAAAGTCTATCAGCCTCGGTTAGTCTGCCTGCCCTGTTTACAGAGGCGAAAAAACGGTTGAAATGTTCGGCTTTCTTCTGGTCTTCAGTGATGGTGCTGCCTGAAAGGAAAAAGGGTTTGGGGTTGCTTTTTTGTCTTTCTCCCGAGAAGTTGCTGACAAGGGACCAAGCCTTTGTTCCATTGTGGCGGAGGTAGAGATCTTTGCAGGTTTGAGTCCATTTCTCTTTTTTGGCTTTTTTTACTGTCACTTTCACCTCAGCGCAAGTCTTGTAGTGTATTTTGTTTATTGTTGATGGTGATTTTTCCAATGACTGTCTGGCTTTCTCTCTTTCAGCCACAGCAGTTTGGATTTCTTCACTCCAAAAGGGTTTGAAATTTCTTCGGCATCCCCGTGGAATGTGCTGAGATGCAGCTTTCAGAATATTTCCGGTGACTTGTTCATTAAAAAGATCAGCATCTTCTGTTTCTGCTATGCTGGAGAGCAATTCGTCTGATGTCTTTTCGTATTCTGCCCAGTTGGCTTTCTTAAAGTTCCATCGAGTTCTCCGAGGGTGGTTCAATGCAGGTGGGGAGGTGATCTGTATAAAGATAGGCCTGTGATCACTTCCTATGTCATAAATCACTTCGATGCGACAGGAGTTTTTAATGTCGGATGAGCAGATGGTGAGATCAGGCCGGCTGAGAGTCAAGTGGGCTCTGTGAAGTAAAGTAGGAGTTGAGTTGACGTCTTGCAATACAGATAGGTTGCTGGTTTCACACAGCTCCTCAATCTTTCGGCCTGTGCCGTTATAGTTGACATAGCCCCATTCTGGAGAGTGACCATTGAAGTCACCCACACAAATGGTTTTTTCGTAGCTGGCTGCTTGCAGATCAGACAAGTCGCATGTTGTCTGGGGGGGGGGCTGTAAACATTGTAAAGTGTGTACTTCCTACCAATGTGCCATATGGTGGCCTTCTGGATATCTGTCGGTTGGTCAGTTGATAAGTGTACGACATCTCCCTGAACATCATTTCGCAGGTAAGTGATTACACCGCGGCATCCTGTGCATGTGCAGGCATAAATGGTGTATCCTGTGAGGTTCAGGTCCGTACCTTTGTGTAGGGTTTTTTGAAGAAGGGCAACATGAATCTGTCTGTCCTTAAGTACTTTGATGAGTTCTGTTTTCTTGTTCCTCAAACCACAGATGTTGAGTTGCAAGAGGTTGAGGGAACTCTTTCTTCTTGTTTGGTGGTGTAGTTTGCTCCCTTCTCACGCCAAGAGCTTTTCGGTGCTGGTTTAGCACTGTTTCTGTGTTTATCACCAGTAGCTGACTTGTCGCTCAGAGCAGCCTGGTGATTGCGTTGCCTGGCGCGGACCTTGTTTAACGAGGCGACGTCCAAGCTCGCATGTAATTTATTTCTTTGTGTCATGGCATTGTGGACTGGGGTGTCTGTGGACTGTCTGCCCACCCTGAGAAGAGGCCATTCATGTTGAGGATAGGAGGGTACTAGGAGTTTTCATGAGACTGGAAAGACCTAACTGCCCTGTGACCGTGTAATTCCGGTAGGGTTCACGTTGCCCATTCCCTGCCACCAGTGGCTACTGGCTAAGGTTTTCGACTCTTTCATGAGGTATTGGCCAAGTGGGGAAGCCATTGGTTCGTCACGTCCTGGGTCGTTGTGCCTTTACTAAGAGGTTTCATGGCCAGAAAGCAAGTCAGGCATTCTGCTCGGTCCATCTCCTGCACCCAGACACTCTCAAACTGGCTGGTACCTTCTCAACCACAGAGGGTGTGTTGATAAAAGTAGTAGAGGTGTTAGGCAGATTAGACACCCACTCAAGGGAAGGTAGGGGCGTGTTAGGGAGGAGCATAGCGTCCACCACGCATCGGTGGGTTCTGTCTCCTGCACCTTGTGGGGCCACACCTGCTCCCACCCTGTTGTTTTAACCCCTCTAGGAAACGGGGGGGGGGGGGTGGTTTGTTGGCGCCAACAACTCGCCATTCGCCAGAGCCGTGTCAGTGAGGACAGGGACCACCACGGGCAGGTACGGTTTGCTGGATTGGGAGAAGCTGTTTGAGACGCTTAGGCATTTCTCAATATTTAAATGAGACCCATCACCAGTCCTTGATCCCCTGATTCTTTTGTAGAGCTGAGGAAACTATGTCCAACTTTCATCCCTGTCTCTATCATCTGCATGAGAATCTCCCTCTAATTCACTTGTATAAAAGTCGTTTGAAGTTATGAAGTAGCACTACTTTCAATAGCTTTCTCTTCGCCGTCCCTATCCATTTTAAGCTATTTCAACACCTCTCAGCTATGTCAAATTGTTTTGCCATTGTTCAAACTATTTCAACCAACTGACCTACATTCAAATGAGTATTAAAACAGTATGACTTGACATAAGATTGTCTTTAAGCCTGTTCCCCCAGTTATTTTTGCTAGAGAAGCCACTGTGATAAAATAAAAAGGTTGAGGGTTTGGTTTTTTTTAGATTCTCTTTGAATGGTTATTCCCCATGTGCAGGCAGCCAAGGATGAATTTGGAGCTTTGTGAATCCCTGTGCACCGTATGAAATGCGTTAAGGGTAGTAGTCTTTTTATAATAATATTGGGAACTTGTTTGAAAGTGTTCAGGACTACTGTTTACTGTATCGATTTGCCTATTACTTTAAAATATATATGAGTTGGAACAAAATACACTATCATTGTAAATTGTAATATGCAAAGAGCTATCAAGCCATTATGATGATGTTTTCCATGCAGGTGAAAGGCACCACTGCTGACTATGTGACCACACTGATGAAGGTGATGCCAGAGCAGTGTAAACTTTTACGCTTTGACTATGGGTCACCAGGTGAGAACATTAACAGTTTATATTTTGTGTTTTGTATCATCTGTTAGCTGTGGGAGGGGTTTGCTGATTCACTTACTATTTGTGTTGCATGTGCCATAGTACTCGAAGTAAAATGATTCAGTTACTTTTTATACTGTGGCAACCCCAAAAATGTGTTTCGGTTACTTTCTCTTCTTTATGTGAATGGGAAGGTTGGGTTCCAGCACGTTCCTGTCTTGTGTCCTCTCTGGTATGTGGGATCTTGGGTGTGTACATGTTATGTTATTGCCAGAAAGAGAATCCAGCTTAGGTTAAGGAGGCTGTCTGTCCCTTGTACGTTCAAATGTGTCTCAGAGATTTAAAGTTAAAATTTCTAGCGTTTTTCATCAAATTGCAAACGTGTTCAGTCCATATGCTAATAATATGTTTACAGATCATGAAAATACAGTCAAATCTGCTCTAAGGACCATCTGTCCAAGACATTGCCTGTACAAACGACCACTACCCACTTCCTCCCGGTGTTTTTTCTATATTATAATGAAGCTGTCCAAGAGACCACTTGTCTAAGATGACCACTTGTTCCCTTGACAATTGGTGGTCATCTTTGACAGGTTTGATGGCAATCTGTTGTGTGTAGTCTGTATTTGATATATGAACTTGGAACGGAAACGTGGGTGGTTGGCGGGTGCTCTGGTGTGGTTTGCTTCTTCTTTCCTATGAAACATCTATCGTCCTTATCTCCCCTTCTTCTTTTTTATGTTTGTTACTCTCTTGTAACACCTCTAATCTTCTGGCGCTCATATGACCTTGCACAATTGCGAGTGCCATAAAACCTCTACTAAAACTAAACTAACTGAAACGGAAACTGTACTTTAGGTACCAGCTTCTGTGGTGTCATGGTTTGGTTCTTGGCTGTTTAACACCGAAGATGTGAGTTCAGTTCTTGTATGGGAAGTTATTTTATCGAGTTTCTCCATTTATTTCATAGGATGCTTCATCCCACTCAGCCGGGGGGTAACCCTCATGGGCAGGATTGAAGTAACCTTTTGTGGACATGCTCAAATTGTGTTTAGGGGGAATGAAACATTTACAATCAAACAAGCCACAAATAAAGTCAAAATTGTCTTAGATGGCCACCCATCGTTAAGGAGTAAAGTGGTTGTCATAGTCAGGACTGATGAAAAGGAAGAAAGCAAACCAATCTCCTCTGAGATCCCAACAGTAGGTGGTTTTCGACTGAGGACTGCTGAAAGGCCCATTAAAATGTTATGTTTTCTTTTGTAGGGGGTTTGGTTGTTGCTGTTTTGGGGGAGGGGGGTTGTTGTTGGGGTTTTTTTGTTCAAACATTCTTTTCTGAGAGTTGGTTGCAGGATGTATAAAACATTTCTGTTTGTGCAGAGAAGCATGAAGTTTCACGGATGCTGTGAGTGTTAAATTTCATTAAGTGTAATCAATGGGGAAGACAGTTTGCGAGCAAGATTTAAACTAAACAAAATATGCCAGACGAGAAAGACTAAGTGTCTTGGTAAAACAAACAAGTGGATTGTCACCACTTGGTGAACGAGTTACACATTTGTAGTAGTGGCTAACAATAATGACTAGTGAATGGATCATAATGGATATTTTTTGCATTTTAAAGTAATGAAAATTTCAAATATGACTTGTTAATTTCTAAGGCATATTTCTAAAAAAATCATGGTGCATACATAAATGAGAGTTATTACTGTCATTTCATACTCTGCTATTTTCAAATGATCCTTTTTCTTCGTGAAGTGGGCCTTCTTTGAGCTCTGATGTGGCTGAAAAGGTTGCTGACCCTGTTCTAACACCTACTAACACCTCTAATCTTTGATTCCTATTTGACTTATTTGTGTTTTAAGTACCAAAACACTTACAGGAACAAACCCCCCTTCATCATAACAACTGTTCCCCAGGTGTAATGGGCTACTACCAGGCCCAGCTGATTGACTTGATCCAGTACACAGATCTGAGAACCGGAGTGTTCCAGAGCTTCCGTGAGATTGGCAACGCCGTCCTCTTCTGCCTCTTAGTGGAGCAGGCTCTGGTCAGTTCTCAGAGTGTAGAAAGAAAGTTTTGTGTGGAAAACAAATGCTTTGCACTTCATTTGTAAGAATGTTAAAAAATTCTAAGACCTCTGTGTAAGAAATACTGACTTTTTAAAGGTTTTTCTTTGACTTAAATTCTGGAGGAAGTTTGCAAGTCTCAGTAATGCTATGTCAAAAATATTTACTTTTGAAATTTTAAAGATCTCTGTGATTTGGTGATTTTGACAAAGTTAACTCACTTGCGACTGGGCCCTTTCACCAGCCACAAGCGTTGAAGACTGGCGTTTTGGGGGGTATTTCAATAAATCACCACAACTCTCAGAATTACCCTATTGTAATCATTTTTTGACACAGTAAAGTAACATTCAAGCTTAATCTAATACAAAAAACTAAAGTTGTCTAAGTCTAATACTTTAATTTGTATGATTTTTTAAAAATTGGCATGAATTTGATTTTCGAAAAATTTCCAGAGACGTGACAAGTAGAATGAAATTCACTGCAACAACAAAAATAAAAGTTCAAAGTGTTCTGGTTTGATTTGTATACATGTGCAAGTGTTTGGTGAAAATATAAAAGCTGGTCTGTGCATTGATTCAGACCCATACACTGAATTACATGAGACAGATGTACGGCACGACGTTGTGATTTCGTTGCGCGAAAAACAACACCGGTACTAGTGCTAGATCTAGCCCTAGAACTACGACTCGGGCCGTGTTCGGGTACATATCCAGGATCCTAACTATTAGACACATCATATTCTGAGACACTAGAATTAGTAAAACGCACAGAAGTATAGAAAACGGCGAAATTATGTGATTCTTGTTCTTGCGACTTCTTCGACCGTTACTACGACGCGACTGTCGGATTACTATGAGCTGTATAGAAAAAAAACAAAGCGCGAGTTCCGGTCTGTTCAACCCCAGTTGGGGTCACTATCCTTCACCTTCAATAACTTAAAAACTACCGGCCCCAGAGATACGAAACGAAGTCTAAGTAGCTCAGGCTTGGCCAAACAAGGGTATGAGGCGGGTCTCGCGATCCGTGCATGATTTGTAGAGCGAAAAAAAAATTCCAAAGTTGGTCACGCAGGGCTTGTGAGACCCGACGCGAGCGTCATGGCGGGGGTCACGCAACTGTTGTGTGACCCGTCTGAAGTGAGTTAAACCTGATTTTCCCCCCCACTTGAACTAATGCTAGTCATATATTTTCTGGATGTTAATGAAATTCAACCATTATACTTTAGAAAAATGCCAAAATATTAATGTTTGAAATGCATTTGAATTTTATTTCAGTGCTTTCAGACAGTATGGTAATATGGGGAATAATGCGTTTCAGCCTGCATTTTTATGCTGTCGTTTTTCTACCACGGCTTCTTGAGGATTTATGCAGTATCAGCTCAGCAGTTTAATTCTTCTGCCAGCTTTTGAAAGAACAAAGCTGCCATTTGTTTATGTGTTCATTCTGTTTATGCTATGTGTTTTCGTGCTTGAAAATCTTCAAATTAAAACTTTGATGCAAAAAGAAAAATGAGCTGTTGTCACACAACTTAATTTTTACTCCCAAAACGGTGACAAAAAATGCCTAAAATTAAACGAGTGGCAACAAATGACATAAATCCTCAGCCCAGTAAAAGTCCCACCCCTCCTTTGATTTTACTCGGCCGAACTATGGCCCGTAAGTGCCGCACAAGGTGTGGGTGGAGCAAGCTGTCTTACTTACATGCAATAAACACAAGAAGTCTTCTTAGCATTGACAGAACACTGCGTCACATTTTGCCCAATATCAGCTATCTTAGTTATGAGCTTCGCATGGGCAAGGTCCATGAAATCTTGATCGCAGGATGCCTGATAACGGGGGGGAGAGCGAGGTACTTGTGGGCGTTTAAACTGGGTCTGACCATCCGGTCGTGGGTCTGGATCAAAGTCAGAAGAACAACACATTAGGGAATCCTTGTCTAGAAATTTCCAGGGCAAAATCATTTCTACAGTAACCCATGCTTAGACCAGACAAAGCATCATTCTTGTTCTTTCAGTTGGTGAAAAGGCCATGTTTCTACGACCAATAGTGTTTATGTTCTTACACTTCTAATTTGAGGTCGAAATTCCTGAAATTGACTCTCAAATAGTTATGAAAAGTCCTTACATCTCAACAACAGTAAAGTAAATAATAAGAGATTGTAGTTTTGAATCTCCTGTAACATTTATCAAGTTTTGAATATAGGCCTGTGATTACCACTAGGCACTCTACACTGTAAAAGAGCTTGGTTATTGTTCTTTATTCTATAAAAGATTTTAGAGCCCTTCACATTTAACTCATTCTCTGCCTATTACCTATTTTTTTTTGCTGCGCGACTGCACCATTTTCACTCATTACCGATACATCGGCACAGGCTATACTCAAACTTTATTTAGTTTGTAAATGCTTGATCTATAATTTTAAGTTTTGATATTAACAAATCTCTAAGGTAAAAACTTCCTGCAACGAAATATAGTGTCTATAACTACGTAAGTTATAATTGTTGGAGTATTTTATGTGAAACCGAAACGTGAAAGATGACCACGCCCATTTCTAGTTCTAGCTATGTTTCTGGGCCTGGTAGCATGACCCTATAGGCATATAAATCGCAAAACTCACCAGGGAATTTTTCTTTAGTAAACTTGAGGACAGAGATGATAATTACCTAGAATCCTTAGCTTTAGATTCTGATTCGGGTGATAATTGAATGGAGAGTGAGAGGCGTGGTAAGAAAGACATAACTCGTACATCTAAATCTACAGTAACAGCAAAGAGGAAAGCTGAAGATAAGGGAGTGAGTGGATGTGCTAGGAAATGGAAGGGAAAGAAAGCCAAAAGAAGTGAAAATCAAGAGGATAGTGACATAGGTCTAAATCTAAATCTAAGTAAATCTAGACTTGGACATGCAAGTGCGACTCTGGCAAATTGGTATTGTCTCAGTGATTTTACAAAATTGATAATAAAATCTGCTAGAATTGCACAATTTCATCTCTTTTGCATGAACATGCAGGGAATTGAATGTAACATTCATTTTATGAGTGCAGGAATGTTTTTTTGAAATAAAAATGTCGTTATTTATATTCAAAGTAGGAAATTTAGTCTGTCTTATTATTAGGTCTCCTGTGATGGAGACGTTCTCTGATACAATTCAATTCTATCCTTTGCCTAATCAAATATTTTTTTCATACATTTCAATGCTATATTTTATTACCTTTCAAAATATGTACAGTAGTCTCCGCCTAAACGCACGCCATACAAAAGCGCGCTCCGCTCAAACGCATGCTTTTTGTCATTTGACAGGTTTTTTACTATATACTTTAGACGTACAAATGCACGGTCACTCCCTCTAAACGCACACTCCGATCCGCGAAACACGCCGACAAGTTAAGCTTGGCAAGGGGAAATTTCCACTACTACCTGCACAGCCTGCATAAGACAAGCCTAGAATTTACTAGAAAGCGGATATTTGGTGAGAGTACCCCTCACGCCATACAAAGAGAGTGATGGACAGCGTTTACACACCCTACTTTCCACTGACGCACAGGTCTCGGTCTAGGGCTGGTCGGTCGGTTAAATGTGTGTGTGTGTGGGGGGGGGGGGGGGGGACTGAAATGTTTTTTGATTGGTCACTGGAAATGTATCTTTGATAGAAGGTTTCTGACTGGTGTTTGAGTGACTGCGCATAATGTTTAGTTAGATCTAGGCCTGATGCGCGACATGCGTAAATGCCGTAAAACACTAGACAGGCCTCTATAGGATTAAGGATTAACCAAATAAGCCTAATAAACTGCGCTTGAAGAACTTATAACGTACTTGTTCAACGAATCATAAGAGAAAATGTTTCTCGAGGATGATTCTGCATGAATTTACGGTCGGGAGTGGTTGCTTGGAAAGCCACGTGGCTGGTCCGTCGTCGCTATGACTATCACCAACAGTTTCCTCTTAGTAGTCTTAGGCTTTCTGTTCCCGAAGTTTATAGTGCATATTCATTACATTGAGTTTGTCTTTCTCCCCCCCCCCCCCTCCACCCCTCCACCCCATTCAACACCGTTGTATTCTTAACCCCTGTCAGGGAATCCTTCACAAAACAGTTACGTGTCGTCACATTATCTACCAAAATGACCCCCTCCTCCAAGGGAGATCACTAGAGTAATAAGGAATTGAGATGACTGCGTCCCTTCCTCCCCTTGCAAAGGTTCATGTAAACGCACGCTCCGTATAAACGCACGCTAAGGAGCCCTCCCGAGCACAGTGCGTTTAGGCGGAGACTACTGTAATACACTGTGTACTTATTATTTCATTTTACATGTAGGCCTACTTATGAAAATCCTTCACAAACATACACACCTATAACATCACGATCGGATGCAATGAGAAGACCGGTGAAAGCTGGTAAAAAAATGGGCAGAGAATAAGTTAAAGGCTTCTGATGTGATAGAATATTACCTCTCATGTTTGTAGGCTTTTGTTGTCTTTCCATTCCTTTTATGACTCTAACAATGGTGATCTTATATCTGAAAAAGTTAAAATAAATGTTCTTCCTCAGACACAAGAAGAGGTCTATGACTTGAAACATGCTGCTCCTTTCCAGAATGTTATTCCCAAACCTTACATCCCTGCTCGAGGTACGTTGTTTTCTATTTCTATCAATTGGAGATTGTGCTTTTGATGCCTCAAATATTTATAAATTTTTGTTCAAACTATTTTTAGATATGTGTAATGTGTGAACGCGCTTAGCAGGCTGCTCCAAATTGCTCTGGTGTTTTTCCATCTGTTTTTGGATTTTACTGCAACTGTTTGTGAAAATGTTTATGTCTTCTTATTTGTGAAAAAGTTGCGCATACAGTAATGCCAAAATAATTATGACATACCCATCGCCCGCTGATTCATTAGCAAAAACAATAGTTATGATTTTAGGACTTCTCATTTTCTTTTTGAGATGTGGTCACCCATCACAGCTGGTGTTGGCCCAAAATGTAAACAGAGTGGGGAATACTTGCCAAGAGCTGAGAAGCATTGAAGTTCAGTGTAGGGTAAACATGGCAAAAACTGTTCTTGTGGCAAAGTGTGCTCAGTCAAAGATATCAAACACAGGGGAGTTGAAACCTACGAAGACTTGAAGAAAGAAGAGAAGTAGAGGAAGAAAACGCTGCTGTATTAAAATGTGTTGCAGTGTTTTCAACAATGTGCAAAAGACAGGTTGTTATGTGACTGTTTCGGACACTGGGAATACTGTTACTAGAGGAGGTAAGCAACATCAAAGTCATTATGTTTTAGCCTTGGTCTATATTTTAGAAAATGGAATTACATTTTTAAGTTGCCTGGAGAACGTTAAAGGAACCTCTTCATCTAGGCCCATGGCAAAATATCTGGGTGACTGATCAAGGCAAGTAACATCTCACTGTGCTCCAAGATTCGACTCTTTAACTCCAACGTCAAGTCTGTGCTCCTCTATGGCTGCGACACTTGGTAGACAACAAAGACAGTACTGAATAAAGTCCTGACTTTCATCAACAGATGTATGAGGAGTATTCTGAGAATTAAGTGGCAGGATAGAATAAGAAATGAAGAACTGTGGGAAAAGACAGGACAAAAGGATATAGAAGTAGAAATAGGACTAAGAAAGTGGCGATGGAGGGGACACACCTTAAGAAAGCCCAGTGGAAACATCACAAGACAGTCACTGCAGTAGAACCCACAAGGAGCACGAGGCAGGGGTAGGTGACAGGAAACATGGAGGAGATGCGTGGAAAGGGACATGAGAGAGATGAAGCTCACTTGGAACGAGCTTGGAAGGATGGCCCAGGACAGAGATAAATGGAAGGAGCTTGTAGGTGGCCTATACCCTGCCAGGGGTGAAAGGCATTGATGATGATGATGATGGCGAATGCCCATCGGGCTTTTATTTAGTGAGAACTTATGCTCAAGTTTAAGTGACAGATCAAAGGGAGATGACGCATTACTTCATCTAGTGATTGGTAAACAAGTTCCCTTAATGTTGGGTAGTCGGTGCTGCATGTATTTAATAGAGGTCATGAACACCTTGTTGTATTTTTTTGCACACCCCCTGCTCCTTATTCCCTATCCCCCGTTTATTATTTTCCAGCTTGCCACGACCGACGATCATGTGAAACATTATATCTAGAATCTATATATCTGAATGAAACTTCTTTTTTTTGTAAATGGCAAATTACCCTTAGTGTTAGTACTGGTACCGGGTTGGCTACCATAATTTTCTGTGCTTTTTAAAAACTTTATATTTTTTAATGAAACCGGTTAGTTCCTAAATGGGGAAAAGTTGTCACAGTAACTTACAAAAATCACTCAAATTTAATGATCTCTTGTTCTTTTATTCGCAAATATTTGTTCCTACTAGTACAGGGGAATGAGGTTGAATGTGCTACACCCCCCTTCTTTTTAAAAATTCCAACCCCTCCCCCTATTCGGTACCTTAGAGTAGATATTTTTTCATCGACGCAGACCAATGCTGTGCTGGCTTGTGACATGATACCATTGAAGTCCTGCCGTGTGTTAGCAGGGCAGATAGCTGAGCTGGGGAAATGTTTTATAACTTATGTTGAAAAAACAACATAAAGAATTAGAAGCGGAGTCAACCACTCCGTAGCCCAGCCTGATATCAACTGAGCACATGACATACAGGGTGTCTGAAAAAAGAGGACCAACCTAAATGGCAATAACTCAGTCTTTGCTGCACCAATTTCAACAAAACTTCGAACAAAATTAAACCATGAAGACATCAAGTCTTGAAATATGAAGAAAAATCGATCAAATCGTTCAAGAAATATCAAGTTATTTTTTAGAATTCAACCAAAATTGGGTAAGTGTTCACCAACAGAGGTGTGATCAGCATGTTCTGGCTCCAGGACAAGAACAGTAAAACCCCGACAGTCACTGTGCTGAGAAATTTTTGTTGAAGTTTGGGGAGGGGGTGTTATGCTGTAGAGACGTGGCTCCGATGGCATGGGGCCACTCCCCTTATGTCAAGAGTGGCCCTGGTATGGGTGTAAGAAAGGTTTAGAGAACCGCTAATAAGCCAAAAGTTTGCAAATGAAAGGACACCACCTTCTCTCTAACCTGAGCCCTTTCAATTATCATCTCTGGGTTATTTGATGGGCAAAGTCAATGGAAACAACCAACAAGCAATTGAACAGTTTAAACTCAATGTTGAACATGATGTCCAAAGAACTGACCTAGAAGCATGCCATGGGGTTATTCAAAATTTCCAGTGGCATAATGGACCGTGTCGGGAGAGAAAAGGTCAACACCTGGAGATATGAACAGCCATCACCTTCCTGGGTTCATTTGGCAATATTAACTTTGTATAAATTTGTTCTTCACTGCACAGATAGTGATTATTTGAAATGGCACAATATGGTTGATTTTAAAGAAGTTGCCAAGTTTTGCGTTTCACTCAATTTTGATTGAAGTTTTAAAAACTTGATGATTTTCAAACATGTTGATTGATTTTTTTGTACTTACCAATATAATGTCTTCATGGTTGAATTTGATTTCTTCAAAGTTTTGTTGAAATTGGTTCATAGACAACCGAGATATTACCATTTAAGGGTCCTTTTTTTAGACACCCGGTCCTCTTTTTTGTAGCTGTTTCACATTGATTTTCTACTTAAAGACTATATCATATATATGTTTACATCAAAGTGGAAAATAAAGGAGGAGGGTGGTGGTTGAATGGCACCACATGACAGATTATTTTCTTGTTGTATTTCAGAGGGACGTGACAGAGAGACTGAGGCAAAAAGCGTTATGAAGCAGTTGGAGAAGAAGTATGCAGCTCTGCAAGTTGTGTCCGTGATCAAAAAGCTTGGAAACAAAGCAGTAAGTTGCATAACTTTCCCGTCAGACCCTGTTGGCTTTCATTAGGGGGTTTCACGCTCGTCCGGCGAGTGGTGATTTATGCGAAAATCCCGGGTTTTCCTCTTTCTCGGCTCATAACATCATAAAATCAACATGAAACGAGAGGTCTAGAGTAGAGGCGGTAGTCTGCGCTACCCTTAGCATAAAAAGTGACCTTGCTAGTCCCCGGTGAGATGGGAGGTAACCCCACAATAACTGATGAGAAGCAAATTCCGTCTGCTATCGTCGGCCCAGCGCGCTATGTCTGCTTTGTTTGCTCTTCTCCCTCTGCAGTGGTATTTGTGAGGCAAAGTACGGGTGGGTGTGTGCGACAATCAGCGGGGATGGGCGTTCCTGCTTGAGGGTGGCGCGTTTTATGGAGGGGCTGCGCCCAAGTATAGGGCGGGTCTTGCAACATGCCATAATAACTTCTTATTATGAATCTTATAGGCCAACGTATGATTTTTTTTTACCTAAAAGGAGGAAATATTCTTACAAATTACTCTAGAATTAAGTTGCAAGTGACACTCAAATTTTATGAATAGCCAAAAGAGAAGGATAATCGAAAATAACTGAAGCCAACACTTACAATTGAAACAGTAATCTATTAGTGAGTCTAGATAACTCTGAAAATCATGAATTAAATTATATAAGAACAGCAAAGTAGATACCTTTTGATCTAATTTCATATGGATAAACCAAAATATTGTTCACACTATTTGTATGAAACAAATTGGGATGGGGAGATTAGTCAACACAGCCAAAGAGCTCGATGTCCATGGCATCCAGGTCTTCCTGAGTCTTGTCCATTTGTTTGACACAGATGGCGTGCCACCACTTGTCACAAAGCATGCACTGGGTGCGCACTTCTTGTCCTGGGGTGGTGGCTCCACATCCAGCAAAGTCGACCGCAATGTCCCCACAATCGTCGGAGCTCTTCTCCTGAGTCGGAGGAATCTTCATCTTCTTTCTTCTTCTGTGGGGCCACAACCAAAGCATTCATCTTCTTCTTCTGAATTCTCCTCTTTTTCTCCTCCTCCTTCTCCTTCTTTGCCCGCACCCTTTGTTTTTTCTTCTCTTTTTGGCGTTCCTTTTGTCTTCAGCTTGTGCTAGCCGTTCCATCTTTCTCTGCTCCCTTTGCTTCTTTCTCTCTTCCTTCTGCTGTTGTTGTTCTTGTGCATTCCTCTTCTTTGTGAGTATAATCTCTTTCTAATCATTTCCACTAATTATGATGGACCTTGGCACAGGTGGCTGAGGCCTTCTAACGGCCTTGTTCTTTGAACATGAGGGCAATGTTGACACCTTGTCGATGGTCGTCTGCCTGGAGGGGGTCTGAGGTTCCAGGCTCTTGCTGGTAGGTGGGGGAGCGGAGGAGCCAGTTGTTCAATATTATCCCTCAGACTGGACCACATGTTGTAGTCTGGGTCGATCTTGTATTCATTGTCGTACCTCTTGAGGTACAGGTCCACCTTCTCCTTCCAAAGCTTAAAGTTCATGGAGAATATTTCCTTGAGTGGATGACGACGAGTTTGTGACGTCGTGGATAGGGCAGAGGCAGACGAGGTGGGTGACAAGTGGAGGGTAGGGAGAGGGGACCCTGTGAAGGTGCAACTGGGTTCAGCTTGTGACTTGTGAGTACAACGTCAGGGTTGTAGGGAAACAGCCCTGACTTGATGAATCCCCTCCTGGCTGTTTCCAGCAGAGCTGCTGTTTTCCAGGCCTTCTTCAGGACGCCGGCAAACATCTTCAGAGGCTGTGTCAGATGGCTGGTGTGGGCCTTGAGGCAATATAATATTACGCCGTTCTCACTGC
Source organism: Aplysia californica (assembly GCF_000002075.1). Taxonomy (NCBI): domain Eukaryota; kingdom Metazoa; phylum Mollusca; class Gastropoda; order Aplysiida; family Aplysiidae; genus Aplysia; species Aplysia californica. Next base: position 1,423,713 of record NW_004797339.1, read on the forward strand.
AGAGGTCTGAGACGCGAAACCCCGCCTTACCAGAAGCCATGTCGGCACTGCACGCCTACCCCCATCCATCCTCTCAGAGAGGCTGAGCGGCTCCATGCTTTGCTTAGCACTGATGCTACACGCACAACACACTGCTTTGTGTGTAGTAGAAGTATCCACATCTTCATAAAGTGCATTGACAGCCTTACAACTGCAGGTTGATGCACTGTTAGAATACGTAATCAGCGAGCCTGTAATTTGCCTCTGTGTACGTGCAGTAAACAGCCACAGCGGCCAGTCAAGAATCTTGTGGCACAAGAGAGGGTGCTGTCGGATGTTGATAAACGCGGGAACACTCTAGCATGTCTCAGTTGGTTTATACCACACTGTTGGCGCGCTGCCCCTCTGTTGCACAACCCCGTCGCTACTCTATGTGCTTTTTCTTTCCATGTTAGTTTCAATGGAGAAAAAAATACATAACATTTTAGATTTTTGAGTTAAAACTACAATGATCGTTACGCGTTCTGCCACGACGAGTGGCTCGCTAATTTTGACTTCTGGTGCTCATATGACTTTATGCAGTTGCGAGCGCCGTAAAACCCTCTACTAAAACTAAAACTAAAGAGAGTAGTGTGTATATTCGAGTGGAATTTTCCATCGCTAATCGTAATTGTCCGCAGAAATCTTGTGATTCTGTAGTAGAATTGACGCTGAACAGTTTACGACCCACCCAGAGTTTGTACGACGCTTCTGTAAAAAGCTATGGTCCAATAATTGTATTATCTTACAAACTTTTTTTGATCGACGGTGGAAAAGGCTCCCGGGCAAGTTATATTGATAGATAGCATTTAGCTCTCTAGAAATGTCCTTTTAGTTAAAAATTGTTAAGTTTTGTAGGAGTAAATCGAACTTTACCACACCAACCCAATTCACTTTGAAAGGTTAAGGGGGTGTAGCTATGGTCAACACCCAAATGCTATAGTTTTTGGTCTAACGCTTGCTTTTCTGCATCAAAGGGGGTGACATAGTACAAAAAAAGGTTACCAAGCAAAAAATTCAAGATTTTAGCAATAATAATCTCAAGCCATCAAAAATAAAGGATTGTTTCAGCATTTTTAAAACCAATTTTATATTTTGTCAATCATCAACACTCATCAAGATAGAAGCCTAATATTTGGCATGGCGATTACTGTTGGTAGGTAGAACAACCTTACAGAGCCAAATTTGAATTTTCTGTACTGACTTGTGAGCCTTACAGTCCTTGCTATGCACCACATTCAGGTCTCCAATGTTTTCAGATTTTGTCAAATAAAACAGGCCTAAAACTCCAAATGTGTTCCATAAACAGCAAAAATGCTCCTGTAAAGTTATAGAGAAATGTGTATAAAAGATTGTGTCCAAATTTGAAACAATTCTGACAGTAACTTTCTGAGATCTACTCAAAATAGTTTTGCAACCTGGTCAGATAAACAATTCTGAGAAAACTGCAAAGAGATAATTTTTGGTGAAGATTTTCCTACATTGCTGCCTCTCTTAAATGCATTTTCCAGCTATTTATAAGTTTGATAAAGGAATTAGGCTTCTAAAGATGGATCCTTGATATTGATATCTATTAAGGTACTCCAAAATCCGAAAATTGATATTTTTTCAAAATTTTTACTGATCTGACCAGTGGATCCCCTTAAAAAAGATTCATCCGCCGAGCCAGAAGTCAGGGGCAAGTAAATTTGGATTTTTTATGTAACTGATGTAAACAAATACCTGCCGTCAATGGTACGAAGGGGGTTCAATAAGTCTTTCGTCCGGATATGAAGGAATCATGATAGAGTAATGAAATTTCGCCAGCCTTTGGACAATTTCTTTGGAACACACTATGCAAGTTTTCGGGAAAATCCGACAATAATAAGGCACTAGTCAGCGTGTTCAATGAAACCATGCATGTTTGGTTTTTCTCTGCTGAAGGTGTGCCATGGATTTCATAAAACCCCCTACTTTCATAATGTTAATTTTGTTGCTTTGCGCTAGTTTTATATTGATTATATTGGTTTTTTCCTTTTAAAAATCTATATATAATTCCTCAATGTCATTGGAAAGCTCATTCACTGCTGAAGAGAATGGAAGTATTTATGGCTCAATACCAAGAATTGACATGGTGTGCTAAATGATGAAAGAAAGTTACCCCCTCCGTTCATCGGTTGTGGCAGCAGCAAAACTACCATCACACAATTTTTTCTTCACACAAAAGCAAGCACAAGTTAACATCTATAATATATGTCACTAGTACAAGTTTTTTCCATGCTGTGAATACAAACCTTGTAACTTTAGCGTCTTTTCCTGTGGCTTGCCAGTGCCACACAAAGTACAGTTTTGAGTAGCTAGTGGTATCTTTGTACAGCTAATTTTGTTATGATGGTATCCTTGTGCAACTGTTTATTTCATTTTGGAATGGGGGGAGGGTTTCCTTATACATCTGTTTATAGGATGATGGTTTCTTGTACAATTGTTTTTATGATAGGGAGTATCCTTGTACATCCATTTATAATGTGATGGTGTCCTTATGCAACTGTTTATATGCCGACGGTGTCCTTATACAACTGTTTATATGCTGGGGGGGGGGGGTATTGTTGTACATCTGTTAATATAATGATAGTATCCTTGTACACCATTTTTTGTGTGGTGATAATAAACATGCGCAACTGTTTGTGTTTTCCATTTCAGCAAGCTCACATTGCCAGCGATGGCGACCTGTTGACCCGAGAGCGACTGTGCTGTGGTCTGTCTATCTTTGAAATTGTTCTGAAGCGCATTGAGTCCTTCCTGACTAGTCCAGTGTGGCACGGTCCTGCTCCAGCCAATGGTGTCATGAACGTGGACACCTGTACAGAGTTCCACCGCTTGTGGTCGGCTATCCAGTTTTTCTACTGCATTCCTGTGGGGGAACATGAATATACTATTGAGTGAGTCTGTTATGTTAACGAGTAATGCCCTCAACACTCAATGCTAGCTGTTGAAAAGTTTTTTTTGACAGTTTTATGAGGTATTGGTGGATTACTTGTTAATTTGTTTCACTTGTGAGCGACAAATTTTTGTCCTTTGCTTGCAAGCAAAAAGAGCAGAAGCATTTCTCCACTGAAGCTGGTATTCAATACTGTAAAGACCTACAAAATGTAAAGTTTTAAGAGTGAAGTGTTTTCCTGTAGACAGTCTGTGTTGTCTTTAATATGTTTATTAAGTACTTGCTTTTAACTCACTTGAGCCTATTTCCATGTAGGCCTATTTACGGGATGCGCTGCCAGCCCAGTGGCTTGTGGGTGGTTGGCGGGTGCTCTGATGTGGTTTGCTTCTTCTTTCGTATTAAAAATCTGTCGTCCTTATCTCGCCTTCTTCTTTTTTATGTTTGTTACTCTCTTGTAACACCTCCAATCTTCTAGCGCTCACATGACCTTATGCAGTTGTGAGCGCCATAAAACCTCTACTAAAACAAAAAAGTAAGCCCAGTGGCGGAATCTCGTTTGTTTTATCGATTTATATCTTCGTTATTTTTCTGTCACTAAACTAGCTACGGGAAGCGGCAAGCCAACAGTCAATCCTTTTGTTTTGTTTTGATAAAAATTTGGTGAAGTTATATGCGATAATTTTTTATCCGTAATGGACTAAGTCAGTCAACCCTGCATTGCGGTGGAAGCTCTATGAACAGATACAAAGCCGCAGTCGGTTTTAAAGTGGAGATAGATAGCTTCTCAAAGACAAAAATAATTCCAATAATTCCAGAAGGCTGATACGAGCGCCTTGCGGCAGTCAGTGGTGTTAAATCTAGGCATACTGCTTGAGCAACGCGTAGCACAAAGTTTCAATAAAATATGGGTTTTTTAAATTCTAACAAGAAATGATCATGTACAACCGATCCATTTTTTCCTAATTTTACTCACCCATGTGCTCTCACCACATAAAAGACCACATTTCTATTGTTTAGTGACTCTCTGGCTAATGTTAAAGGTAAAAAATAACAAAACTCCCCGTGATTACACTTATACTTATGCGATAGCCAAATCAAGTGCAAAAGAAATCAGCATCAAAAGACTTTGCAGGTTATCATTAATCCGTGATTGAAAAATGCTGCTGTGGACAGACTGTCCGTTTATTCCTCTCCGGAATAGCTAGCGTGCCCCTCGTGTCTGACACTTGTGACGGTGCAACTGAGACCTCAAGTTCTAGTCGTAACCTTTTTGGGATCCACCCAAAACGCGACCCATCATGAACGTGATAAAAAATCTAAGGGGCAACGCAGTGGGAATTCTCGCTCGGGCGTTCACGTTCCTTAAACTGCTGGACAAGATCAGAAACAGAAAACTTATGGTATTTGGCAAGAACTGGAGTCTTGGGTAGGACGAGAAAAATAACTTTGAAAAGCAATTGACAAAGAAAGAAGGCCCGTTTTTTTTACAAAACGATACAAAAGCAGCAGACCTTTCTTGACAAATTGCGACATATTCTCTGTGCCCCAATCAAGTTCTCTCCTCTATCCTTCACCTCTTAACTTGGCATCTACTTGACGAAAGTTTGTCAATGTTTCCTTCCTTTACTTATTATTGTCATGTGGATAAGTTGTGTTTTGTCAAAAATGTATGTATCAATTTAAAGGATAAGAATCCAGCATAGATTTCATCATACAATAAATGTCAACTAAGCGTTACATATGTTTATTTTAAAACACATTTGGTCAAGTTTATTTAGTAAATGGGAAAAGGTACTGAAATGTTCTTTTTTCTTAAAACCAGAAAAATGGTGGTGCAAAACTCTTCATATATTGTGTGCTTTGGTTGTTTGTACATGCACAGCTTGTGCAGTCTTTTTTTTAATATGTGAAGGAATTTATAGAAGGTATGCAAATGGAAAAATTAGCATGCTATAGATTTTTTGCCAATTGTATTGTTCATTACTATAGGGAGCTGTATGGAGAGGGACTCAACTGGGCTGGTTGTACGCTCATCATGTTGCTTGGACAGCAACGTCGCTTCGAGGCTCTTGACTTCTGCTATCATCTACACAAGGTCAACCGTGTGGACATGAAAGATGAGAACATCAAAGGCATTGTAAGTTTTTCTGATAATTGCAGGGGATGGTTTGTCTGTCTCTTCCTCTTTGATGTTCATTTGTGGGAGTGGATTGTTGGTGGTGTTATATACCCAGGTGTTTGTGGGCTTCTGTCTTTTGATCCAATGTTTCCTTGTAGCTTGGTTACAGTGGACAGGAGTTGCTAGCCAAACTGTTATGTCATAGTCAGCATCACCACAACATTAATTTCATTTACTGAAGACCGTATTGTGAAGGTACAAGTGGCACGCTGCTGGTTGCTAAGGAAATTATCTTCATTGGTCATTACATTACTATTGGTGGCTCGACATAGATATTTAAAAATTCAAAATCGTCCGCGCCATGTAGACCTCAAGTACAGATAAATTAATGGTAGGAAATTTTTAACAAACCCAATATTGTGTTCGCATGGCTGCCTAGCCATGTGGGCATCCGAGGAAACGAGCAAGTGGACCTCCTGGCGAAAGAATCCTTGTCCCTTCTGTTGGGATCAATGACGAACACTCTCCCACAGATTGACTTTAAAAATAAAGTCGAAAACTACACCTCCAGTCTCTAGGAGACTCATTGGAATAAATAAGAAAACAATAAACTACATTACATTAAGCCCAAACTGGGTCCGCAAAAACCTTCGGGCCTCTCTAGAAGAGATGAAGTCATTTTTGCTAGATTACACATCAAACACACGTCCCTGACACATAAATACCTCCTTCAGGGAGATGAGTAGCCGTTCTGTGTCGGATGCGACAGTTCTGTGTCGGATGGGACACAGATTTTACCATTAGTAGGTAGCGTAAACACGGCCTCGCGGGCACTCTCGGCCATCCGACTGCGTGGTATCGGTGAAATCAGGGTAATTCCGATCGCTGTTTCTTTGGTCTTTCGCTATAAAACACCAAATGATGGTACACCTTGTAAAAGTTCAGCTTTTCCTCGTTACAATGGTGTAAGTTGTTTATACGTCCGATTATTAGGTACTGGACAATCACTGACGAAAGCGAAGCCCCTCGCGGTCGAAATGCGTGGTTGGCCGGTTCAAAAATTGACACGCGTGCATTCAAATGCTTCGCGGAACGAGGGATGATTAAATACCGTCTTTTCATTGGCGGAGAACTGTAGAGATTTAAACGGGCTTTCCCGTGGTATATATTCGGCCTTTGGCATTTAAATAGAAAGCTTTTAAAAATGCTGTCAAAATGTTTAAAGATCACTTTTTACACAAAATATGTAAAATACCGGCTTAAAAAAAGTATCAATTAAAAGATCAGTTTATTTCCTATTAGTATAAAGTAATCAGCTTGGAATTATTTTTCATCAATCCTTCCGCGAGACTCGGAAAGCATGTGACCCCGCATGTGGGGTACACTACAGTATAGAGCCGACTCGCTTGCCGCGGGGGCCGGTGCGCCGCCGGCCGGGTCAACGCTCGGTGTTTTTGTCGAAATAACGACAGATCATCGTGTTTGAGGCGATGAAATACTGATTTGTAATGATCTCACAGTCTTGAAAAAAATTAGGGTCCATATATTTGTTATAGTGATTGTACTCTGTTAATGTGGAGATGTTTAGTGCACTTGGTACTCTTTTATTGTCTGTCAAACATGGGTTTGCAGCCAGTGACTCACTTTAACAAATTTGATCAAATTTTAAACAACTACTATTTTCTTAAAAATTGACTGAGAGGTTAAAGAATGGTACCAACATGCTCAGTTGATGTAGGCCTTTCAAATGGAACAGATAAATTTGGCATACAGCTATTTTGAAAATTTAGTTTAGGGTACCTACCATTAAACACATTTTAGCAGAGTGTCTTGACTTCGGAGAGACCTGAAGGAAATATTTTAGATTAAAAAACTTGCAAGATCTGTTTTCCGTCGTTGATCCCAGCGGAATCCTTGATTTTATAAAGGCTATCTGCCTTTATGGAAAGTTGTGAGAAGCATTGGAACTTTTAATGATATTTAAAAAGTTATTTTAAATTGAGAATTTATTTATTTACATCAAAATTTGTAGCATTTTAGCGTTTTGGTAGAGATGTTGACCAGGGTCAGGCTGTGCAGTGAACTGTTACGAATGGAATCAACTTTTTTTCGCGCTCTCATATGACCTTATGCAGTTGCGAGAGCCGTAAAACTCGTACTAAAACCCCCCCCTAAAAACCCAATAAATCTGGAGAGCTATTTGCAAAATCTTTACGTTATGCCCCTATCAACACTTAAAGTTATTTAAGATGCACGACCTCCAAATCTGTGGGCCATCTCCTATAGGACCAAGAAAAACGGTCAGTGAGCCTTAATCCCTCAAATAAGAAAAAATAAATTCAAGGTCATTCAAACCAGAGCTATCTACTTTGTAGTCCTGCGTTATACCAATTGAGGTTATTTAGCCTCTGGTAAGCTAAACAGTTTCAGCAAATGTTCATACATATTAGGATGTTATGTGTTTGTGATGGGAGCTGCTTATTCAAGTATATTGGTGTTTGTATGTGGTATGGGGGGGGGGAATAGCTTTGGGGAGCCGTGTGTTTGGCTTTCAAATCAAGTGTCCCGCTCATCTGAGCTGGATTTTTTTCCGGTAACAGAAGATACTGGGGTCTTGCGCCCTCTCAAGGACTTCAGTATGTGGGATCTTATCCCTCTAGTGAATCTCCAGTGTTCTTTTCAGACTACTGGGCCCTTTCACCAGTCACAAACGTAAAAGACTGGCGTTTTTGGGAGTATTTCAATAAATCACCACAACTCTCAGAATTACCCTATTGTAATTTTTTTTTTTACACAGTAAAGTAACATTCAAGCTTAATCTAACACAAAAAACTAAAGTTGTCTAAGTCTAATACTTCAATTTGCATGATTTTTTAAAAACTGGCATGAATTTGATTTTCCGAAAAATATCCAGAGACATGACAGATAGAATGAAATTCACAACAACAACAAAAATAAAAGTTCAAAGTGTTCTATTTTGATTTGTATGCATGTGTGAGTGTTTGGTGAAAATATAAAAGCTGGTCTGTGCGTTGATTCAGACCCATACACTGAATTACATGAGACAGATGTACGGCACGACATTTTGATTTCGTTGCGCGAACAACAACACCAGTAGGCTACTAGTGCTAGATCCAGCCCTAGAACTACGACTCGGGCCGTGTTCGGGTACATATCCAGGATCCTAACTGTCAGACACATCATATTCTGAGACACTAGAACTAGTAAAACGTACAGAAGTATCGAAAACGGCGAAATTATGTGATTCTTGTTCATGCTACTTCTTCGACCGTTACTACGACGCGACTGTCGGATTACTATCAGCTGTATAGAAAAAAACAAAGCGCGAGTTCCGGTCAGTTCAACCCTTGGTTCAACCCCAGTTGGGGTCACTGTCCTTCACCTTCAATAACTTAAAAACTTCGGGCCCCAGAGATACGAAATGAAGTCTAAGTAGCTCAGGCCTGGCCAAACAAGGGTACGAGGCGGGTCACGCGATCCATGTGTGATTTGTAGAGCGGAAAAAAATATTCCAAAGTTTGTCACGCGGGGCTTGTGGGAACCGTCGCGAGCGTCGCGGCAGGGGTCACGCAACTGTTGTATGAACCGTCTGAAGTGAGTTAAGCTTGTTGGCATGTATTTTGCGCATTGTCCAGGACTCAGCTCTATACAAAATGGGTGGTGATACGACAGCGCAATATATACTTGAAAACTCCACAAAATGACCCGAGTTCTATAATGCTCAAGTCTGTCATTTGAACCAATGCCATCTGCTTCATAGTCCAGCATGGCACCTACTGAGCTAATAGAGCGCCCTCACCGGGGGTGTTTCTGAGGTGAGATTAAAGTCAATAAGGAGCCAGCTGGGAGAAATCCGAGTAATGGCGGATAATTATACTTATGCATCGTTTGTACCGTTTTGGATTAAAACCCCCAGTAAAGTCAGTGTATAATCAGGATAGTTTATGATTTCTCGATCCTTTCCAAAATCTAAAACTGGCCCTCTTTGACCTTGAACGCCATTTTCTCAATTGTATGTTATCCCTACTTTACAAACATTATTCAAATGGTCATAACTTATTAATCAATCAAGGTATCAGTTTTAAGTAAGAATTTTACGGCATTTGCAACTCAATAAGGTCATATAAGTGCTGAAGATTAGAGGTGTTACAAGAGAGTAACAAACCAAAAAAAGAAGGAGAGATAAGGGTGATATCTGTGTGATAGGAAAGAATGAGCAAACAACACCAGAGCACCCACCAACCACCCACCTTTATCATATATAAAGTTCAAATTTACTCAAAGAGGAGTCCTAAATCAGAATAATGTGTGCATGTCTCTATATGCATATTTTGCCCCACATGAAGGGTTTTCTGGTGCTACCATGCATTTGTAATGATCTCAGTTTCTACAGACTAGTCTAACCCCACTCAGTTACAAACCTCTACACCCCCCCACTCCACAGACACACATATTTCCTATTGAACAAACTTACAGCTCATACAAATAAAAAACAAATACACACTGACAATGAAATGTCTTGGGCGTCACATGTGTGTTGACCGCCTGCCCAATTGGGAATTGGTGACCTTATTTGGGCTATAAGTAGTTAAATTAGCGCTCCTCTTATTGCCTGTACAATGACTGCTTATATCTGTTCATCTTGTGTGCTCTCTTTTGAAAACTTGCTACAATCAAAATTTTGAATATAATGTTGATGAAAGGCATGTCATTATTTCTTACAGCAACTGAAGAAAATGGTGGAGAGAATTCGCAAGTTTCAGATCCTGAACAACCAGATCTTCTCAGTGCTGAACAAGTACTTGCGCAGCACAGACAGTGAGGCCATGCCCACGGAGCACGTTCGCTGTTTCCCCCCACCCATACACCAGTCGTTGGCCACAGCCATCTGATGAATTTTTTGGCAGAAAGTGACAGACAGACAAATGCTTTGGGGAGCCCTGCTTGTTAACTGCCGTGTGGAAAGCACAGAGGACCAGATAATTACATAGATGAAAGGTTACATGATGCACAAAGTTCTCATATTTTTTTTCCTATGCTTGTTCTATCTGCACAGCACTGATTACTTTAACTTTGAGTGCTCAGAATCATTTTAACTGAATTGCCCATTACTCTGGAATTAACTTACTTGTCTCTTTCCGCACCTCTTGCCGGAATCCAGGCCGAGCGCATATGTCCTGTCCTGCACCCCTTGCGGGATCATTATTAAAAATGGGAAAGCACTTCTAGTTCACCTCATAAATTGCGGGAAATGCCACGGCAAATATCATTTACTTTCTACTTATGGAAACTTCATTTCAGATCTTTTTTAATGGAAATAGCTTTTGTGTAGCAGATGATTTTGGAAACTCACGTCAACCACTTTGTAATGTTTTCCTTCTGTCACTGCTGTCAAGAAGTTGGGGTTTGTTTCGAATTCGAAACAAACGGCTCTGTTTTGACATTTTTCATGATAATAGGGACAATTTTACCACAGACATCAAAGGTTGCAACTATGATGTAGATTCAGATTTTTAGTTAGTAGTGAATTAGCTGAGAATAAATGTTTAGAATGGGAAACACTGAGACCAAGAACAAGTGTGGCATTCGCGTAAGGGAACTGATAGGTTGTGCTAGATATTGGTATAGTACTACAGTGAGGCCTATGACACAAACAGAAAAAGAAAAACAGGCTCCTCCGTGAAAGCATGCAATAAATTAAAACATAGTTTGGTGTCAATGTTATCATTGAATGTTGTAGATGAAAAAGAAAAACCTGGTGTTTTCTTTCAAAACGTTTATATATAGTTGAGCACAAGTAACTCAAACACTGACAACTTGAACAATATGCCTTTCCTTGAACCGCAATATTTTCTTTGTTTTGGCAGCACTGTTTTCTTGATTCAAGTGGATGTGTTGAACTTATAGTGTAGAATTCAAATCACCTTGTTCGCTTAAAGGAAGAAAAGGCATCCATCACCAGTGAGAGTACAAGGTTATATGAACCCATCAGGCTTGCCCCCACACAACATGACACATACAGTGCTGATATGAAGGCGTATCATTGCACCTGACGTGTGTGTAAGACAAGAGGACTAGTAGAACTTTCTTGAATCTTGTTATCCCAGTTACGTGAGGTTGGGTGCAAGGTTGTGGGGTGTGATCAAAGAAAGACAGTGTGTATTAGACCAGATAGTGAGTGAATTGTGTTTGTGTACTTGTGTGTGTGTCTGTGTGTATGTGTGTGTGTACGCGTGCATCGATGCGTACATGTGTTCTGATGGTGATAGGAAAGAAGGAGCAAACAACACCAGAGCACCCACCAACCACCCACCTTTATCATATATAAATATATATCCATGCGTACATGTGTGTGTTTTCTGACATGGAAGTATGGATCGGGAAACAATCATACAAGAGAGGTGGCTGGTTACGTCATCATGATGGCAATATGACATAACAGCATTTTTTTTTTCAAGTCTTAAAGCTCGTCAGCATCACCCTCTTCCTTTCTTTGCTTCAAGGTGCGGGCACTATCCTCCATCTATTCCTTTATTGATACTAGGTACAGGTACTTTTCATGATGGCAGTGGGGGTTTTTTCTGACCATTATACCGTCACCTTGCTTTTCATCAATATTTCTCTTATTGTTCACTATAGCAGTTTACTCGAATTACAGATGTGTTGAACACATTAGTCAACTCCCAATATGTTTGAGCTATCGGTGCCGGACTGCATTAGGATCAATGCTTTGTTAGTGTTGAGCAATATTATGGAATTAGTTCTAAATGCATTTGTTTTTGTTCATGTCTTTGGAAAATACTGTTATTCAGTCTAAATTTTAGCATAATAATAATAGTGTGAAAACATAGCTAAATGTCCAGTTGAAGCCTCCTTGATACTAAGAGATGTTCAAAGATTGAAAACACTATCAGAAGTAACATCAAAAAGGGATGCTAATGTGAGGAAGACTTGCCTTGCTGTGTAGTCTTTACTCCTTGCTGTGCTTACACCTGCAACTTGATGTGTAGATACAGTTATTTTGCAATGTGACCTCAGTACCATTCTTTTCCTTTTTTTCCCGTTTTGATGGCTGTCCAAGTTTCATTCTTTGTTTGCTTTGGTGAGGAATTAGTACAATTTAAATGCTCAAGTGATGGCCTATCCCTTAGTGCTACTTACCTCTGAATTCAGATATCCGTTTCTCTTCATTTTCTTTTCTGGGTGGAAATATATATTTCTTCCACTTAGTTTTTTAAAATACTTTTTTTTGTGGATGAGGGGAGTTGAAAGAAGGATAAATGTTCTCTTAACTATTTGCATAAGGCCCATGAAATGTACTTGAAAGAAGATTTTATGATGTTATGTTTTTCTTACCTTTACATGCTTGACTTTTTTCTTTCCACCTCTTTTATTTTTTGTAAGAGCACAAATAAACAAAACGAAATAACAGTAACATGGCTTTTGTTCATAGCTTGTAGATGAAGAAAAATGCAATGGAACATTTTTCCGTATGTTGCCAGCGATGACTTTAAAGTTGTGCAATGTCCCTCTAGTCTCCTGTTATTTGTTATCACTATGTAATTCAGGTGTACAGGGTAGTTCCTGCTGCATTTTTCTGTGCTTTGTCTCACTGTGCACTGCTTTGAGAAATAATGTAATCTTAATTCAGCTGAGATGGACATTTTCAAAATTATTTTATTTATTTTTATGTTGATTTTACACATGTGTTTAGATGGTCTATTTTTTAAATATATTATTATTAATAGGGATGCTCTTCAAATGTTTAGAAAGAGAACTTTCGTAGTTTTAGTCCTTCAGTTGTTTGAACTGGCTGTTCAAACTCCTGGAAAAGAAAGATAGGAAAATTACCAATGAAAACAGCATTCAAAAGTTTTACCATGTTAGTAAACATCCTTTGAAGTTGCTATGGTGTACTCAAATAGAAATACATAATGTTTGCACTTAAATTATTAAATTGGAGACTTTGGGGGGGGTTTGTGGTTAAACTGTCATATATATTCTAGAACGCGCTTTGGCTGAAATGTAGCCTACAGTCAAATTAAAACACCAACCTTGGGACAAGCATGAAGTTGGCAGTAAATTGGGCCTGGCAATTTTACAATGTTAGTTCTGTCCTCTTTGAATAGTACCGACTGGCCCTCCTCAAGACGAATGATTCTACCAAAACAAGATGAAGGACAACGTTATCATGAGTTATCAAAAACTTGAAAAGATATTTTTAAAAGTTATCCCTTTATCAAAAACTTGATAAGATGAGCCAAATGATCATTTCATTGTGTGTCATCGGTTGTATAAAACTCAGGTGGCCTCTTTGCAGGTGGTGTTGTGGCATAAGTTTACATTAGTTTAGTAGAACTGCATAAATCAGGCAATTGGCAGATGGCAGTTTACTAAAGTGGAAAATAGTATGTTTAATAGTATACCATTGTGTAGAGGGCACATACTTGACATACGAAGATAATACACAGGCAGTGATAGAATGAAGAGCCAAAATTTTGTAACAAATCAATGTCCGTTGGATGAGATACATCAATGTTTCATGGCAAGCACCATCCCCTTTGTTAGTGTATTTCAGATACTACTAATAACACTTCACAACAAAACAAATCAAAGTTTTTTAATAACCTGTTTTTCGTCAGCTGTTTTATTAATTGCAACACTGAACAAGCCTCATGCTGAACTATCGTGGTGAATAGCCTTAAAATAATAGGTCTTACCTAATGTGTTGTACTTGTACGGTAAATTAACATATTTTACTGATTACCTGACCCATGTATTTCGTTCCCTTGTTCGCCCCCCCCTGGGTTATTTGGATTTAACTTAATATATTTCAAGGATAAGACACAAGGCGATTTTGAAGCCCTGCTTTTTTCAGTAAAAAGTTGCGTGATATACGCCATAATACACAGTAATATAAACAGATGTGCCGATTTTCCAGATAAATTTCTGGAATTTTCTGTATTTTGTAATGTACTCTTGCCTTTACATTTATTTATATTTTGAATCTCTTTTTGTATGTAATATTGCACTTTATATAAAAAAAGTCATGTGACAAGATGCTTTAGACAATATTGGGATCCATGGATTTGGACTCCCTTAATGTGCGTTTCCATGGGGCCTGAAAAGTTGACATTGTGGTCAGTTGGTACCTCTGGATATATACCTAGATGTTCCTTTTCGTGCACTGACAAATCTGGGTTGGTTATAGAGGATGGTGTTATGCGTTAGGGGGTGGGGGTGTTGTAAATTATTGTAATGGGGTTTGACTATAATGTAAAAGGAGTGAGTCTTTTTTTTTGTCTGTTGA
>NW_004797339.1:1438197-1439761 GCF_000002075.1 Aplysia californica
GGGGGGGCAGAATTTTTCTTGCCTCTTATATTTTAGTAAAGTCATTTAGAAATGTTAATGAGTGCCGTACGAAAAAAGATTCTAAATAATTATTGAGAAGGGAGAATGTGTGCCTGATGTTTCAGCAGCATCAAATGCTGAAATAGTGTGCTTGGACTTGAGAAAAAACAAGCATTAAATCATTGCATTTGGCTAATGTAGTCCCTTTGCTTCATCAAGGTGTCTTTGTGAGAATGATAATTTGGATCTGAGTGGAAGAAGGTTTTTACATGTGTCATCTCTTACTTCATTTTCATTTCCGAAACGTCTTTGTTTGTCTTTTCAAGGGACCCTAGCTTGGTCTTAGTCTGCTTGTATTTTGCAGTTCTGACATCACAAGGGTGATATTTTCCTGTGGAAAAAAAAAGGAGGATGGGGGGGGGATAAGAAAAGCGGTATGGATACAGGCTTCATAATTATATGTATTATGTATTCTATTTCTATGCATCGGTGTTAGGAATTTGAGCTTTTTTAAAAACATGTTTGTAATATTCTGAAGACTCATAATTGTTTTGGATTCCTTGTGAGTGTCTGCCGCTACTTATGCAGGTCCTGATAGGGCATGTTTTGCTGGTTACTGAACCTTGCTTTTTTTTAAACATTTGGTGCTTAGGCAAAGAAGGACATTTCAATATCTGTCTAGTGTTGTTTTTATGAAAAATGTTCTCCTCCAGTTATGGTTAATCTTTTCTTTATTTTTTTGAATGGATCTTAGATTTGTAGCCTATGATTATACGTTGAATGCAAGACTGTCCTTATTGTGTACCTCTTACTGAAGGATTGCATACACTTATTGGTTTTCTTTTTGTCTTTTTTTGTATTCTCATCTTTGTGCATGCCAAGATGTTTGGAAAATAAATCTGACTTGTACTTGTATTTAGTTAAAGAACTCTGTGTTTTTATCACAGATGTACAGTTAAGTAAATTTTATGCTCATATCATTGATCTTTATGGGTGTTTGACTGGTGCTCTGGTGTGGTTTTTTCCTTCTTTCCTATAAAAAATCTCTCGTCCTTATTTCTCCTTCTTTTTTATGTGAGATCACACACACCAGACCTGCCACTCATCCCGATTTTCTCGATTTCGATCGCGTGTATCCCGATTTTTTGTCCCAGTCTGCTGTTGTGCCTGATTTTTCTAAAAACTTCCTCTGCCTTCACCTTTATCGCGGGAAGCACCCGTCGAACTTTTTGTCAGTAGGAGCTCGGAGCACTATTTCCCGAATTATCGATGCCGCATTTAGTAGTTGACTCTCCCCAAGTTGTGTGTGATCTTTTCCCGCACTCAGAATTCTCCGATGGTGGCGTGGTAACTGTTTCTATTTGGGACATTTAATAATCGATTATATTCGTAGTTCCGCTGTTACTTTTCCAAACAAGCATTGTCCGAGGTCTGGTAACTGTGCGTTCACACCAAACACTCGGACGAGCGACAGTCTTTCTAACCCTTACACAACTACATGTAACTGTGCTGACAAGACAAACATACGGCCGTTGTCATTGCTTTAGTCTGAACACATGAGGGA
>NW_004797339.1:1440431-1443254 GCF_000002075.1 Aplysia californica
CACACACACACACACACACACACACACACACACACACACACACACACACACGTGTGTAAAATTATATTAACTCACTGGAGGTGGTTCACGCAGCCTTTGCGAGCGCCAATATTTGCCCGAGAAGCGGTTCATGCACCCTCTGCGAGCACATGTTTCAGGTTATGTCCTCGGCAAAGTATGCGTGCAAACGCTGCTTGAACTGTCTCTTACCGTGCAGCTGAACTTTGTTTCGTTTTGTGCGAAATTTCACCGGAATTGGCTGGACACTTTTTGAGTTATTGACCCGGAAGGAAAGTTAGTCACACCTACTTTCGTTTGTCTGACTGGTATATCTGTTCTTGCAACACTTTTTCAGTATGATGGCAGCACGTTTAGTTTTAGAAAGTTTTACGGCACTTGCAACACAATAAGGTCAAAGATTAGGTGTTACAAGAGAGTAACATACGCAAAAAAAGAAGGAGCAGAGATCAGGACGATAGATCTTTGATAGGAAAGAAGGAGGAAACCACACCAGAGCACCCGCCAACCACCCACTTGGCAACACGAAAAGCAAACATTTTTCAAGCGTTTCCACGACTGACAGTTCAGAAAAGTCTGATTACGATATTTTAGACCATGAGGATCCTGATTTCAATGAAAATGAGCATCAAAGCCCTGATTCTGGTAGCGAATGAAGGTTAGAAGGGTTCTTTAGTGTTGTTTTGTTGGTTTGGTTTTTGGTTAGCTTTTTTTTTGTTGCTGATTTTGTGCAACAAAATATTATGTAAGTGTAAGTAAGAAGTAAGACGATGAAGACCGAGTCCCATGGTAAAACAAACACACAGGTCGCCACCACTCGGAGAACGAGCGACGCGTCTGTCGCAAGTTCACGTTAATGTCCATTGTAACTTTGTTACAGATTAGGTAAACAAAACAGTCACCAGCCACCTCACACACGATTTGTGCATAAGTTGTGGCTGGGCTTATAATGACGGATCACGGTTCCCTTACTAGCAGTTGAAAATTTATTGTTAGGCCTACCCATTGGTAAACTTGGGTAAACATTGGCGTAATATTATCTTGTTGACTTATAATAATAATGTGACATTTATATCGCGCAAATTCGTGTTGCAATCATTGTTCTATGCGCTTTTCATAATATTCTTGAAAAACATGCGTATACACATAGGCCTACTTGCACATAATAATACATACATGTATACGCAGTTCTACATTCTCATAAAAAATAACAGAGTAAATCATTCAAGCAAAATATTGCATACACTCTTTCTCACTAATAAGTAAAAATTTTAGACTTATGTCAATGTCAAAAGTGTCTTAATTACAAATAAACAAATTGCAGTGCAATTCTAATAAAGTCAACTCCTCTGGACTGAAAAAAGTGTTGACTTTGAGCAAGGTTAACTTTTTCCATTGTACAACTGACTATTGAAAATTGAACGTGACAGGTACAAAATTACAAAGTACCTGGTAACAAGATGTCAGCTCAATTTCAGTGAGCATAATTCTGAAGTTGTAACCAAAACAAGAGGTAATGAGCAAACATAGTTATTGGAGGTGTGTACACAATTAGCTCAGGCCATATCTCTTCTTAAATGAATTCATCTTGGGATTTAGCCCCAAATTGTTAACTTTGCACAAGGTTAACAATCAAACTGTTGACTGTATCAGAAACACTATTCTTAACCCTATCCGTACGTTGTGTTTTACTGTCGTATCCATACGACGTGGGGAACTCTGTGCCACCACTTTCAAAAAGGAAATTTACTCGTTAATCTGATCTGTACGCTTTGCATAGCAGTCTGTCAAAATGATTTTTTGAGAAAACTGAAAGTTTCAAAGAGATCTTCGTCCTAGAAGTATTAAAAAATGTGAAGAATACTACCCCGGGGCACAAAATGACCCCAGGGCGTATGGATAGGGTTAAGCAAAGAAGGTAAGAAACGGGACCACAGTGAGGTGTTGACTGTAAACAAGAGTTGACTTTAAGCAAGTTGACTTTATCAGGATTCCATTGTATCTCTGTTATTACTGATCATTATGCTTAAAACTAAGTGAAATTAGCTATCATCAACAGTCATCATTATTTAAACAAATATTGTTTTAAAGTAAAAAGGGACATCTTCTGAGCTGTCTTCCAAATCTGGGTCCTGTTCCTGCTCTTTCTACTCTTCTTCCTCCACCTCCATTTTTTCCTACGTCCTTTGTAAAGCCCTGTGCCTTTTCAATGCTGCAATACTTGGCAAATATTATGGGAGTGCTTATTTAGGCCACATATGGCCTATATACCGTGAAGGCCCGCTGGGAACCTTGTTTAGGCCATAGCTCAAACTACCATTTTCACACGACTGAGTTCGTCCCGTTTTCGCAACGTTGCACTTTCTCATAATTTAGTCCAGTTTTGTCTCAAGTGAATACCTTATAAATCATAATATAATGAAAATAGTAAGAATAACGCACAATACGCACAATTTTGGTCTATCCCAATGGTTTGAATGTGGGCCGGATTTTTTCCTTCATGGAGGAGCAAAAGTTAGGCTACCATTTTGGCACACTTTGGTCAAGTCAAAGGGTCAAATCCTCCGAGTGGACTTCCGGGTCAAATTTGATGTACAGTGGAAACCATAATAGACCCGGTAATAACAAGGATCAGGTAATAACAGGGATTTTCAAAATCCCCTTTTTTCGTACTCTTATTAAAAGTTATCGGCAATAACGGGGCCTATTCGGAGCCCAATCGGTTATAGCAGGGACAAAGGCTCGTTAACCAAGTGTAAAAAGTGTGCGTGAGAGAGAGAGAAAGTGAGGGAAAGAGAGAGGGGG
>NW_004797339.1:1443824-1445325 GCF_000002075.1 Aplysia californica
CACGCACAGACATACACCCAGACATACTTGCCAGTGCGCGGCTCATACACAGAGAGAAAGAGAGAGAGAGAGAGAGAGAGTGAATGAGTGAGAGAGAAAATGAGTGATAAATAATATATATATTTCACCATTTAAATGATTCTGAATCACCATTAATTTGGTCAAATTCGAAAGCTAAGTGGTTGGGAAGTTTTAGGCGGCCAAAGTGTGAACTTTCACAAATATAATACGTAGAGACTAGCTGGGCCCCCTTTCTGTGAAAGGAAAGGAGCAGGTCACGATAATAGAAGGAAATGCACTAGAAGACGTTGAATCCTTCAGCTATCTTGAGAGTATAATAAAGTCGTGCATTGGAAAAGTACAGGCTGCTTTCATATCTTTGGATAGGATTTGGAAGACCAGAGATATCTCACTTCGAACAAAGCTGAGGATTTTCAATTCGAATGTGAAGTCGGTCCTGTTGTATGGACGTGAAGCATGGAACGCATCACAGTATTGCATAAAGAGGATCCAGGTTTTCTTGAACAGGTGTCTAAGAAAGTTACTGAGGATCAGATCGACAGTCAGGGTCTCCAACGAGGAAGTGTTAAGGAAAACAAGACAGATCCCAGTCAGAGATGAGGTAGGAAGAAGGCGGTGGCGATGGATTAGACATACTCTCAGGAAGTTAGGCAGCTGCATAACAAAAAAAGTTTTCGATTGGAATCCACAGGGTAAGAGATCAATCATCAAGGGAAAGACCGTGTGGAACCTGGAGAAGAATCACATAAATCGATGTACAAAGAAGTAGGGAGACATGGAATAACATCAAGAGGCTAGCCCAGGAGAGAGAAAGGTGGAAGGTGTTTGTCTGTGGCCTATACCCTGGTGCAGGGTGAGAAAGACAATGATGATGACATCAACCTTGCTCGTTAGGACCTACCCGGGCTGAGAGGGATACAACGTCTCAGCAGATATGCAGTACTATTCTCCCTATTCAGGAATTGAACGCGGGTCTGCGGAGGACTGCAACATCACGGACGCAAGTAATACGGTAAAAAAAATAAACAACTGCAGAGACAGAGTGGGACAGTAGGTAATTTATTATCTTGATTTGAAACCAATGTCTGGTGTCATGTTTGGCTTTCTGTTCCAAGGCTTTACTGCGTTTCCTGAATATGAGCGCATATTATTCCTTGCAATGGCTACGATTTTCCTTTGCTGGTTTGGTGATTTTTAAAAATAAATTTCGTAGTGTTTTTATAAATTACAACATGAACGGCGGAACGATATGATCTCAGATTTAAAAAAAAACAGTTTTCAGCGAAGACTGAAAGAGAAGATGAGGATCTATCTTGAAAGAAACAAAAGCTCCATGCGTCTGTGGCACATGCATGTATAAAACTCAGAATGTTTTATGCTTCTGTTCACAAGCTTTCAGTATGGAAAACCCATTTTCAGAAAAAATAAAACAACATGACAGCACATATTGAAAGTAAAGTCATTCACGCCACGCCCCCCC
>NW_004797339.1:1447519-1449863 GCF_000002075.1 Aplysia californica
CCCCCCCCCCCCCATCAATTTAAGTATTTTTAATGGACTTAAATTAACTACCTTGTAACCGAGTCGGTGCGAGCGGAGCACCAGTTTAATAATAGAAGAACCTTATTATTGCGTACCTAAATTATACGGTGAAAATAATTTATTGAAAAAATGGTGAAACGGTATAGGTGTATCGCCCCTACCAACGCTGTCGTCAGGTTATTTAAGAGGCGGGACCTCCGAGTTTAACGTCCATCTCCGGAAGGATAGAGCCAGGTGGGAAATTCGTGTTAAGTATTAAGTGTCTTTCCCAAGGACACAACGTCGGACCGAGCTGAGGCTCAAACCCACGAACCTGCAATCTCAATTCGTCTTTCTGAGGTAGGCATACTGTCTCTTTGTAGACGTATTAAGGAGAAAGAGAAAGGAAATCGAATCCAATCATATTTGGTGTCAATAATAGATCCAATAAATGCCACTGATAAACTGGGAGAAAAATAACATAGGGAAAGTGTTGGTTTGTTGTTGTTTTTTAAAAGAAAACATGCTTTTTTTTGGTGCAATATTTTATGCCCCTAAAAGGGGATACTTTTTATAGAGTTTTTATCTCTGGTTGTAAGAAAAATGAAGAACAAGTAGATAATTTAAAGAGTGTTGATGGAAAAGGGAAAGTCAAGGTCCATTTACACGAACAGTAAGCTGAGTACGGTGCGTTTGAAATTTGATTCCCCAGTTGTGAAAATTGACTCAATTCTTAGCCGTTCATCCTTCCTATTCACGCACGAAACGACCGGAACAAAAATGTTCATTGTTTTCGCAGTTCTGGTATTAGCGATGGCATTCCGGCAGGTAGAAGCTACATTTTCTCGCAAAAAAGCAGATGAAAGGATATCTTAATTACGATGTTTGTCAGAAAGTTATTACCATAAGACGCGCCGATTTTCGGAAGCACAGCGCTGATTAGCGGTCACATTATTAATACATTTGTGTTGCACTCGGAAATTCATATACCCCCGTATTGAGTGATGCAGCACATACCACAAATATAATGTGAGTTCAACTTATCCCGCATATACTTACGTAGGCTATATCTTTGTCGTGAATGATTTACAAGACGTTTTTAATTACTGTCATAAGATTTTGAACAGTTAAGTTGAATTCGGCCCACATTTTATGAAATTTACATGCATGCTTTATTAATCATGATTCACTTAGTAGGACGACAAAAAATAGTCACGCACGTCCTTTTTTTTAGCCATAAAAGACTTACTGGCCCAATGACTTTGAATTGGGAGAGAATAATATTGGTTTTTCAAATGGTCTTTGTTGTGAACGTTATCTCATCTGTCTGTAGCTTTTGTCGTGAGTTGTTTGCCTTCTGCAGTGTTCTTGTTTGGTGCGTTAGATCCCACTCTTGATTTAGATCTTGTTGTGGGAGATGTCCAACTGTTTTTATTGTAACATCCATTATATTTATAGAAAATTTACCTTTCTTTTCCGTTTGCTTTTAAAACCCAGGCATATCTAGACTGAGAAATAGTACCCAGATCTGTATAAATAAGAATTGTGGATTTCATGCTTATCTAAAAGGAAATTTGGGTTGAGTTTTATTTATGTTGCCTCTTTTGGTCATGCAGAACTCTCTTTTGTGATGAAGAAGTCCGAACAAGTGCAAGCGGAGGATACAAACCGTAGCAGACTTGCTGAAGGGAGAGAAAGTGCACAATTCAAGGATAGAGATGTGACTTTTCCGATTGATATTTTACTATTTAGTTTGGTGTTGATGATATAGTTATGTTATAGTACATTAGTTTTGTTGCGAGCGTTATGTCCACAAAATCATATATTTTTAAGACTTCTTTTTAAGTTTTTCTTTTCAGAAATAGACCAAATCCTTTAGAGTTAGTCACATTCCCCGTTAGAGTTTTTTTTCTTCTTATTTCTCGTGATATAAGTTGAGCTCACAAGCATTTAGATATGTAAAAGTGTTATATTACATGTATTTATAAATGTCTACCTAGTGAAAGTGGTAACCTTGAAAAGTGAATTCTAGTGTTTGTACCCTACTAAAGGCATGCTGAATTTGGCTGAAATTAAAGACATCCATTATTCTAATGTGAGATAAGACATTTATGTCCATAAGACAGACAAACATTGATGAAAGGGAGTGCTTATTTAGGCCACATATGACCTAAATAAGGTAAGGGAGGGGGGTTTAGCTTATTTAGGCCACACATGCTCAAACTACCCTTTTCAGGCAACTGAGTTCATTCCACTTTCATAATGGGGAGTGCTTATTTAGGCCACATATGGCCTAAATAAGGTAAGGGAGGGGGGTTTAGCTTATTTAGGCCACAGTGGACTG
>NW_004797339.1:1452955-1454712 GCF_000002075.1 Aplysia californica
AATAATGTAACTTGTAAAGAAAACAATGCTTTACATTGGTTTGGTTATGTTGACTACATATGTGGCCTAAATAAGGTAAGGGAGGGGGGTTTAGCTTATTTAGGCCACCTGTGGCCCAAATAAGGTAAGGGAGGGGGGTTTAGCTTATTTAGGCCATATGTGGCCTAAATAAGGTCACCCTTGATGAAATGCCGCATGGGTTTGACATTTTGTTAATGGAAGTGTCAGTTTCCTGGACAGTATTGTTTTCTGAAAATACATAATAAATAATATAATAAAAGTTTGAGAAAATCCATTATTTTGAGACTGTTGTCTCATTTCTAATTTGTATGCCTCATGTCCCCCTTTCTCTGCTGAGGTTTAAGGAAGGCTCATAATCAAAGGGCTCAACCCAGAGTTAAGCCCTTCGCATTCTTTGTGTTCACGCACCTCCGAATGAGCCCTTTCAACTTCAACATTTGAATTAAAATACTTTGCCCAAACAAAGACAAAATAGTGAAATAGTGACACCAAAATGATATGCCTAACTCATACACTAGAGTTCTTCATTCTGTTGCATAAAAATAAAATTGAGAAAGGCCTATATCACGTTCAACTGACTTCCACCGTCACTTCAAGGTCTGCTCATATTGAAGTCGTCAACCCAGCCTCTACAATATCTTACAGAAGATACCAAACCACTCAGCTAGTGAATATAATGCTAGATAATGGTAAGTTGAACCTTCGTTATAATATCATGGAGCTGTCTATACTAGTACAAACAAAGAAAACAAACAGTGAGTACTTTTTCAAAAAAAACTTCAGCATAGTAGTTTATTAATCCAGACCAGACCCAATGAAAGAAACAGAACAAGAGTGACAACAATAGGAAAAGAAAAAGTCAAAACAAACATATATTTAAAATTGGAATAAATAGGGCCAAACTATGACAAACACACATTTGCAAATAACTGATGGTCTAAGAATGTGCCATGATGGACATACAATATATCACTAAAAAGTACCTGCTTGTACACACATTTTCATACCACAGATCCTGCTGTATTCAGCAATAACAAAAAAGACAAAAAACCCACTCAATCTTTGCTCAGCAATGATGGACATACACATTCTTTACCTGTCTTAAAACACCCGAGATACTCTTAAAACCTTTCTCTCTGAATTTTACCCTGCAAGAACATCACCACATGAAAACACTTCTGTACGGTCAAATTCTAAATTAATGTCTAAATACAAACACACAAATAAATGAAAATAACTGAAATGGGAAAAAACAAATAAAAAGATACCTTATACTATAGTTATAGTCTTGCAATACTTCCATCTGTCTATCAAGTAGAATTTCTCCTCCCAAAATAACGCGATACGTCTCTAGTCATTTCCCCTTTAATATTTAATTAATATACGAGGGCTGTCCCACGGAAAACCGGAATTTGGCTGTAAATTCTGTAAACGCACACTTGTAAAAAAACAATCATTTAGAAATTTCCAGATTGAGCACCATAAGCATCGCACAAACCAAACGAGCACAGCAGTTCTCAAAAGATGGCTACCCCCTTGGAAAATTGGTCACAGGTAGAAGTGAGGTCTGTCATTCGGTTTCTGACCGCAAAAGGTCTCAAATCTCTAGAAATACACACTAAAATAAAGTCAGTTTATGGGGAGAAAGTAATGGCAAAGCAACAGGTATGAGTGATGTAGTAAGTTCAAAGCCGGGCACTCCGATATCAATGACAAAGTTTACCCAGGATCTTGTT
>NW_004797339.1:1455583-1493404 GCF_000002075.1 Aplysia californica
ATCCTCCTGATTTATGCTGATAATGAAATTTAAACGCTATTAATTTTGAAAGTTTGGAAAGAAATTATAAAGTCGCCTTGAGAAACTTCAAATGAACAGCGCTACTTTGGCCTGCCGCCAAAAATAACTGTCACCTACGCTTAGGAGCTAAATGATATAAAGGCTGGTGGGCGCCCTTGAGGCCTTTATATTATATTGCACTGCAAGGACTCAAGCTCGAGTCTACAGTCCAAGGCAGTCTAGATGAGACAAAACTGGCCACTGGTCAAGATGGCAATCAGTGCAATCGCGTTATACCGCCAGCCCCACTGTACGGCCAACTTTATGCTGGTCCCAAAGTAGGCGATATAACAGGGTTTGACTAAATATTTCAGTTTTTCAGTCTTTCTGCTAGAATACTGTATTCCATTCAGCCCAGGTCAACTCTCACAGGAAGGGTTCAAGCAACAGCCAGTATCAAAATGATCTAAATTTGCCAAAGGGTTGTAAAACATCTTCAATCACGCCACATTCCATGACACTTCCATGACTGCTAGCCTGCCTAAGTCCAGTATCAGGAGAACTTGCGGCCCCAAGAAAACAAAGTGAAGTATTTATTAATCAATCAAAGATTTAAAAAATTAAAACTTCTTGGAGCCATTTACGGAATGCTAATGCAATTTACTTTTGATATAGGCAAATCACAGGAAAACCAACAAGAACAGAAGAATCTGGTGACTGAGCCTGACCATTAGTGAAATTCACACACTCTACAAAACACATGGGTACATTTAGACTATTTAGTGTAAAACTCCTTCATACACCACTTTTCACAATGGCATACGCAGGAGTCTTACATTAAGCAGTTAATATGGAGAACACTTCCCACGGGGGAAGTCTGCCTACTTCACTAAACTTACAGTCCCTGAAATTTTTTATTAAAAATGATATTATTAAAATGATAAGCAAGGATCGGATTCACCACCAAAAAAAACGACACCAAAACGTCTGCATTTGCCAAAGATGCAACAAAATGGCACAAGAAAAATTTCTACACATGATTCGCAAGTTCAATTCACCGTAAAAAGTATACAAAAAACCCCCCTGGTAAACAGAAACAGTTGGTCTTGTACTTGTACTGAGCAAACCTCATGAGAATTTTCAGTTTTTCTTTATAGATATAGTTGCATGTTCTTTTAAATACTCCTGATTAAAACAGTTTTAACAACACAAAAATGTCAAGGATTAAATTTTCACATGAGACAATAAACCTTCACCATCTAAACTCTAGAATAACCTAATTAATATTTGCTACATGAGCACCAAAGTATAAAGAATTTCATGTGTCGAGTAAGCAGTTCGCAACAACAGTTTCAAACGAGGAACAGAACTTACATTCCTAGTTTGGATAAACATCTTTGCAGCCACATAATCACACCTCGCACTTCCAGGTTGAAAATACATCAATTTGCATATTGCAATGAAAATGCAAATAACTTACCTGCACATAATAGTGCAGTCGACTGCTGATGAATTAATGTTGTCGGGAGAGCGAAAAATAGATCAACTCATCCAAAGTTCGATTTAACCGCTGGAAACTGTAGAGAAGAACAGGTGCTGACAAAAAGAACTTAATTGAAGATCAACTCGAGTGAGTTCAACACAAGTGGAGTCGATTGTAGTAGGACTACAGTAGCAACACTTCACAGGATGATAGAAAAATGATCATGCAATAAGTTAGTACGGCTAAACTATGACGACATTCCTCTACACTTAACTGTGAACAAACTGATCAGGCTTAAGGCTCAAGATTCGTTTACATGGTATTCTATTAGAAAGCTTAGATCTGTGGAAGTAAAAGTCTTTGGAGAAGCAAAGAAAGGTCAATTATCATAAAGCACTCATAAACTCTTTTTTAAACAAAAGATTAGCGCAGATGGGTTGCAAGAGTAGGCCCTACAATATTCTGAGAAGCAGAGCATTCATTTTTTTCTTCTTTCCCAGATCTTGTTACTTGCATTTCACAAAACATTCAAACAGCCATGAGTAAAAGTCTGCCGAGCAGCAAAACACTGTAGGAACCAACAGCATCACGGTAGTACAGTTTCAAACGAAAATAGTAGCATTCATATCAACTGAACCTTTGTAAACAATTGTGCTGAAATTCTTCCCTAAGCCCGACATTCAATAGTCTGTACAGATACAGAGTAAGGAGACTGAGGCATTCATTTAAAACCCCTTTCCTGTTCAACCCAGCCAAAACCAACCAGAAAAAACAACACAGCTTCAAACACTGAGATTCAACCAGACATAGGCCTTGTGTTTCCCCACAGGATTTCCTCAATAAAAATAGATCACTGGCATGTTCATTACTAGAGAAAAAAAAGTACAAGAGCCAGCATAAGAAGGGCCTACTCAGAATTTACTTTCACTTCCACTAAGCACAAAAAAATTGTGGACACTGAAACCAGAGTGCTTCTATATGTGCAAAAGAAGTTGTGCAAAAGGCTGCCACTGTTGGAAGAGAATGTAAACAAGAAAGGGTTAAGGTGCACTTAACAGTTCTATTCTGAGAACGAGGAAGAAAAGTTCCATTGCCAGGAAAAGGAAAGATCCTCGACAAAAAAAAAAGTAAAAGGAGAAAAATAAAAAATAAATCCCACCATCAACTTACTGCAGTTATTGAAGACTTTTAACTAAATATTAAATATACCCCCCCCCCCCCTCTTCTCTGGAGAAGCAAAAGGAAAAAAAACTACCCCAGAGAACAGGACACACACAACACTTTCATAGTAAACATCATCACATTTCATGTTCTTATGTTCTGTTTAATGAATAGGATGAAATAAATTTTTAAAAGCACTGGCAGCAATACAAGTGACAAACATTCTTTAAATTATGCCTTACACGAAACATCTCTAAAGACAAAAGCAGTTGTACTACGAAACCTTTGATGCATCAATTTCAGATCAAAAATTGAAATTTACAGGCTTTGTTTGCTTACACTAAATACTGCTATGACCTGAATTTTGCACTAGAAAAGTACACGCTATATCAGGATGAAATGTTGATTCTGTTTCAACCCTGCCATTAATCTCCCAAACCAGTTTTAAAAAATAAAAATAAATTTACACATCTGCGTTCAATGTTCTTTCTTCTCTTGAATATATGGTTTGGATCGTCATGCTTAGCCCGACTGGGTGAACCGATCTGTAGAGGGGTGGGGTGTTCTTCAATCGCAATGAAGGGAAATGACAGTATTTTTTAACCATGAAAGAGGGGAGAATGTGTTCTTTCCCAGGATAGTAGTCAGATAAAGTGGTAAAACGACAGATAAGCTGTATCAACAACCACATGAAAACTTGACACATCAAATACAACAATCCCCCCCCCCCCCACCCAAAAAAAAAAATTCTTGTGTAGTGTCAACAGATATTACACATCGAAAATAGGCTTCAAGGTCAAGTAAAACATTTTGCTGTGAAACATCCTCCTATCCCAGTGTTATGCGCGGAAGCTAGCCAAATGACGTTCGCCCAGTCAGGCCTCTGAGTTGAGGGTGTCTACGCTGCATCTAATAGATTCAATTCGTTGCGCTGTTCTTCGAAAAATAAGTTAGTATATTCTCACATTAAGTAATGAGCCATTTCTGATTTTGTGATTATAATCCTATAATGTTACAAGTAGCCTACTTAACTTTATTAAGACAATTTATTGAAGTGACGATCTATATCTGTTTAGGAAAATTATAAAAGTAATAGTAAACTCTTCTCTTTTCTATGTTTAACCCTCAGAGCATTGCAACCAATAATGTTGCAGAAATTATATGGTGTCACCATATTATATTGGAAAATGCTCGAAAACAGGCAAAAAAATAAAGTAAAAGCCAAAAACCTTTAAGAAAGTAGACAGTAGATATAAAAAGTTGAGCTCATTTGTGAAGAAGTTAAAATATTTGGCAACATAAAATAACATGCTAAACTAACCTAAAGAGCAACTCAAATTTCACATACAATCTATAAAAATACCTGCAGAATTAAAGATAATCCTTCTTGGTCATTCTCTTACCAATGCTACCAAATGGAATCAGTACATCTAGAAGTGGAAGCCGTCCCAAACAGAAAAATGTGAGTAGTGTGATCTGAAAACTGCTTTTGTATGATACTATATATCGCAGTAATCTCTAAATTTATTGCATTCCCCAAGACACAAAAACAAATACAATACAATCCAGATTTTTCAATCAGAATTAGAAATGTAACTGCGGTAGGGAGAGGACAGTAACATGTACAGTGATGAAATAGGTAAGTAAGAGTAGAATTAAATGGACAACGCTGTACCTGCATAATTTCTTCTTGGCAGAAGAATAAACAGGGGCACACAAATATGCAACTACTTCATTGATCATCCACTCAGGAAAGTGTTAAAGCAAAAATGCAGCATTGTGGTGTGGACACCATATTCAAAATACTTTCACCTAAAACTAAAATGATCTTTTATTTTCTCTTTCATCCTCTGTTGCCGTTAAGCGTCGAGGGGAGATGCAGTTTTCTATGGTAGGCCAGCTCCACAGCTCTTTCAGATGTGATATTATGTTTTCCCAGGGTTTCCTGAACACCCTTGATCCACCCTTTGCGTGGCCTTCCTCTTCCTTTATAGCCTGAGTGCTTAGTGTTGTATGCTCTCGAGGTGATATACGTAACAGGTGGCCAAACCATTTTATTCTCTGTCTTTCGAGTGTCTTCCAGAGTTTTGCATGGTTTACTCGGTCAAAAGTCTTCTCCTGGTCTATAACGACGATGTTGGATTCTTTGTTGTGTTCGATTGCCTAACATGATCACATATCAATATTCACAAATATTTAATAAAACATTTCACTGAAGATTGGGAAGTGCACAAAAAAAATATAAGAAAATGAAGTTGAATAATTCTTTAAATAAAATAAAAACATCTAAGAGTGGACAGTAAAAAGTGCCACATGTGCAGCATGTAAGCTTCCATGACATAAAAACATGCATGCTGTGCCTTTAACCCAATAGCTGTTAAAGCAGTAGTAAGGACAAACTGTGCTGACATGACTCCTTTCATGCCCTGTACAGCCACAAAGAAGGAATGTTATATATCTGCAGTTCGACAGAGATCTTAAAAAGCATTTTATTTGAAGGGAAACAGCAGAACACTTATTGTGTCTTTTGGTCTCTGGGTTAAATCTTTAAGTTAAAAGCTAATCCATGTACATGGACATATGGACCAATTTTTGTTTCCCTTTTGGGCATTTGGAGATATTGTTATCAAATTTAAACTTGTTCAGTTTTCTTATTTTTTAAAAAGAAAAATATACTCATCCATCTTGAAATCGAGATAATTTGCGACTGAAGGACGTCAAGGTCGCCTGGCATCAAAGGTCAAATTAGTGAAAAAAATTGCTGCCAAAGTTTGGTGATTTCCATAGCTCAAGTATCCTTGAAAACTGCAAATTTACATACATGTGTCACGACGCGGTGGAATCAGGGCTCATCACTTTTTGGGCATTTGGAATTATTGGTACCATCTGAAAGCTGATTTATTTGCCTTGCTTTCAATGAAATAGGTATCATTTATCTTGAAAACAACTCGAGATTTTTTGTGATAGAAGGAAGTGAGGTCGCCTGGTTTCAGTGGCGAAATTAGCGAGAAAATGGCCACAAAGTTTGGTAACTCCAATTTGTGCCTTTAGTCAATGCATTTCAGTAAAATTCACATGGAAATGTGTTTTTATATGGACATAAAAGAGGTTGAACCAAAAATATAAAATAGACAAAAATGTCCAAACTGGCAGAAAAATGCTTTTTTTCTCCTATTTCTGTATTTTGACGAGCGCCTGATTTCATAACACTGCCTCACATATTCTGTGCCTTTGATCAAAGTTTATCAGTAAAATTCACACACAAATGTGTTTTTAAATGGAACTAAAAGGCATTGAGCAAAATGTTTTTACAATTTGATAAAAATTGTCCAACCAGAGGAAAATATCTCTTGCTTCTATTTCATTATTACAACAAGAGACTGATTTCACTATGCCAGGCACAAAAATAATGAATTCCAATCTTCAATTTGCCTTGATGACAATCACTTTTGCTTGCAGAAAATCATTACTGTCACTGTGGTAATTTCTCTCTTAGATCAAATTATTCATGTTTAACAATAAGTAAAAATGATTCGTTTGTGACTGAAAAAACCCCCACCACAGCAAACTCCATCTGACCAGTGCATAGCATATTTTACCCCCCTTTCATTTCTCTATGGACAACTTTGAAAAACTTCACCCACACATAGTCAGGTTGCACATGCTTAACCCTCCAAGCATTGTTAACAATGGTGTCACAGAAATTATATGATATCACCATATTATGTTGGAAAACGCTTGAAAACAGATAAAGGAAAGAAACTACTCTTCATATTACATTACACAGTACAGTCAATCCCCAATATAAATCACCCCCCCCCCCCCCCCCAAAGCTTTTGTCGATGTATGAAACGAAATCTCTTTAAACAAACCTACACATGACTTGTGCACTTCCTCAACAACAGAGATCACACTTTCTGCTCCCACCCCCTCTGCCCCCTCCTCTGGGCTCCTGACTCTTTCTGCAGCATTTCTACTGCTACTCCTTAGCTCCTTCTTACTGCTGTCTTTCAAACACACCCCAAACACCCCCCCGCTCTTCTGGTAAGAAAGACAAGTTGCACATGTTAAAGATCTCTTGGTGGTCTAAAATTGATAAGAGTAGGCTTCAGCTGCCATGCAGGGAAAATTTCAAAATTTCTGAATGACCTTGTGCAGTTGCGAGCACCATAAAACACTTAACAACAACAAAAATAAAATAAAAAAATAAAAGAAGAGATCACACTCGAAGCCTTCTGTAAGGTTAGACCTAGGTGAAACTGCAGCAGATGAGTCGACATGGGAGAGAAAAATAAAAGTGGAAAGGCTTATCAATCAAGGAAACAATATCACAAACCAAAATTTGCTAAACTAGGCATGAGGGCATCATTCAAGTAAAATTTACACCCAGCTGTCCAACTTTGTTATCTCCCTTGACATACCCTATACAGAGTGAAATTTGTACCAAAAAAACACCCAAAATCCAACAATTTCCATGTCCTGCTGATTTAGGGCAGGCATTTAGAGCCTGTTATACCTCCAGCCATACAATATTGCCAACTTCATAGTTGTCTCAAGGTCATACTTCAATATGTTTTTAAAAAATCAGGACAAATGTA
This sequence comes from Aplysia californica, assembly GCF_000002075.1. NCBI lineage: Eukaryota > Metazoa > Mollusca > Gastropoda > Aplysiida > Aplysiidae > Aplysia > Aplysia californica. Next base: position 1,462,826 of record NW_004797339.1, read on the forward strand.
GCCAGCATTGCTTAGTCTACTCTGCATAAGTGCTATTGGGGTATAGGAACAGACATCATTATGATGTGAAAAAAAAGTGGGTAGATGATGTAATGACAACAATTCATCATTGAAAGTTACATGCCATGCAAATGCATTAGTACAAAGAATGCAGGAGCATGATATGTGACTTGAAATGATGAAATGTAATGGCAATGAGAGAAGGAGAGCAGCAACACACAATGGGCTCACTGAGCCTGAATGGGCGGGGCCAAGCGCGAAATGAAGCCGATAGACGAAAAGCAGAGGTTCCTCACAAACTGGGGGCATTGGGGCTTGGAGCACAGGAACTCCACCGCCTGGCGGAACTCGCTGAACAGAGTCCTGTGGAAAAACAAAGATGATACATCATATGAGTGAGATATTATGTAAGTGAAATACAGTATGATTGTAAGTTTTAATTTTAGTAGAGGTATTACGGCGCTTGCAACTGCATAAGGTAAAATGAGCGCCAAGGGGTGGATGTCAACAGAGAAGTCCTTACAGGTAATCAGACTTACTCAGCTCACCTCTCTAGCTTCAGCAGCACATAGTCTGCTTCGACTATCAAGGCACCCTGGAAATAGCAGGTCACAAGAATGTGACAAACATACAAAAGAAGTTGAGGAAAATGACGATAGTAAGGATTAGGAAAGAAAAAGCAGCAGTTCGCTGTTGTAGTTTAGGCACAGTTATGAGCATGACATTGTCAGATCAGCCCATATACAATTTTACAGTGCACTAGAACGAGAAATGTCCCCCCTTTGGGAATGGCCTAAAGATACTTAAGTCAGTGGCACCGCCCTGGGGGGGGGGGGGGGGGGGGGGGTATGCTTGTAAAGAAAAACAAATCGACACAACATGGTCAGTCATTTAGAGCCTGAAAAAAAGACAGACAGACACAACAGAGGGAAAAATAGGAAGTAGGACCTACGTGTGGTGGCACCCCCTCAACCACCTGTGAAATTTAGAACATCAAGTCAGATTAATGCATGAGTCATGTGGCACATCATTTTTGAAGAGTGTGCTACATCATGTCAGATAAATATGGTACATTGTATCAGATATAGATGATATATCATTATATTGTAGTGACTCTCCAAACACTCAGTTAACTCACAACACAGCAGCTGACATGATCATGACTTCGCACGGACTTGCGAAGTGCTCACACGAAAAACACCACCTGACACGACTGTCCTACACGGCAGTCGAGTAGAAAACTCCGGTGAGTAAAGACCTACCACATTGGTGACCCCGACAAGTTGAAACGCAATTTCAACTTTGTGTGTTCTGTTTTGGATTATATTTTGAATCATATTTGAGCGAACTTGTGTTTTCGTCACAACCCTTACCATCCCTTCAAAATGTGTGAACAGGATTGTCAAGTAAGTGCAGTTTCCATTAAACTACCAACATTTTGGACAGCCGGGCCGGAAGCTTGGTTCGCCCAAACTGAAGCACAATTCGCTTTGCGAAATATTACTCAAGACGAAACTAAATGATCATGTTGTCGCCGCCCTCGACAACAGCACAGCAACTCGGGCACTTTCAATATTAACCAACCCACCAGAAGGCAACAAATACAGCACGTTGAAAACATTTTTGTTGTCGGCATATAGTTCGTCAGATACGGAAAGAGCATCAGCGCTCTTTAAACTACAGGGGTTAGGAGATCGTAAGCCGTCAGAATTAATGGACTCCATGTTAGCCCTACTGGGAGCGCACGAACCGTGCTTCCTTTTCAGACACTTATTCCTTCAACAGTTGCCTGAATACGTGAGAGCCCCCCGGCAACATTCGACCATCTCGACTGCCGCACGTTAGCACAAGAGGCCGACAAATTATTCCTTGCCGTTGCTCCACCCGCGACACTACTGGCTGTAGATCGCACAACGGCAGCTAGCAAGCCCAGACCTTGCCACTCGACAGGTCTATGCTTTTACCACCACAGATTCGGACCAAACGCCAAAAAATGCGTTCCGCCATGCAGTTACAAAGCCTCCAAAAAAGCATCTGCGGTTCAGGGAAACGAGTAGGTGGGCCAGCAGAATTCAGTCTTGCTTCAGAACCTTCTGTTGGCCCACAAAAAGCTCAATTGATTATCATGGACTCTGTCTCTGGCCGCCGTTACATAATCGATACGGGAGCCCAAGTTTCGGTTCTTCCTGCAACATGGCGGGAAAAACAGGCGAACACTTCAGGCTCTCCACTTTTAGCCGCAAATGGTAGCAAAATCAATACATATGGAGCGCTCAACACCACCATTCGTTTCCAAAACAATGCTTTCGACGCCAGGCTTGTCATCGCCGATGTAAAGTGGGCCCTACTTGGTGCTGACTTTCTTCGCCGCCACAACCTACTGGTAGACATTCGTGGTCAGAAACTGATAGAGGCTCAATCTTTCAAAGTATACCCATGTACTATCAGTCAGATTTCAGATTCTCAGCTAGCCATAGTGGACCCAGAAAGCAACAAATTTAGGAAGATATTAACAGAGTTTCCTGAAATCCTCGAGCCAACCTTTTCGGCCTCCGAAGTGAAGCACGGTGTTTCCCATTTCATCCCAACCACTGGTCCACCCGTACATGCCAAAGCACGTCGACTACCCCCCGACAAACTAGCCATCGCCAAAGCTGAATTCCTGAAAATGGTCTTCACCTCTTCACATGGTTCCGAAAGGTAATGGAGACTGGCGACCTTGTGGCGACTACCGTGGACTCAACAATAGAACTACCCCAGATCGTTATCCGATTCCCCACATTCAAGACTTCTCAGCACGACTCGCTGGCAAAAGTATTTTCTCCAAAATCGACCTCGTTCGAGGTTACCACCAAATCCCAGTTGCGCAGGAGGACATTCCGAAAACTGCCGTCATCACACCATTCGGCCTATATGAATTTCTACAGATGCCATTCGGCCTTAGAAACGCCACCCAGGCATTCCAGCGTCTTATGGACTCCGTCCTGCAGGACATTTCGTGCGCATTCATCTATCTGGATGATATACTCATTGCCAGCTCATCAGCAGCTCAACATGTTAAAGATCTACGGCAAGTTTGCAAAAGACTCGAAGAAGCGGGCCTAGTTGTTAGGTTAGAAAAATGCGTGTTTGGAGTGACCAAAATCGAATTTCTAAGCCATCGAGTCACACGAGATGGATCTACCCCACTCCCTTCTAAAGTCAAAGCTATAGAAGAATTCCCGCTGCTAAACACCCACAAAGCACTCCAAGAATTTCTGGGAATGCTAAACTTCTACCATCGCTTTCTGCCTCGAGATGCCTCAGTACTACGCCCTCTCTACGAAGCTCTGAAGGGAGTAAAGAAGAAAACAAAACTTTGCTGGACGGAACAGATGACTACAGCCTTCCAGGCCAGCAAACACATGCTTGCCGACTGCACTCTCCTCTCTCATCCCAGAACAAACGTTCCCATCGCCTTAACCACCGACGCGTCAGATCACGCAGTTGGCGCTATCTTCGAACAATTTGTCGATGAGGCCTGGCAACGGTACAGCACATATGATCGGGAGTTATTAGGACTCTATCTTGCCGTTCGTCACTTCCGATTTTTGCTTGAGGGTATCTTGCCGTTCGTCACTTCCGATTTTTGCTTGAGGGTAGGTGCTTCACAGCATTCACCGATCATAAACCTCTGGTGGACGCTATGTCCAAGTTATCCCCACCCTGGTCAGTCAATTCGCCAGCAACGTCACCTGACATTCATCTCAGAATTTACCACGGACATACGGCACATTTCAGGGAAGGAGAACCATGTTGCAGACTGTTTGTCCCGAGCCACTTTCCAGACCACATTAGGACTGGACTACAAAGCAATGGCTGAAGCTCAATGCACTGACACCTCTTCTCCAGACGACAGCGCCTCTTCATCAGGATTGCACACAGTTTCAATGGCTATCGAATCTGGAGGACCAGAACTGCTGTGTGACATTTCGACCGGACATCCTAGACCAATTGTACCTCCAGCATTTCGTCGACAGGTCTTCGATTTGTTTCATAGCCTCTCCCACCCAGGAAGGAAGGCTACAGTCCGCCTGATATCCCAGAGATTTGTTTGGCATGGGCTAAGGAAAGAAGTCAGCAAGTGGGCCAAGGAATGTACGGACTGCCAAGCTTCCAAAGTGCAAAAGCATACTAAGGCACCCATCGAGAAGATTTCCGTGCCTGAAAAGAGGTTCAGTCACGTTCATGTCGATCTTGTAGGTCCTTTACCCCCATCGCAGGGCTTCACTCACCTCTTCACAATCATCGACAGAACATCACGATGGCCAGAGGCTATCCCACTCAAGGACACCTCAACAACAGAATGAGGCCGTGCGCTGATCAATCACTGGATCGCCCGTTTTGGCATCCCTGTTGACATCACATCTGACAGAGGCCCTCAGTTTACTTCTGCCTTGTGGAGAGAGATGGCCGAGCGCCTTGGTACCAATCTTCATCATACAACAGCCTATCACCCTCAATCCAATGGATTGATTGAGCGATTCCACCGGTCCCTTAAGAGTGCTCTCAAAGCAAGACTCCAAGGCCCGAACTGGCTCGATGAACTGGGATGGGTACTGCTCGGTTTGAGGACTGCCCCAAAAGAGGACCTGGGAACTTCTGTCGCTGAGCTATTTTATGGAGAACCACTCAGAGTACCGGGAGAATTTTTTACCAGTGACACTTCACCATTCGACCAGTCACGGAGCCTCGCCAACTTACGATCCCAAATGCAGTCACAACTAGCCAAGGCGACATCACTGCACTGTGCACCTACCTCCAACACCCACTCGTCACTAGACACAGCCAAGTTCGTGTTCATCCGCTGCGACGCTCACCAAAAATCCCTACAACGCCCGTATACTGGTCCGTACAAGGTTTTAGAAACCTTTCTTGTCGATCTAGGTGGTCACGCGGAACACATCTCTGTCGACCGACTTAAACCAGCTTTTGTGGATCTGTCGCAACCAGTACGCGTTGCTCAGGCTCCAAGACATGGGCGACCTCCGTCTTCGTCGCTTGTGAATCCAAGCGCAAATACTAACAATTCAACCTAGCCTACCCAAGCTGTACAATCCGCTCCTATTACTCTACAGGAACCACAACAAGCAGGCTGGAAGGTCTTACGTTCAGGACGTATCGTGAGACCACCTCTCCGGTTCTAGAACCTCCTGTCATGTCAGCGCTGGTGGGGGGCCATGTAGTGACTCTCCGAACACTCAATTAACCCACAACACAGCAGCTGACATGATTATGATTTCGCACCGACTTGCGAAGTGCTCACACGAAAAACACCACCTGACACGACTGTCCTACACGGCAGTCGAGTAGAAAACTCCGGTGAGTAAAGACCTACCACAATATCATGTTGGATAAATATAGTACATCATGTCTAGTGTAATTAAAACAAGAAAAGAATGCCTTTTTGAGAAAAAGTAAACAGTGATGATGCATATCCCATGAGAAGGAAAAAAGTTTTTAGAAGGATGTTACTCATGGGAGAAAGTTCAAAGACAAAAAAACCCTGAAGAGGTAAGAAGAGAATTTGAAAAAAACCTGAAAGTCATTGTGCAGAAACGTAAGATGGCAAAGACAACAAAGCGTGCTCATATGACCTTAGCAGTTGCGAGCGCCGTAAAACCTTATACTATACTATACTAAAGACAACAAAATACACACTAAAAACAAGTTTTAGCATTTTCATGGTCCAAGAGCGGATGTTTGTTTTTTTCAGGACTACGGTCCTGCTTCAAGATCATTGTTTTGCATGTTGCGTTATGAGTCGGTCCGAGTCTAAAAAAGCAACAGACCAAGGTCTGGTGAGGGGGGGGTACCGTGGCCCAGAGGTTAAGGTGTTCACCTCTCATTCAAAGGTCCTGAGTTTGAAACCGGGTAGCGGCCGAAAAATGTTCTTCTCTAAAATTGTCTCCTTTCACCTCCTTTCCTGCTCTCCAACAATATTTTGTCGTCTTCATTCATCTCCACTTTCAGCCCCCACCCCCTCACCTCCTTTGCCCCCTCCTCTGGGCTCCCGACTTTTTCTGCAGCCTTACTACTGCTACTCCTTGGCTCCCTCTTACTGCTGTCTTTCAGCCACACCCCAGATCTTCTGGTAGGAAAGATCTCCACCTAGCCTTCTCAGACAACGGTGAAAAATCTCGGAGGTCCCATGTGCAAGTTGTGCATGTCAAAGAACCCTTGGTGGTCTAAAATCGATAGGAGTAGGCTTCGGCCACCACCCGAGCAAAATTCAAAATTTCCTACCAACTGAAAAAGTATAATGTGTCTTACGCACTCATATGACCTTATGCAGTTGTGAGCGCCGTAAAACACTGTTGAGGTTAAAAAACCTGCGGGGCCGACATATGCTGGAAAACTTTTACCCAGGATGTTACTACTCACAATTGCAAAATTGGTAATAGAGTTAATCACAGATGTCCGAAACAATAAATGTCAAAGGAGAATAAAACTGAAACAGAAGTGAAGCAAAACATAGTTCTTTTTACATTTTTCCATGGTCATTCCACAGGCAAAAAGATTGCTGAGCCCTATTTTCGGAACAAAATCGCCAAGTCCATCCCCTTAAGGGGTACAGGATCTGTACCAGCAAACCGATCACTGGTCCCGTATCAGTATTGGGAACCATAGTCAGTGAGTTAATGAATTACAATGTACTCACCTGTTGTAAGGATTCCTTCGGGAGGAGTAACGTAGTGTCAGGAAGCGGTAGTAAAGGAATGGCAGGAAAAAGCTGGCCTTACCACTGAGGATGGAAACAAAACAATTTCCCGTAACTAAGACACTTGACAACAACCAATGAAGAAAGGTAAGCATACAAAATTCTTCATCTGCTTTAAACTGAATAGATAAAGGAAAAAATATAAGAGGCCTCATTCAAAACTTACCGAGAAAGTAATATGAAAAAGAAAACAAAAGATAAAATGAAAAATAGGAAAAAAAAAAAGAATGAAAAAATCTCAAACATGGGTGTTTTTATGCCATCAACATGATTTAGATAATTTATGAGGTAGGATTCCAACCTGCCTGTCAGGATCAACCTGGGTTGTCAAGGATTCAATATCCCAGCAGAAAGACTGAGCTACTCCATAAAAATTCTCCCCACATGGGAGTCCAACTCCAGTCTCCTACATGCAACAGAGAAGTACCTAGCCGTGACACCACAGACACCGGTGAAAGAAATTAGATCCTATTAAATCCAAGTTCCCTCCAACTATTAGCTGGGGGAAAAAATCTAAAATATCACATAATCAGGATAAAAATAAAACTGATAACCTGTACATACTGTAAATAGGTGTCGCAAGCCCCCGCCTCGGGCCGATAGAAAACCGGTCGGGTGAAAGCGAAGCTCTCTACAAACCCTAATTTCCTCGATAAAAATAATAAAAATCTCAGCTCATAGAAGTCCTATTGAGATAGTTGAAACGGCATTAAAAGCATCAATGTTTTATCTCTATGTCTGTGTCTGTTTTGTTTGTCTATGTAAACATTTAGTCTTTTGTTGATCGGATTATTTGTAGTGACGAAAGGCAACTTTTCCGTTCGTGCTCGCGCGCCTCGGGCGCGATCGCTGTTCTCGGGCCTTCGACCCGTCTCATGTTTGTTCCGATTGCTTCGCTGTACTGTGAAAGGTCGTACAAAAATAAAAATGACATCATTAGAAAGGGGAAGAATTCCTCTTTCTAGAAATCCCAGCTATCCCAGTGTGCCTTTGAATAATGGCGTCGTAAACACTGGATTTGTGATGTTCGGGAGATAATTTTCTGAAAAATCGAGTGGTGGATGTGGAAATGGTCAGTCAACTCAGCCTACGTCAACGGGGACTGTGCTCGGCTGCATAGCCGGACAAGGACGGCGGCGTTGAGGGGAACGGAACGTTGCTGACTTAGAAAAATATACGGACAATTAGCCACAGCTCCACTTGCTTATATCCAGTGTCAAGGGATGGGGCAGGGTCTAGGCAACTGAGAAAGCGAAGGGCAGGGTGGTATTTTTTGTTTTGTTTAGTTTTCATACACCTTTATTATACATCTGAAACATTTATATTTGTTGCTATTGTAGCTGTACTTAGAAGTTCAAACATGCAAGAAATCCTAGCAAAGTTTACTGCTTTAAATTGATAGTTCTTCTCTAAAGTCTAAAGATATAATACTTTATGTTACTTTTACTACCGGTATGTCTATACTACAATCATGATGTAACTTGGGCGCAATTCACATGACAAATTATTGTTCGCTATAATTAATAATATTATAGGCTATTGATATTGCCATGTTGGGATAGTGGGGGGGGGGGGGGGGATTATAAATTTATACCACAGCACAATGCTCATTCATAGCTTGGCATACTATGTTGCCGTCTCATTTTGTGTTGATGAGGAACTTTAAACTGGCACTCAAAACTCAAACTCGTTTACACTGCATTTCCCCCCCACAGAGGATGAAGTTTTTCAAGGACTGAAGAGGCACGTGTTCATGCGAGGGAAGGGAAGGCGTCCAGACTTGCCAGAAGTGAAGACAGTGACTACAAGCTGCTGTTGCAGCTATTGTTCTTGAAACAAGACATGGAAAATAATGGAATAGCCTACAGTTTCAGAGAGGTGAGCACCTGTTTGTTTTGACTTCAAACACAACTTGATAGTGGATGGCTGGTGGGCGCTCTGGTGTGGTCTGTTCTTTCTACTTCTTTGTTTTTGTGTTACTATTGTTCTAATCTGCTATGCTGCCCGGCACTGAAATTACCAAATAGTGTCGATAGTGCCATAAAATCACTATAGTAACAAAGGATTTTGTCGCAATTTCATACTTGTACACAGATGTGTAGTAATATTATTTTTTATCCTCCTGTAGATGAAATAGAAAGGTGGGCAATCTCTTTATACCAAATAGATTATTACGTTTGTACAACTGTTAGATAAGAAGAAGGAAAGGCTCCCGTGCTTGAGCCGCCTCTTCGGGCCTGGAATTTTCAATGTGGAGAGGAATGTCCTTTCTCAGAGAGATGTAATGTCGGTGCTTGTCTCTTAAATGACCTTATTAACTATTTGTGTTGAAGAGGGAAGTCAAACTCGAAGTAATATGTATGACTGTTTCACTTTTTTCTTTTTTTATATAATTTTTTTACCAGGACATTTGTTGCTCTCTGGCTAATGTCTATAACTCTCCTCTTTCTCTTCTACTTCTATGTTTTCACAGCTAAAGTCCTTACTTGAGAGGCTAGTTCCACACACGTGTCATGTGACGGAAGGCAAGGTCACCTACCAGATGACATCAACTCTGAAAGAGTCCTTAAAGAAACGGAGTGACAGGGTAATAGAGTTCCTTACACAGGAGTACGATTTCTTGCGTCTGCCTGACCGGCTGAATTCTCTTAGTGTCACTCGACTTCACTTACAGAATGTTGAGAATTATTTGTCCCCACCATCCAGTTGCATTCCTATTTCTGTTGCCATTGCCTTAGAAAATCGATGTATGTGTACCAGAAGAATCAATAAGATGGACCTTGTTTCATTGATCAATATATTGCATTCATGCATGTTCTCTGTCTGTCTTGTCTTGTCAAAACTTGACTTCTATTGCAGTTCTGTTATGTCTGGTATCTTGTGTGAGAGACTGAAGAAATTGCAAGTGACCCAAAATAACACGTGATCAGTGATATGTTTTATTTTCACTGCTGTCCTAAGGATGCATTATTTTAATGTATGGTTGAGAAAGTTCTTCTTTGCCTGCTTGAACTGGTTTTCATGTGTGAAAGTGAAATGTTTTACCTTATGTGAATGAAGTATTATTATGCTTAGTGATCATTTATCGATGTAGAGCACTCAGAGCTTATACTCTATGGGATGGAGCCCCTTTATAAATTATTATTATTATATTAATGCTTTCTATGAATGGAATGTTTGTGGTAGTAATAAATTTAATGGCCCTATGAAAAAACTAATGCCAGAAATGAATTCTTTGGACAAAATTACATAAGTACACAAAGTTTTAGCTTTCTATCTCTATTCGTTACATTTTTATATTAAAAACTGATATTTCTATTGAAAATTCAGACGATTTTTACTTGTTCGCCAAAAATGAAAATTTTTGGAATTTGAAACTCCTCTAACTTTGTTATTTATTGTCTGTGTGCTATGAAAAAAATTTGAGAGTAGTCTTTGTGTACTCTTTAATGGTGTGAATGCCGGAAATCTGCTCTTCGTAATAAAAAGGCTTTATTAGAGTGAATTTTTTGTAATTTTTCTCAAATCTGTTTGTTTGCTGTGTAAAAAGTTTGTGGTCTGTTTCACTGATTCAAATGTTAATGGAATTTGCAAAACAAGTGTTACAAGAGTAATATATAGATTTGCCAACGACTTACTGTCCTTGAAAGTGTGGCAAAGATCCTGGTGTTGTAATGTCGATGAAATTTTAAAAGTCCAACACAGCTTTGAAAAATCATTAAAAATCTATTTTTCATCTGATTTTGATGATTTAAAAAGCATTTTTCATCATTTGTTGAGTGGAATCCATCTGTCAAAACACATACAAGATTCATTGGGTTTGAAAAAATGGCTTGCCACACCTACTGTAAATGAAAAAACCCAATATATTTCTTCACATGCTACAAAATACAGCTTGTAAAAACTCACCTAAAGACAAGGATGACAATAGCAGGCATGAGGAAGATCTCTGTACTGGCAATAAAGCGAAGGATGTTGACCTGCTGGGCCTCAAGTTTCATCACTGCATTCCTCACAAACATCATGGACTGTGGGCCCATTAACTAGAAAAACAAATAACATTAAAAAAATCTTCACTCATGTCAGTCTGACGATGAAACACAAAAAGTATAAATTATTTATCTTAGGAGAGAAAAAAAAATAAAGAGGCCTCAGCATGCATTTCTCTGTTGCTCATTAAACAGACCTCTAATTTTCCATTTCATGATTTTTGTGTATTTAATTTCTTTCATCCAAGGAGAAGAATAATCTCAAATCAGATATCACAGTTTAAAATAAAAATAATAATATTGACAAAAAAAGTAATAAAGAAAATCTTTTATGCTAGGAAGTGTCTACGTACTCCCCGATTGGGGACTACGTAGTCATGGTGTCTAGGTGGACCCCAAAATGTTGGACTGTGATTGGCTCGCTGAGCGAGCGGTAGTTTACATTGATTACAACAAAGCAACAAAGATACTACACCCTACGGTAGGCTGTACTATCTTTGGTTACAATGCAAGGCTACTGATCATCTCGGGCGGTGTGTCGATCTAGTGTTACTATAATTTATTTATTTTAGCCCAGAGAGAGAGAGTATTTAAAGAATAAACGTATCTAGATCTAGAATCTAGATCTAATCTAGATGTCTAGATCTAGAATCTAAATCTAGACCGAACTGCACCCTCTTGGCTGGGTGTACAACAAAATCTAGATCAAGATCTAGATACGTTTATTCATTAAATACTCTCTCTTTCTCTCTCTCTCTCTCTTGTCTAAAATAAATTAATTATAGTAATACAAGATAGACATACTACCCGAGATGATCAGTAAGTAGCCTTGCATTGTAACCAATGTAAACTACCGCTCGCTCCGTGAGCCAATCACAATCCAACATTTTTGGGGTCCACCTAGACACAATGACTACGTAGACCCCAATCGGGGAGTACGTAGACACTTCCTTTATGCTATGCATTTCCATCTTTAAAAAAATGCTCAATGCATATTATATTCAAAGAGATATATCACATTTCAAAATTACTTCACAGGATAATACCAAGTATTAACATGTACAGAAAAATTTCTATGAAAACATTTGTCTCGCCGCGAGCCTAACAATGATTAAGCGTAAACTAAAAAATGTAGAAGAGGCCTACAATAAAAACCCACTCATAGCCCCAATACCACTACTGGAATTACTACTATAAATAGAGCAACATTTGTGCTTGCTCTTCCCCTTCACTCCCTATTTCTTCAGTCTCACATCGTCCGGATACAACATACACAGGGGAAGCATTCAGTCATCTTTTAAAAAGGCCACCCTCGTACAGTGGAACTCGGATTCAGCGAGGTCGCCAACCCTGACCTAAAATCTCGTTGAATATAACGTGTTCGTTATAGCAAACACGAGGTTTTGTGGGGATAATTACAGGCACTCAGCAAGTAATGTATCAAGTGAAGTCACAAGTAGTGCCTGAAATGCCTGCATATTTTGAGCTGTGTAAAAAAAAGACCGATTCGTTCAAATGCACACGCCTGTGGCATCTCGATTGTTTACCAAAAAGTTGTGTTGCTGTGTAGAGCCTAGCATACGGCAACTTTTGATTCCATAGACCAGCGCACAATTCATTACGAAGATCTACGTCAAGACTAGCTTATCATTGTAATAATGATCAGTTGCCGAGGGGAAAAAAAGACTGACGCGTTCGTATCTGCGACGTTCAATGCCCGTACCGCTAGTGCGCCCCCTCCCCCCGACACGCACACACAGTCACACATGTTCCTGCCACCCATCTGACCCGGACACACGCCAGAGTAGACACGAGCGCGAGCCAACAGGGCATGTGGTTGTATGAAAAAAGACTGCTGATTGGTCGCATGCAATCGGCTAATTGAATAATGGTTCATGATGCAGGTGCAATGGATAATTTCCAGAAACAGATAAAGTTCGTTCTGGAAGAAAATAAGCACGTTTGCGGGGACTGTTCACCCTGGAAGTGACCTCGTTGAATCCGGGTCATTTTTATTGCTTTTTAAGAAGAAAAAAAAACGGGGAATCTATCTCATCTCGTTGTATCCCAGTTCTCATTAAATCCGAGCTTGTTGAATCCGAGTTCCCACACTGTATCATTTACTAGTCTCTGAATCTAGAAACCTAGCATAAAGGAAAGCAAACAATATCATTTTACTCACATTGAGAACAGTCTTTGTGAAGGAGCAGGCATGTAGCAAAGCAAACAGAAAGATAGGAATGAGAGACACTGATTTACGTTAAGGAAATGGCACTTTACAGCAGTTCAAACGAAGTTAAATATTAAACCATGCATGGTCTATGCCACTAAAAATCTTGAGCCAATTTTTATCAAAGCAATAATTACTCTTTTGTCTTCAAGGGTACAGTACAGTGACAAAAACACTATGTATGCTTCAAAACATCGGTAAAAACAACAGAACCAGACAGGCACAATTTTGCCTGACCAACATCTCACTGCATCTATAAAGAAAAATAAGGACAATGACAAAACAAGTCACAGTTGTACACTAGTCACAAGGCTCAAATCAAAGAAATCATGAAGAAACATAATTGTTATCATACCACTCCAAACTTTTTAAGGATAATTTTATGGTGTAACTATTTAAGTTTCTAAAAAACATTATTATTCACGTTTTCAGTATTTCAAAAAAAGGGGGGGGGGGGGAAAGACCATTACTCTGTACCCCACCAACATTGACGCTTTTAAACTTCTTTCCACAAAAAGTTTTACCCAATGATAGTCTATAGAACTGATATAATTACGTTGTTTTTTTTAGACTCCATCAAAAAAGTTCTACAAGATCAGATTAGAAAATTTATTAAATAAAGGTTAAATTTCAAACGCACTTTGAACAAAAAAAAAGTACTGACTAACTGTTTCACTACTTCATCATCATCATCAGCCTGTGTCACCTTGTGCTGGAATATTGGCCATAAACAAGGGTTCTCCATGTACAGTTGTACCTGTCCATGGCAGAATTGCACAGGAGGCATCCTGGATAAGGGAATTTAGGGGAGGGAGCACGGAATCAAGGGTTGTCTGTCCGGTCATCTCGCCTTCACATCTCCCAAGTGCAAACGTAGCCCCTCTGATAATGGCATGCGTCAGTCTTATAATTAATTCATTTCAATTTGCGACCTGCACTTGCATCTCATAGGACCACTAGGTTAAAAAACGATTGAACTCTTCCTTTGTCTCTATCCTCAGCCCCACTCATTGATGCAATAAGCACAATCAACCAATGCTGCCACTCCCCTGCATGTAACAAAGATTCAAGGAACTCTTTTTTGGTTAGCCAAAAACCGCCAGAGGAGCAGACTAGGGTCAAATTCATTTCACACCTTTAGCTACCAAGGAAAGTTCTTAACTCTTGCACTTTCACAAGCAGAGGTGAGATTTCACATTAACACCACCCCGACCATCTGCACAGTTCAGGGCTTACATGTATAGGGTGACAGCCACCCCCAATCCACACCCTTCCCCCTTTCCTTGTTTGGCAGTATGACGCAAAAGTAAGAGCTTATGGAATCCAAACTTGGGAGTTAGGGGCTGAACGGGAAAAGCATTTTCTGACTTAGGTCGAAGCCCACCAAAGGGAAGGGATTCGGGTTGAGCAGGTCTCTGTCTTAAATATATTTTAGAGGAATTTATCAGGGGGGGGGGCAAGGAGATACTGTTATGATAGGTTTCCATTAAGGAAAGTTCGACTGTACTTCTGTCCTGGGCTATAGCCTCTGCCCAGCTTTATCACATCTTTTTTAGGTCCTAATTTAAGTCCCTCCTCCAAGTACTTTTAGGCCATCCTTTCTTTCTACTTTCTTGTGGATTCCATCCTATTTCAGTAGAATGGTCAGGTGATATCCACATTGCTTTGAGGATCCTGCTGTGGGGTTGAATGGGTCTCCAAATCACAAGGTTGTTCATTGCATGCAGGTTCTTGAATCTTTGTAACACTGATGTCCTTGCTTTCCCACCACATCATCAAATCAGATTTTCATCCCAGCTCTGCAATGCGTACCTCCCATTAGGGTTTTGACATGTTAAGCAGGGTATTGATTCAGAATACATTGAAGCTGATCGCTGATTGTAGAAGTGGTCTTAACTTACTCCCTCTTTCATTTGTGGGTGAATGTCGTTCTTATTGATTCCTTTGTTCCTTATTGTCTTGAATGATCATTTGATACGTCTAGGTCCATGTCCTTCCCGTGAAAACTGGGCTTTTCCAGTTGGTGCAGATGACACGGATGCCACTCCACCTTGAGTGTGTTACACTGATGTCCATATGTCCAGGCTACAGAATAACTTCCTCTGGGGAAAAATCTGCATTGCTAAGACTGGTTCCATCTTGTGTCACTTTGTTTTAAAATATCAATTCTGTATCTTTTCTTTACTGCAGCTACATAAAATGCTTTACCCATTTCATACATCCATGTTCAGATTCCTGTCAATAGTTAATAAATCTGGTTGGTGGATTCTAAATGCATTTCTGTTTTCACCACCATGCTTAATATGTTGGCATCTCCCAAGACGTTACATAAAATTTTTTTGTTTTTGGCATTCTTGTAGCAGGGATGCTGTTTCATGGGACAGGACTGCTACTAAGAAGCTCAACTCCTTATCTAGTGGACCAGTTAACTTATGTTGGGAGCCACACCTTGGGGTTGCCTCTAAAAGAAATAAGTATGACAAACAACCGAAGACAGGTGTGCATGGCTATTAACAATTCCATGTCTTAAAAAAAGGGAGCTCACAAGACTCACGGGCTTACTTACCCAGCACACATTCAATTCTTCGACTATTTAATTTCAATTTCAAAATTTCTTCTCCTTAATATCAAACAGGTGAGGTGTACAAAGCTTTTATTTTATTCTAAAATCTCAGCATACTTGAATTTTGTAATCCCCTTTTCTCACAAGGGAAAGCAGCATTTTGGAGAAGATGTTGTTGTTAGCGATCCAATAGCATCTGAGCGTTAACTCTTCTGCATGATGCCATTCTGTAATAGCTGCATATCTGTTGTAATTGTTGTCTTGAGGAGTAGAGGCAGTTAGACGACATTATGTTTTAAATCAGCAAAGGTGAGAAAGGCAAAAAGAATTTGTGGGAAGTCAAATTCAAAGAGGCATCAATTTGATGATACATGCAATGTAACAGCAAAACCCACTTCTGACAAAGAATTTAATGCCAATGAAGTCCCAAGTGCTTTGACAGCAAACTAAGGGAATGAAAAGGATACTGGTCATGGGGTACGAGTTGAGGAAGATAATGCAGTACATGAGGTAGTGGCTCGAGTCCTCCGAGAAAAGGCGTCTCACAAAGTCCATGTTGAGCTGGACATTGGGCAGTCGTTGATGCATGCGTAGTGCACTAGTGGCAGCTGCTGAGATGAGGGCACGTTGATAGAAGCTGTATGGATTGCCTCTGCGAGATGGAAGGAAAAACATAGAGATAAAAATTACAATAACAAACATGTGAAGATTTTTTTGCATTCCGCTGCTAGATCTCAAGGGTTGTCGACAGCTGGTTCTTCAACCTGCAGTCAGTACAACTCATTTTTAACTATGTGACTGCTTTCCCTACTTCATATAGCCCCTTGCCTTCAGGCAGCCACATTCCGATTCTGAGAGTACTGTATATGTTTCTTATACTGAATTGACTAGGGTACTTTCAGTTTTGGTAGGAATTTATTTTGAATTTTGAGCGGGAGGCGGCTGAAGCCTACCAATACCTGCCAACATTGCCTGGGGCCAAAATCTGTAGTTGGCACAAATTTTTGTCCCAAAATCTGTAGTTGACCTAAAAAATCTGTAGTAGGCTATATTACCACTTGCCGTATACTTAATTGGGGACCCTTATCAATATTTTGACCAACATCAAATATGCATGAATGTGTTTGCGACTTCAAACAAATGTAAAAAATGACCAGAAAAAAAAGAAAAAAAAGAGAAAAATATGAAAACTTCCAGATGCATTTATCCTATATAGCCGTTCCTGTCCTATTCATACATCCACGCGTACACACAAATGGAAGGGGAAAAAAAGAACAGAAGCAAAGAAGAAAAGATGAAGAAAAGGGGGACCTTGGATGAGTTGGGCCTAGCCTTGGCCCTTTGCCGTTGCAGAGTTTACAAGGTAAGAGTACGACGGATCCCGATTCCACACAAGGCCTGCACCAACGCGCGTTTTGCAGAGAGTCTAGATCTAGTAGTAATCAAAATTTAGAATACTAATATTTGTTTTCAAGGTCAGTTTTTGTCCCCTGGTGTTGCCTTCAACCCTCCCCCGAGTGTATCGTAAAAAAAATTAAAAAATCAATAATCCCCCCCCCCCCCCCCCCATTCCGGAGTCCTATACTTCGAATGAACTTTGGTGACCCATACAATTGCCGGTACTCATAATGTGATGGAACGCCCAGGTTCAATGACCAGTCATGATGGCGAGCCCGACAAGAGGCTTGTATAACTATAACTTTCTTTTATTTTTTACACAAGTGACAGCACGAGGACAAATATTGATTTATTTTCATGGCCACACAGAGTTTGCCATGCACAACCTGCATGTTACAATTAATGTTGCGTTATCAAACTACTACGGTACCAGCAAATTTCTGGGTGGTAACGAAAGCGAAAGTAGATCTTGATTTTCCCTATCAAACCTTGGTATCGAACATACACTTTTCCGCTTACCACCATAGCCGCCTGTTCGCGTGAAGAAACGTACTCTCGGTCCATGGAAAGCTGAATGAATATCACAATCGCGACCGGCAAAAATGAACATAAAAGGGCTTTTTCGGATTTGGTTTTCAAATATTCGATAACTTTTCCGTATTTTCCCGGAGCAATTTACAGATTTCCTCAAATTCCTGGGTAATTCTTGGGGCCTGGCAATCACCCTGCAGAATCAAGAAGTCGGTGGCTTATCTCTCAAAATCGGTGTATCGGTAGTTTGACCAAAAAGTCGGTGATATACCGATTTTTTCTGTAGGATTGGCTACCCTTTGTAAATTTTTAAGACCACCCAGGGACTTTTTTAGAACGCAACTTGCACATGGGAGCGCCAACATTTTGTACCCTCATCTGAGAAGGCTAGGGGTTTGATTTTACCTACCCTAGTTAAAATCAAAGGTGAGGCTGAAAGATTGCAGTAAGGAGCCAAGAGAACCAGTACAGGTAGAAAGAGTCGGGGTGGGGTGGGGGGGGGGGGGGTTGAAGGAGAGAGGAGCCCAGAGGTTGGTTGGGGGGTTGGGCGCAGAGAAAATTATCAAATGAAATTTATTTCAAGTTCATGTTCCAAATTTTGAAAAAGAAAAACTTTTTATTTTCACGGTGGAGACTTGTTTCGTGATCACAGACACATGAGAACAATGTAGAACACTTACATTTATGCCAGCCAGAGCAGATTTTTAAATATTGTCAACAGTCACAGTATGGCTATGCCCCTTCATTTGCTTTAAACTTCAGTCAGACTTTCTTGCTATGAGGTGAGGTGGAGTTACTTTGTCACTCATCAAAACAATATCAGATATCAGCTCCACATTTTTCTTTTAAAGAGGTAGAAAGTTTCTTCAACTCTTCATCCCTTGACTGATGTCTCTGAACTTAACTCATACTTACCCGAATATGGGCAACAAGAACAGCACAGAGCAGATAACTGTGAAGATTCTGGTAAACCACAAAGTTGTCTCCACTTTGTTTTGCATCATGTGAGCCTATGGAAGAGAAAATCCTCTGAAGTACAAAAAACAGCAGAAAAAAAGCATTTCTAAAATTCATGACTGCTACCAGATTCACCATCATTGCCTTTCTCTCCCTGGATCAGGATATAAGCCACTAACAAATACTTTTCACCTTTCCCTATCTTGGGCTAGTCGCCTGATGTCACTCCATGTCTTCCCACTTTACAGTAATCCATTTCCGTGACTCTTCTCCAGATTCCTCGAGGTCTTCCCTTTGATCTTTTACCCTGTTGGTTCCAACCTAACACTTTTGTTTCCTGAAAGCGTGTCCAATCCATAGCCAACGTCTTCTTTCCACCTCATCTCTGACCGGGCTCTTTATCATTCTTTTTAATACTTCCTCATTGGTAATCCTGTCCATTCACCTCATCCCCAGTAACTTCCTTAGACACTTGCTACCAGATTACTTTCATCAGAAAAATGTATCTCCTGCAACTTGAGTTAACAAGGGCAAAATGCGGCCCCAATATTATACAGAAATACCTCAACTCAATTCAACTGAAAATATAAATTCTACAGAATTAGAGTGTCTTACTCCAACGGTCCTTGAAAACAAGTGACGCTTTTGTTGCAAGTTCACGTTAACGTCCTTTGTTACAGACTGGATAAACAAAACAGTAACCAGTCACCATACATACGATTTGTGTATGAGTTGTGGGCAGGGCTTATAGGTTATGACAGATCACACGCTTCCCTCACCAGCAATTGAAAATTTATTGCTACTCATTGGTCAACTTGGGTGGGACTAATATTAATAACAACAAGTGAATGGATTATGACAGCCCGTCCACAGAGTCAGGGGTAGATAAAAAAAAACCTAAGACCAAACATCGAGAAAGTGCGAGAACACGCTTGGCTGTCTAAAGGCAGGTAAATTTGACTGTGGGTCATGGGTGAAAGTGACAAGAGACGGTTTAGCCTGAAAATTATGTTGTTAAAGAACGGATAGCCTGAAAATTTCAAGGTAAATTTACGCGGCCTGAAGGACGGGTAGGCCTCTTAATTTTCCAGGGGTGCCATCCATTTCCCAGGGGCGTGTTACAAAACAATGGCAGCACATGCTCTATTTAAATATAATATACACAAACACACACACAAACAAGAACGTAGCCAACATTACATCCAATCAACAAAATTTCAGTGTGGAACTGGAGTCTTGTGTGAATTACGAATTTCAGTCTGTTCTTACTTGTTCTATATTTTCCCCTCATCATTCTATATATAAACTATATTATGCAAATGAACCCTGCTTTGAGCATGTGAAAGGGCCTAGAATCAGAAAATCGACTGTCAAAAAACAGTTTTGGTATCATGATTCATATTATAAACGTGAAAGAAAAAAACTTTTGCTCAAACTCAAAGTAGAGTAAAAACTCAAATGGCTCAAAATTGAAGAGGGGGAGTGGAAGAGTTGTAAGAACTAAGAGAGGTCAAGATGCAGTGACACTGAAAATCTGCCTATCTTGAAAAGAAAGCTAACAAAATTTAGTAATTATTTACTATCACCCATCCAATGAAACGCAAACACTTTAGTTCATCAATAACAAGGCTTATAAGATATGACGGATCCCGACTCCACACACAGCCGGCACCAAAGCCCGCTTTGTAGAGAGTTCAAATTTTTTTTAAAGTTATAAAATCTGCTTTCAAGTTTGTTGTACTCTGGTGTTGCCTTCCGCACCCTCCCCACAGAGAGTACCTTAACCCCCCCCCCCCCCCCCCCACGAGTCCTTAGCTTCCAAACGCTCAGACTTTGAATGAACTTTGGCGACCCTAACAACCGTCGATGCTCGCACGCGCAGGTTCACTGACCGGTCACGATGACGAGCCCAACAAGCTGACAATCGGACGGTGCTTTTCTTTTTCCACAAGTGACAGCATAGAGACAAATGATTTATTTTCATGGCGACACAGCGTTTATAGTGCACAACCTGCATGTTACAAATGTTGCGTTATCAGTCTATCACCGGCCAAGGTCTAGATGGTAACGAAAGCGATAGTAGATCTTGATATTCCCGATCGAGCCACGGTGTCACACGCTTCTGCATGCCGCCATAGCCGCCTGTTCGTGTAACACGTACTGTCAGACCGGGAAAAGCCGAACGAATATCACAATTGCGACCGGCAAAAATTAACATACTGACCACATCGAAATTTGTTTTCAAATATTCCATAAATGTATATATTTTCCCAAGTCTTCCCGACTTTTTCCCAGGGTAATTTACAGATTTCCTCAAATTCCCGGATCTCAGCGATTTTTATCAAATTCCCGGCGCCTGGCTAGTCATCCTGTTTTTACTGGGGGGCGGGGTACCTAGTTTCTGACTCGTTTTTTCCGCTATTCGAATTTTTTGAATACAAGGTACCTATTTACAGTAGTCTCCGCCTAAGATCCTGGTGCTCCGGAGCAAGGAAATGCGAGATCTTAAGCGAACCGGGATCTTAACCGACGAACCCAGGGAAGAATCTATGGTGACCCATGTTAAGGCTCACAATCGGTAAAATGGTCTCCCTTCCCTTTACAATGAACTGACGTGCCCCCTTGGTGGGTTTATGGCGTATGGCGAGCAAAGAGTGGTTAACCTTGATGATCTATCACGGTGCATAGTGGGACGACGCGTGCCCTTTTCACTTATTATCCTATCATGAGTCTCAAGATCTACGCTTATCCAGTTGCCCCTCCCCTTTACCACATCTCTGACCGAGCCCCCCCCCCCCCTCAAACAAAACAAAAACCGCCTTTGTCGTTACACACCATTACGTTGTGAACACACCAATTAAAATTCAGCCTGTCTCGCAAATTCGGGAGAAGAGACAACTGCTGCAATGGTCAGGGAAGAGTTCACGGCACGATGTGATCCCGCCTGGAGCGAACGTGTAGGCCCTACCCACTCAGCGAGTGATGCAAATTTAGGGGGAGAGCTCAGGTGTGAGTGCGATGCGTGGGGAAAACAAATGCGTCGGTCAGTTCACACCCCGGTGTGAGTGATCCCGTCTGGGGCAGACATTGTATCGCTTCATCAAGTTTTACAACGTGTGTGGGATCACATTTACGATAGTGGCTGATCTTTGATGCAACGGACAGTTTATTGATCTCAACTTTTCACAGTTGGTTGATCGGCTGTGCCCGCACGGGTTTTTGTTTCGCAAATTATGATCTGAAATGCGGGATCTTAGCCGAATGTAGACCATCAGAGCGGGATCTTAGGGGTGACTTTTGTATAGTAAAAATTATGTTTTCTTAAAACAACGGGATCTTAAGCGAACCGGGATCGTAAGCGGTGGGATCTTAGGCGGAGACTACTGTATTGGGGTTCTTTTCAATGAATAGTACCCAGCCCTACCGAAAGTACTGGTGTCGGCCGTCAGCAGATATATATATATTTTTTTAAAACCGGAAATTCGTCGCATGCCGAAGATATAAAAACTAAGTACGGTCACGTCGCCGGCTATGGAAGACTTGCCAGGCCGGTGTAGCCGGAGGAAGGCCCACGGATGAGTTCAAGTAGCCGGAAATTCCGGCAGGAGCCAGAAAACTTTCCCCCCCAGACACAAACATGAAATGATCCTAACATAAAGAAGAGGCAGGAAGCTTAGACGATAAAAATGTAAAATCATCATTTAAAAAAGAATTATTATTATTTGGTTCTTGTAGAGTGTTATGGCAATAGGGTCATATAAGTGCTGAAGATTAGGTGTTACAAGAGAGTAACAAACATTTTAAAAAAGAAGAGATAAAGGACAATAGACGGTTGATTGAAAAAAAGGAGCAAACCACACCAGAGCACCTGCCAGCCACCTGCTAAGAATAATTTTCAGGAAATAACACAGCCTATTTATGTGTAACTTTGACAAATTTGAAATACTTACCAAAACAGGATTGGACTGGGTATTCTGGGGTGGACCATCCCCAGCACCATTATTAGCTGGACCATTGCTCTCTGTTCCATTTCTACTTCCACTGCCAGAATCGTCAGCCATAATTTGTGAACGTTCAAGTTACTGTAAAAAGGCCAGACATGAAAGAATTAGGCACCGTATTTATGTTCTGCAATAAACCATTAGATATCTAGTGACAATTCCTCTGTATTAACATTGTGAGGAAACCCATTGGAAGAGGCAGAGATGGTTATTTTGAGAAAGAGTTAAAAATATATAGGTCTAGCAGCTGTGCCATCAGATGCACAAAGCAGTGGGTGACCTTGATACACAACTTCAGATTCAAAATTGACAATCAAAACCGAAGTTTGGCTTGCTTAAATTTAAATATATATATGGCATCTAATGAGGATCCACACGAGCCACTTTGGGTTTTTTTTTTGATACACTCGATTCCGAAAATGAAATCAATTTTTAGCGGGGATAATCATTTTTAAAATTCTGCATGCAAAGTTTAATCCTGCATGGCAGCAAACTTCAAAGGTATTCTGAGTCACAACGTGCTTCTCCAATTCTGAACATGTGTATGCGTATGTGTGTGTGCAGGCGGCACGGATTGTGGCGTTAGACGCAAGATGCGAAGTGTGTGACATCACCTCCGGGTGTCACTCCCAGTACCTAGAATGTAGATTTAGATCTGATCTAGAGTTTTATTCAGTTTATAAGGTGTCTAGTTACCACCACAAACCATTCACTGCTCTTCGTTGTAACAATTGACGATGGTAGCGGGGGTGCCGGTATGGGGTACACTTTTTGAGAGATGTACCCCATACCGGCACCCTATTTTTTTACATGGTGCGTGACTTTAAAAATAGTTATTTCTTGACAGACTGTGGATGGCATCTTAGTACTTTAGATTTTTTAGTTTCTATGATTTGATACATGGCATCTTAGTACTTTAGATTTTTTAGTTTCTATGATTTGATACAGATCTAGATAGATATATTTAGACACGGATTCATTTGAAAATGAGCCACTTTACAGCCACTGTTTCCACATGTTGTGATATTGTTCCTGCTCCTACTGCTTCTGTTTCAGAAGAAGAACTTGTTGGCCCTCCCCCAACTGCCCTTGTCTCTAGTTGTGAGTGGTCAGTTGATGCACTAAACTTTTTGACCACAGGTCTGGAGTTCTCGGGAATCGAATGTACCTCCGAGGACTTCCTGGATCTTGCAGCAGTAGAGTTTCAGCTACCTTTGGTTTCAACACCAGCTTGGGATCCTGTGGATAACCAGGACCATGACTATTGTCTGCCTGAGCAGGCATTGAGACCATTGGAAGATGAAACTCTGGTGACACCTCAAGCCCCCCAAAAACTGCCTCAGGACAACACTTTTGCTTTGTCCTTGACAAGCTAATTGATCACGCCATTGCCACTGGATGGATGGCATCAGACATGCATTGGGTCCACCGTTGCCATTGGCACAAAATCGAACCTAAGGAGAACGAGGGGGCATACAGAAAGTACCTTGATTTGTACACAATCAACTCATTCCTGCCCCCTCGTTCGTCAACCTGCCCGTACCAGCAAGCTGGAACTCCATGGTTTCAACACAGAGAAGCGAGCTTAGGCCCCTAAGTATCAGGGCTTCCAGTCTTCCGCAATTTTGCGGATTTCCGTGAAAATTCGTGCCCCCCCCCCCCCTCCAAAAAAAAATTAATTATTATTTTAAAAAATGCGAAATAAAAATTTTCCGTTATTACCAATAGTCAACAATAGCCAACCCATACCGGAAGTGCTCTTTTATTTGAAAGTGTAGACAGTGTCTTTCACTTTCACTTTCTAAAGCACAAGAAGCAGAGTACCAGCTCTGTAAACAAGAGGAAGAAATGACGATTGTGGTTCAATAGATCTTGGGCCTGCCAAGAAAAGAAAACTCTAAAGAGAGCTTGATTTTTTTAAACCAGACTTGTTTATTTGTAAGTATTGTTGTGGATTTAAGTTGAATATAAGCTTCAAGTTATTTTAGATCTAGAATCTAGACTAGAATCTAGAGATCAAGTCAAGCTGTTATATAAACAGCTATTATTGTAAAAATTCTACACCTTATGCTGATTATGGTGCAAACCAACACAAGCAGAAAAAAGTTAAACATTAACTGTCAAGTTTTATAGATCTAGTTGTGGGTGTACAGTATCTGTACAAGGGAGAAAGCTTGGGTTTGGACATATATGGATTGATTAACACAAGCAGAAAATTATGTAGGCCTATACAAGGTATGTTTTTTTTTCTCAATTATTTTCTAGTTAAATTTAGGCCTGAATAGCCAGAAATGGCATACTTAGGATGCCCTGAAACCAAAATTTCTCAAACAGAAAGGGGACGCTGTGCCCCTTCAACCCCCTGCCAGGGCTCTGCCCTGGACCCGAAAATCCTCGAAAAATGACATCAGCTGCTGGAAGCACTGAAGTATGTCTTAGGGGCAAAGTACAAAGTATGGGAGGAAGCGAAGAATTGGAAGAAGAGAAGAAAAAAGGAAGAAGTGGAAAAGAGGAAGAGAGAAAGGGAGAGAAAAGGGTGGAGAAGGAAGAAGAGAAAAGAGGAGAAAAAGTAACGAAGGGAAGAAGAAGAAGAAACAACAGGGAAATTCATGTATGTGTGCGAGTAAGATGTTCATGTGAGTTTGTTGTGATACCTGTAGAAGAGTAAAATGAAGCATTCATGTACCTGTGTGTGAGGAAGATGTTCATATATATATATGAGTTTGTGATATGTGTGGAAGAGTAAAATGAAACATTCATGGTACCTATGTGTGAGTAAGATGTATGTGAGTCTGTTCTGGTGGTTGTTCTTTTTAGTATGTCAATAAACATTAGTTCTGTCTTAGGCCCACTGTACGAAAGGAGTTTGTCTTTGCTTCTTTCCTCTTTTCAAACGCCTAGTTGTGCTTCAATTTGGGGGTGCTGGTATGGGGTGTAGTGACTGACGGTATGGGGTACATGCCATGACAGAAAACCCGACAAGTGACGGTATGGGGTACATGTCATGACATGCGTCAAGTCTCGGGGGGTCTTCTTTATACACTATCTGACTAAAACCTTCACCCAACACCTACAGGAAAGGCTGGCCTCTCAACAAAACGAAATTTTGGGTAGATGTTTTTGAAAGAGCCAAAGTTATGGTTATACAGAAGTTCACTTCCGGAAATAGTCATCACAAAACACTAAGGTGACGGTATGTATGCCGTACAGGAGCTCTAGATCTAATCTAGATTCAAGCCCCCAAAAAGTGGCACACAAACCTAAAGCAACCTCCTTTACTTTCGTTGAAACAACAGTTATGGCGATATTTTGCTAAAAATAGTCCTTAAGACAGCTTTTTCTTTATCAACTGAGCAAAATAACGTGAAGCTCTTTCCCTGGAAGAGTTAACATTGGTTGTGGATGAAGGAGCCTGTGGCCTAGATTCTATGTTTTGGTAAACTCTGAAGGCTGGAGAGTTATTTGCATATGAGGCCCTGTCAAGGATGAAAGAGAATTTGCAGTTCAGTCTCGCCGTTTTTGCCCAAAGGGGGGGTGCCCGGATTGTAACATAAAATACGTAGTTTCTCATCCTTCGGGCACATAAGATAATATAGTGCCAATGGTTATAGATCTAACAAAGAATCAAGAATTTGTGCATAATTTAAATAATAGTAGAGTCAGATACAGTTCTCGCGCTACTCCTCTCTCTCTTTCTCTCTCTCCACTGCCCACAGACAAAGGCCACCTCTATTCTCACCCGGAGTGAGAATAGTGCAGGCGAGTCTTGTGGCTATTCTCACCCGGTGCGCGTTCACCAAATTTTGCGTTCACCCTAAACCACAGAATTCTACTATAACAGAAAAATTGTAGAATTCTGTGCCGTGAACAAACGTTCCATTACAACTGTAGCCTACTAAAAGCGTACAATTTTGTCTGTGGGCAGTGGATAGAGAGAGAGAAAGAGGGAGAGGAGTAGCGTGAGAATTTCCGGGCAAAACAAAATGGCGACCCGCGTAGTTCGGCTCGATTCGAATTTTTTTTAGTTAAATAGCCGTAGCGTAGCATCTTTGTAGACAAGAACCAAATTAATTTACTTTTGTGTTTTATAATCATTTTTTAACTCTGTTTTGGTCAATTTGATCATCCACACCGATAGACAGTATTCAGAAAGAGACAGAGAGAGAGAGAAGAGGGGAGGAGTTGATCTTGCGAGAACTTCTGGGCGGGTGAGAATAGCCACTTTCACAGACAAAATTGTACGCTTTTTACAGACTACAGTTGTAATGGAACGTTTGTTCACGGCACAGAATTCTACAATTTTTCTGTTATCACAGTGTAGAATTCTGTGGTTTAGGGTGAACGCAAAATTTGTTGGCCTAGATCTAGACTCTAGATCTAGGCTATTCGGTGAACGCGCACCGGGTGAGAATAGAGGTGGCCAATCTAGATTTAAAAACAGAGTTTTAAACGATTTTTTGGTACTCCAGTGCCCGACAGCTAAAAAAAAAAACGTGCTGCCCGACCCGGTACGATTACTTACTCTAGATTCTAGAGGCAGAGGAGTCTAATTATAAATCTAAGGCTAAGACTGACTAAGGCAGGCAATCTAATCCACTAACAATTTATAACGTTTTAAAGCCCACTTACATTTAAAAGAAGACTGCTGGTTGACGCTACCGTAAAGGCCGATCCAAGAAGGTTCCTCTAGATCTAAATCTCAACCGTTGTCGTTTCCACTTGGCTCAACTTAGTCTTTTATTTTTTTTAAAACTGGAACATTGATTGATCGAAGCGTCGTTCTCGTTGCTTCCACCAACGATGAGGATGGTGGGTGACAGGTGTTTCCAACTCTAGTGCAAAAGAGTAGATCGTGATCTCTACAAGGAGAACAGGGCGAGTTGTCTCGCCGCCTTCGTCTTTGATAACGATCGCTATTTTCTGTAAGAAATAAAAATTACATGACAATGTAGAAATTTTCTAAAGAATTTCGTTTTCTGGAAACGGAACTGAGGTAGAGGCTTATAGAATGGATTAATGTTTTTAACGATAGAGGAGCAAAAAAAAAAGAATGTTTTTTGTTGCTTTAAAAAAAAAAAAAAATCTTATGGCCACAGAGCTAAGCTTCACGCTGTAATATCATTGAAATATTTAATCATCAACAACAATGAATAGTGGGATGTTTACAAAACAAGCTACGAACTTTGAGGACCTATAATCTACAGAAGGATAACTAGTAACTACTATTTCCTGCAACACTGGCTATAACACTTGTCGAACAGACGACTGTCTATCTAGCAGTGTACAAGAATAATATCTTAACGTAGATGAAAATCAGCGTGTCAAGCGATGAAGAATTTGTTTAGCTTTAAACTGGTACATGTAGGCCTATGCCGCAGCAGTGGGTAGCGCAAGCCTTTAACTTTAA
The DNA here is from genome assembly GCF_000002075.1 of Aplysia californica. Lineage (NCBI taxonomy): Eukaryota > Metazoa > Mollusca > Gastropoda > Aplysiida > Aplysiidae > Aplysia > Aplysia californica. The sequence goes on from NW_004797339.1 coordinate 1,490,662, forward strand.
CACGATGATTGGCTGAATACATTTTCAAGTTGTTGTTTTTTTTCGGACGCCACTGTATAATCAATGAGAAGCCAGGGCTTTGAGTGGGGATGCCTCCATATGATCTAAATCTTGTAGAATTAGATGGAAGTTTGTATTGGTGATGAACAGACAATGTTCTGTACATTTCAAATGGGGTGGTACTTTGAAAAACTACAAATACAAGACAAAAGCAGTTTCTGGTACGCTTGAATAATAATCTGAGAGCATCCGAAAAAAAGGAATGAACCGATAACCATGAGCATCGAAGTCTGTCGAAGATCTATAGTACGTTGATGATGACGAGAGAGGGGTACCACCCAAAGAACTCTGCAGAGAAGCAGATAAAAAGGAGGCCCAATTAAGGTAATAATTCAAGAGGAAAAAAAAAAAAGAAGTAGAAGAGAGATATCCGCATCCCGCTATTTTTCATGTCCTGATCTTAAATTCTGAACCTCAGCTGTGCTTCGACCCGATCCTGAAAATAATTTCAGGCAGGTGATTCTCGAAGAAAGTTGAAATAATGTGTCTCTAATTCAAGATCAAATCCTGGTACTGACTGTTTTGTGCAACACAAACCGCTTTTGCAGCCAGTGAAACTTCGTCCCAAAAGTTACCAGAAGCTTCAGCGTACCAGTACTAGATATCAACAGTTTATCAGACTTCAATAGACTGATCCCTTTATTTGCAGAAAAAGAAGAAACACATTTTCTCAATTCAATTTTCTGATACTGAACGCCATTAAAAACACTAAGAAAGCCAAACTATGCTCTGATCGCCACGATTTTTGGAGACAGGTTGTTAATTCACACTCCCCAGCACGATTTTTGTTTTTTTCCCGTTTCACCACAGCACCGTGACCCGTCCTTTGGTGAAATGTATTAATGAGGCGCAATATTAGGCCTACTCGACGATGAGAAGAATTAAATTCGCTTAGAAGATCATAATTAAGTGGCTCTTTCCAAACAAAAATCCAGACATTTTTTGCTATCACTTTTGATTTTTCTTTCATTAGAAGACGCCTGAACTTAGCGACACTGGCCACACGTTTTGCCTCCACCTATAAATATATTTCAAGGCGGAATATCTTCCCAAGAAGCAGCAATTAAGGCGGCTAAAATGTAGTGTCTGTATTGTGTTACAAAGTAGCTGTTCAAACCGTTGTTTGAATCACCAGTTTGTAGCCTTAGGGAAGACAAATGTGCGCAAAGTCTTACAAGTACAACAAGGTACCAACTAAACGAATAGAATGTACTGTTTTAATTAAAAACGAAGAACTTTATTGTGACTCGTGGGGTGGGGGCTCTAAATACGTGTAATAGAAAAAAGAAAGGTTATGCAAGGAAGATCAACTTTCAGCAATTACATAGCTGGACAAGACGTAAATGCGGACACACTCGATTACAGATTATAGCATGCGTATTGCGTATATCCAAGACGGTGATCGCCTGTGGAGAGAAGCAATGACAAGAACAGTATTTTTAATACTACCAATATTAAATCAAGTTGCTAAAGTATCTGTAACACATTGTAGGCCTAATAACTGGTAGGGTACCCTTACCTTAAACTAATAAAGACTGACACTGCTTTCAGTAAACAAAAGGAAAATTGACATGCACTCTGCAATGTCTCTGGGCTGTGACACACACACACACACACACACACACACACACACACACACACACACACACACACACATACACTCAGAGTCGGTTCCAACAGGAGAATGGCGTAGTAGACCTTCTTTTAATGTCAGTATTTGCACAGGTCGGGGATTCATTGTACTGTTCATTTCTCCTTAAGTTCAATGTACACAATGGGTTTACAGTTCAAAGTACATACTGGGATTACAATTCAAAGTGTTTACTGGGATTACAGTTCAAAGTATACAAGTCTGTGGTCTTCACAGAAGGAAAACGAAACTGGTGCCGGGTAGGCATAATAATATAACAAACAAAGGAAACTGGTGTCTAGTAGGCACAGACTGGAGCAAGGCACTACTCAGCTTCAAACACGGGCCCTAAACTAAGGGCGGGAATAACAGGTAAGCGACTACAACTTTCAGGATCCACTGCAAAGGTGCTTCAATAAGCACAAAATAATTTCATAAATGGTGATACGGGTCCTAAAACTAAGGACGGGAATAACAGGAACACGACTGGTCTCCGAGTGGATCAAACCAAGACTGGCGAGGTTTTGAGGCTCTTAGTCCACCCCCTCTTCAAGACAAAGAGTCCCACTATGGTAGGAGTCGCGGTTTCCCACGTTAGCGTGGGAACAAAAGTTCCATTTTTAAGACGATGATCCCCCAGTAGGGATACGATCTCCAGTGATCTCGCCTTATTGCCCGTTCCTTCCCCCAAAATCAATAAGCACGCTGGTGCCAAAAAGTCATGCGTACCACATGTGTACCATTTTGCTGCGTATTGTTTCTCGACTTATCCAAAGTTTTTCATAGACTTGCAGCGTCCAGGATAGACAAAAATTAGGACAGCCTGGAGTGACCAGCACTGCTCAAGACTGACAGATTTGGCTGTCACGTCTGCGGAATCGTTTCCTTTTTGCAAAAGTAACAGCCCAAGACATGCAAGTGTTTCTTCCTTCAATGTGAGACGCCGAGTAGTTATCCAGGACTTAGAACTAGAAAGCTTTTTTTAAAGAATTGTTATTAATTAACGAATCCGCGACAACAGCGCCGTATCCACTGAACGCAACAGCACGGGGG
>NW_004797339.1:1493504-1496935 GCF_000002075.1 Aplysia californica
TCTCATTCATCCAACATGACATTCCTACCCTCACATTGCCCACAATAATATAACAAACAGCACAATTGTCAATTTCTGGAAGATCATAATTCAGGTTTCATGGACTAGCTAGTGAACGTACCCGACATGTTTTCAACTGCGCACTTTGAACTGAACCATTAAGTACGTGCAAGAGCCCGTTTTGTGAAACTGCTGTAATTAGAGGTCGCGCTGCCGCGAAAGTGGGTTAGAATTTCTCAACAAATATTCGAAATGTAATAAAATCCGTGTGAAGACGTCTTTTGGTCTTCATACATGTTAATGATGGTCGTTCCGTTTACTAAGACTGAGAGATTTAAAACAAATTAAATTTCGACTTGTGTTTACCTGCAAACTTGTCTATAGGGGTTGCTCCAAAAGAAGGAAGATAAAGTATTGAAATCATTTTGAAGTATGTGATGAAAATTTTTCGCTTTAAAAAAAAAAGAATAAACATAAAAAACCCTTCTTTTAATCTATTTTCATATGATGCAAACGGGTACAGACTCTGCGAACGAATCGTTGCGTAGGAGTTCTAGTGGCCTAGAGGTTAAGGTGTTCGTGTCTCATTCAAAGGTCCCGGTTCGAATCCCGGTAGCGACGGAAACATTTTCTTCTTTAAAATTGTCTCCTTTCACTTTCTTCCCCTCTCTCTTGCAATATTCTATAGCCTGCTTTCGTCTCCACTTTCTTCCCTCACCTCCTCCCCCCCCACCCCAATGCGCCCCTGACTCTTTCTGCAGCCTTCCTACTGCTACTCTTTGGCTCCTTCTCTCTGCTGTCTTTCAGCCACACTCCTGATCTTCTGGAGGGAAAGATCTCCACCTAGCCTTCTCGGACAGGGGCGAACAATCTTGGAAGTCCTGTGTGCAAGTTGCGAAGGTTAAAGATCCTTTGGTGGTCCAAAATCGATAAGAGTAGGCTTCGGCCTCCACCCGGGCAAAATTCAAAATTTACTACCACTGACAATGATTGTTGTGTCCCGAGCGATCATAATATGACCTTATGTAGTTGCGAGCGCCGCAAAACACTTACAGTTGCGTTTTTAATGTCGTTCAGTATATAATCAGAAATTGGCATAGCAACTATGATAACAATAGATGAAATTGAAGCAAAAGTTATGTGAAGAGAATCAGATGAAAAAATTGAAATCGGAAGAAAAAAAAGCCCAGCGAAAAGGCGGAAGACAGACTCAAGTGGCAAAACTGTTTAGAACTGAATTGTGTAAATTACTATGCTTTATTGTTAAGTACATAGCAGGTAAATTGATACACATAATGCAAACATGCACAATGTTTTATGTAAGCTTTCAAAGCGGGTAAACAAGATAATAAGGGGTTTTACAGCATACTCCTAAAACATTTAAAAGTTGACATATTATCTTCCTCAGCACAACACTTTAACGATTCAAAAGACGGGGTGAGTAATTTCCCAGACTCACGTGGAGTACGTGGAGACGTCTAGACAGCCGGGGGATGAAATCTGCAAGCTTACACTGAAATATGGGGACAGGGTGGTGTCGCTGTCTCAAAATGAGCAATTTGCAAGTCATTTATTTTAGTGATCCCGTGAATGCATCCAAAGAGCTGTTTTTAAGAGGGCCTTAAGAGCAAACACTTTTTCATAACTGGATCAAGATTTTTAAAAAAGAAAAAAAAATTTTTCTCGCTCTCCTGCAGAAGTGCCACGCAAAGTTTCAAGGGCATAGGTAAATTAAAAACGAACTAATAACGAACTTAGATCTTTTCAAACTCGGAGAGGCGAAAGTGAACAAGCTATAACAGTAAATAACAAAGTCCCCCTTTAGCTTGTACCATATTTTGCTGAGTTCATGGTTAGTAGAAAGTATTTAAAAAAGAAAGAGAAAACGAAATCCTTTTAATTTGGCTAGATTTTGGTACTTCACTCTCAGTTTAAAAATCAACTCACGCTCAGAAAGAATATATCGAAGGGACGTAACTGGTGGTTTACTTAATCTTGTTTATTATCTCCCTTATTAACAAGAAAAATCGAACAGGGTGAAATCGTTAAAATTTAAAACAATTCTCACACGCGTGATTCAAAGCAACCACATGACTATCAAATCACATTTTCTCAAAGTGATCCAACAATTTAAACGGTGCATCTCTTTACAGTCTTTCAACCGATCTGTTGACCAAGGGTCCGGTATGGTATCTATAGCTCGTTCCCTTTCACCTGTACACGTTAAAAAAAAAAAGAAAAAAAGTGTAGTTTATTTATTAATTTACCCTATTTACTTGGTTGCTTGGTTGGAGAATAGGCATCGTTACAGGCTGTGCAATGCCACAGCTGCTCCTTCCTCCTCTCCAGGGTTTACGAAAGGTTTTATTTTGACCCTGTATTAAAATTGGGTCTTTGGGCATACAGGAGCAGTAACTTAAATGACTTACATTTTGCTTATTTTTAGACAGCAACACTACTCTGCATCCACATTTCAGAATAAGCTTGTAGATTTCATCCCACTAATCCACATGAGTCTAAAAAAAGTGCTCGCACCATAGCTTGAACCGTGTTTCTTAGGCGTAATTATACCGTTAAAGTGTGATGCTGCAGAAAATATGTCAACTTTTTAATGTTTTAAGTGTATACTGTAAATCTTCTATTATCTTTTTTGACCCGCTTCAGGTTAACATAAAAGAAAACTTGTCTAAAATTTGCAGCGACTTTTATGAGTGGGCTCCTAGATTCTCTTGGCCATTCAACTTTTTGACCCGTATCTTAGATGATTAAACAGAGCTCTCCAAGCAATCCGAATTCAAGACAACTGCAACTATGGTTCACGTATATAAGTGAATAAGATCTCGCCTTAACTAAACACTCAAGTTCACAATAAACGGCAACTAACTAATTTACTAAGATCACCTCCCTATTCAATTTCAACAGTGCACGTGGCGAGCTGGATTTTTAACAAATACTTGGAGGAGTGGGTTATTACCTTTTCCATTTGTACAATTTTTCAAAAGCAAAGCAGGTTCAATATCACAATATCGTTGATAATTTCCATTGACCTCTTGCCACTTGTCAACGCATTCTATAAAGAGGGTGAAAAGTAAGAGCTTTCAAAAGTAGTAGCGTTTGAAAGGGAATGTAAAATGGAGAGGAGAAAAGGGGACGGTAAGAGGATGAAGTGGAAAACTAATTAAGGAAGTAAAGAGATGAATGAGTGAGTTGGAGAAATAATGAACAGCAGAGCATCGATTAACATTGTTTCTTTGATTCAGTGGTAAAGTAGAGCTGAGACGAGAGAGAGAGAGAGAGAGAGAGTGAACAAAATGAAATCTGACATGACGTGGAATGAAGAATAGTGCGTTGAGTAAGATTGATCCGCCCAGACACTTCCAGACTCGGCTGAGGGAGAAAAGGACAGAGACGCGGAGGATAACGTACATAAA
>NW_004797339.1:1497851-1499418 GCF_000002075.1 Aplysia californica
AAAGAGAGAGAGAGAGAGAGAGAGAGAGAGAGAGAGAGAGAGAGAGAGAGAGAGAGAGAGAGAGAGAGAGAGAGAGGTGGGTTCGCGGTGAGTGCTCCCAAGCCGTCTGCTGCAACCTCCTCCCGCGCTCCAGTCGGGGCGGATGAGAGTAGTTGCCCCTGATATTATACGTTCATCACCAAATGTCAGGGTACTGCTGTGCAATTTTTATTTTTCTTCCCACTTTTGCCTTTGTCCACAGTTCGAGGAAAAAAATCCAAGTATTTCTTCTTCTTATTCGTGGTGGACATGAAGACTCGGGTATACCCTTTTACAAGCAAACCACTGGAAAGGGTTGCCTAGACCTACAGACTTTTCGGAAAATCTGAAGGAAGGGAAGGTCTGTGGAAATCCCGCTGTGTGAGAAACGTGGATCGTTCAAAATCCAAGCTAGGATTATTATCAACTTCGATGCCACTTTTTAAAAACATCTCAGTGTGTTTCGGTGAGTCAGAACTATCATGACTGAAATATTGTAAGTCATTCATATTTTTTTGAAAATGTTTTAAGTTGTATACATTATTTGTATGCATTTTAAATTGTGCACTATTTTAAAACCTTCCTTTATCTTAATAATCGTTATTTGTGTCAAAAGTGTTGTGCAGTAGTGAAACCACGCTATTATTCTTATCCCCCCCCCCTTTTCATTTCAATATTGTTGATGCCATGTTCGAAGTCATCGATTTACGGAGTGTTTGTAGTTTCCGAGTTATTTCAGATAAGCTGTCAATGAGTTCACTGAATGAACGATTTTAGCCAAAAACTGCGTACAAGATGGCGTATGAAGACTAAGGAATTTTTTTGTTTTACTTTTTGATTCTGGAAACTTTTTCCATTGCGCAAAGACAACTAACGCTGTGTTTGAACCTGTGCTTTGTAATAGGTGGATGTGTCTGGCTGCTTGTGTAATAGACCCATTCAAAGAAGGGCAATGGTGTCAGCAAAATACTGACCCTTATCTCCAATTGCTCTTTTATCCATCTGTTGTGCCATGTATCTCTCTGTTATTGTGTTTTTTCTTTAAAATTTGAACAACTACAAATGTAGTAATAGAAGTTAAACAAGACGGCACAAAATTAAAAGACGGTAAACTAAAGTGCTGTAAAAGACTTCTAAATGTGCCATAGACTGAAAAGGAGATTAAATAATTTAAGTCTGAAACAATAAGAACAAACTCCTCCTTCCCCCTTAAAAAAACACACACAAAAAAATAAAATAAAGGGAGACTGTCATCTTGACTCTCCCAGAAGTAAGAAAACGAAATGGTTTGTTCATCTGAAGAAATACAATAGCCTGGACAATATCTTTTAAAGGATATGTTCCAGAGAAATGTGGTGAAGAAGAGTCAAGAAGACAGACATCTTTCAATAGCTACAGCTAGATGCATTTTGCTCAGAAGGGCTACTTTTAGAGAGGCAGGGTTGTCTGGAATAGGAAGAGATGGAAGGTAAATGCCGAATAGGAGAAAAAACCCCACTGCTTTGGTTTGGTTTTCATGGAGTCGGCAGTGACTCATACATACATATAT
>NW_004797339.1:1501712-1502873 GCF_000002075.1 Aplysia californica
TCTTTCTTTCTTTCTTTCTTTCTTTCTTTCTTTCTTTCTTTCTTCCTTTCTTCCTTCCTTTCTTTCTTTTTTCCTTTTTTTCTTCCCTTCTTTCTTCCTTCCTTTCTTTTTTCTTCCTTCCTTTCTTTCTTTCTTTCTTTCTTTCTTTCTTCCTTTATTCATTTATGCTTTCTCACTATAATGTGACGTATAAGTTCCTACTCTTTCCACAGTTTCCGCGTACAGTTTCTTGACCAGCTTACAGTCACTGATAGTAATCTGAAGCAGTCGGAGTTGCCATAGCGACCAGTCCGTCTCGATATCCGGCCTTTAATTACTGATATGAGCCAGGGCGACTCTTTCTGGTGTGACCCGTGTTCATTGGGTTAGGGCAGTATAATGCATGTATTTATGCGGGTTTCTGTCTCATAGCTACAGATCAAGTGGCAAATGAAATGCGACTAAGCATTACAATTATCGTTTCGTTATAGTATGCTTTCTAAATATGTGCGAATGAATTTGTCATATTGTATCATGGCATGTGAGAACGTTGCAATTTTCTGGCATTGAAAAATATTGAAAACGGGATGAAATCGAATCATCATCGTCATGGTCGTCATGATCAAGATCATCTTGATCTTGAACGTCATTTTAAACATCATCATGATCAACAACAACAACAACAACAACAACAACATTAACTGCATTACAGCAGCAGCCATAGCAGTATAATAACAATATCAGAAGTAGCAGCAGCAGCAGCAGCAGCAACAACAACAGCAACCCCCCACACAAAAAACCAACAACAACAACAACAACAACAACAACAACAACAACAACAACAACAACAACAACAGTGGTAGCAACAATAGCAACAATAACTTTGAAAAGAATAATATCCTCTGCCTCCTCCCACTCCCCCATCTCTACTTTCTCCTGTCTCCATGCCCTCCCCTATAAAAAAAGCTAATACAAAAATTGTAATTAAAACAAATGGAGTCAGTCAATTCACCCGTCATTGTAACTGCTAAATACAGAACAGAAGAAGGAGAATAAAAAGACGTCTCAGAAGTAAAACAAAAATCTGAATCTGAAATTATGCCTTAAGAGAGAGAGAGAGAGAGAGAGAGAGAGAGAGAGAGAGAGAGAGAGAGAGAGAGAGAGAGAGAGAGAGAGAGAGAA
>NW_004797339.1:1504766-1509751 GCF_000002075.1 Aplysia californica
CCCACGAAAATCAACCCCCAAATTATGCTCCCTGTAACGGACTCGCTTTAAACGCATTCTTATAACTAGTTCAGTTTCGTCTGACTGCGTTTAAAGTCAGATAGAAACAAACAGCTCTGTTTAATCATTCTGTGTCTTTGCAAGCTGGTCTAAAAGTTAAACGACCGACAAAATCTAAAAGGCAATTCATAAAAGTCACTGCAAACTATAAGGTTCCGACACGTTTTCTTTGAAATAAACCTAAAGCAGGTCCAAAAAAAAGAAGAAAAAAAAGAAGGGATTTACAGCATACACTTAAACGTTTAATTAAACGTTGACACATTTTCCTGAACACGTCTAGACAGCCAGGGAATAAAATCGACAAGCTTACACTGAAATATGGGGGCAGGGTGGTGTCGCTGTCTCAAAATGAGCAATTAGGAGGCAAGGCTACTGAGAGTAATTTATTTTAGTGATCCTGTTTATGCATCCAAATAGAAGTTTTTAGTATGGGGACCAAAGAGAACAACTTTGTTATTACTGGGTCAAGATTTTTTGAAAAAATATTTTTTTGTTTGGTCGCTGGCCTGCAGAAGTCTCATGCATGTTTCGTGGGCATTGGTAAATTCCTCATTGAGCTAAAATTCTTTTAATGCTGCGAGACGAAAGTGAACAAGCTATTGCTGTAACGTTCACTTTCTGAAGTCTTGAGTCCCATATTTACACTTTGATAGCTTTGATCAAAACGTTCCTGTGTTAAACGCACTTTTTTGATATACTGTTCACTTTTCAGGAGGTTTTAGTGATCAAAAGTCCATTTACATTGTGCCCCAAAGCAGACAATGATAACAGTTAATTTTAAAAGCAGTTCACGCACCGAAAGCGCCAGAAATAGCTCGAGCGTGTCAACGCATCCTGCTAAAAGTGAGGCATTGACTACGTACACAGAGTATCCCGCTTTATGATCACTGTGCACTTCTGCACTTTTAAAGTTTTGTCTCAAGTTTAATTTCATGCACGATCACAAAATTCATAGTTCAACCAAAGTTAATAATTCTGTCTGTAAACAGTCTTTGTTTTTGTGCCCTAAATTTGTCATCATCATCATCATCATCATCATCATCATCATCATCATCATCATCATCATCGTCACCATCATCACCATCATCACCATCATCTCGTGAGTTCTATTCTAGCGAAGGATAAAAGTCTTTTGTTTATCGAGCATGACGGGGGTAGGATTTACTGGCAGGCACAAAGCAGCCCACCTCCTGAAGGGTTTGACTTTTTGTCGTAAATCATTTTTGCACTCAATCAGTCATCTTCTGCCTCAAGGTGGTATAATGTCTTTACCAGGTTTGGGAAGAAAATTAAACATTTAATTTTCTGTGCTGTTGACAATGAATCTAATTATAAAATTATCAATAAAAACAAGTACATGTACTCAATTCATATTTATTCATAACAAGACGGACAACGCCATCAATAACAAAAGCAACACCGATAACAAAACTGCAAAAGCTACTACAACAACAGTGACAGCATCAATTTTACTACCAAACAATCAACAAGAACAGCAGCAACAATAACAGCAGCATTATCAAGCAACTAATCCCCTTTCTTATCACTATTACTTCCTGCAACGAAAACGAAAGCGACAATAAGTACCACCATAATGATATAATATTATCACCACCACCACCAAAAGTACATGCGCTGCCGCAAAAATTAGAAAAGTACACAGGAAAAAAATTGGCCAACTTCCTGAAAGTTTTGGCTTTTGCTTTCTTTGGCTAGCGTTTTACGGCGCTCGCAACTGCATAAGGTTATATGAGCGCACGAGATACATTTAACATTTTTAGTTTGGTAGGAATTAACTTTGAATTTTGTTCCCGGTTGGCGGTCGAAACCTACTCTTATCGATTTTGGACCATCTTTAACGTGCGCAACTTGCACACGGGACCTTCGAGATTTTTCACCCTTATCCGAGAAGGTTAGGTGTTAGATCTTAGCAACCCTAAGATCAGGGGTGTAGCCGAGAAAAAGCAGCAGAAAGGCTGTAGAAAGAGTCAGGAGCCCACTGGAAGGGTCAAAAGGAGTGAGAGTGGGGGCAGAAAGTGGAGACGACAGCAGACAGGAGAACATGGTCAGAGGGCTGGAAAGGGGGTGAAAGGAGACACTTTTAGAGAAAAAAACATTCCGTCGCTGTCAGATTTCGAACCAGGGACCATTTGAATGAGATGCGAACACCGTAACCTCTAGACGGCGACAGCCCGCTGGTTTGACTTTTACAATCAATCTACATATTATATCTTCTGCCTCAAGCTGTGCTCCCAAACCATAGATCTGCGACTTATTTTTTTAGATTCCAAATTTAATAGCAGTACAATTTGAGATAAAGTCAAACCAAATGTATCACTGAAACCTATTTTTTGTGATTGAAAGCAAAAGAAAATATAAAAACAAAACTAAAGAAAACTGAGATATTGTTAGAGGGGGTTACTTTGGTGAAGAAATCACAAAAAAAGAAAAAAGGAAAATGGAGGCGAAACAAAAAACAAAAGAAACGACCCCAAAACAAATCAAACAACAACAACAACAACAACAACAACAACAACAACAACAACAACAACAACAACAACAACAACAACAACAACAACAACAACAACAACAACCCCGAAATGTTGTCATTACATTTTGAATTTCTAAATTACGTATACGTATACGTAAAGATGATTGCTGTTACCCCCTCTCCACGCCCCCCCCCCCCACATACACAGGAGTTTTTTTCTTAGCTTAACAAACCATATCAAAAGGGATTTATTATGAATCATTTTGGAGGCATCTGGAGGTACTCTTCTCGCTAGGAATCTAAGAATAGACCCCAGGACTGGATGTCATGAGATACAATATCAGTCGACTGAATCTCGGGTAGTGGCGTTGGGGGTCGGTTGAAAGATTCTGTTTGTTAGGCTTCTTAAGCAGTTTTCAGAAGTCGATATTATGCTTCTCAATCATCCCCCTTCTCCTTCTTCTCCTCATTCTCCTCCTTCTCTTCCTACACCTCTTCCTTTTCTTCCTCTCCTCCTCCTCGTCGTCGTCGTCCTCCTCGTCGTCGTCGTCCTCCTCGTCGTCGTCGTCCTCCTCCTCTTTTGCCTCTTTTTTTGCCTACACATCCTCCTTATCACCATCAGAAGGAGCAACAGCAGCAACAGTAGCAGAAGCAGCACGAACACATGACAACAACAACAACGACAGTAACAACAAAATCAACGACAAAAGAAACTGAGTCACCAAAAGCGGCTCAAAGTGAAAAGAAAGCATACAAACAGAGCTAGCTAAACGAAACCAAATAGGAAGTAAACAAAAATAAAGCCTCCCTTCCCTGGATACCTATAACATGTGAACTTATGTTATTTTTTTCCTGTTGTCCTTTTATTCTACGAGGCAATCTTTTTTGCCTTTCATACCGTGTTGCTGTTTTCATTTTTGTTTTATTGTGACCGTATCAAAATTCTGAGGATCCGAATATAAATTTTAGAAAAAATATGTAGATCTATAAAAATACAAAACGTATACGTAAAGATGATTTGCTGTTACCCCCTCTCCACGCCCCTCCCCCCCCCCCCACATACACATACACGCCCGTCTCACTAAAATGTTTCACTTGAAATCAGCTTCGAAACTAGACACGTTGAAATTGTACTGTGTTTAGTTAACGACAAGGCTGAGGCGGATAAAATATCAATTGTAACTTATCATCTTACTCTTTAGAGCAACGGAGCAAAGAAATGATTAGCTAAGCATGGTCACTGATATCTGTCGAACATCTGGCTTGATGATAAACTTATAATCTAGAATATATAGTGTGTGGGTAACATTTTGTGTTTAACGTACAGTGGTAAGTAAAGTGAATGGGATAGATTTTTGAAACATAATAGAAATCCAGCCTCGTTATATATGAGCATTTATTTAGCCTTTACTTTTAAGCACAAGGGGGCTATCCCGAAAAATGCTGTTTAGAGAAAATCGAAGGTATAGTTTTGGACCCTTGTTCAGTTTCTTTAAAAGATAAGGAGAGTTTCCTCTATAACCAAACAAATATACAAATATACACAACAATGAAACCAAACTTCTGCTATAGGTAGGGCAAAACCCACTTTTTGGAGTAGGTCTAGATTTCTGGAAACCCCCGAAATCTGGGTTAGCCCGCTTGTCCTTAAAAGCGGCAATTTGTCTTGTAGAGCCATACATTAAGTGAGACGGCAGTCAACCTGGCGTCAACAAGCTGCACCGACGCCAGATTAACACAAGAAACACCTTGAGCTCAAGCGCTATTGCTTTGGCGAAAGAGAGCACAGTTTTAGCACATGTATGTTTCCTTCTAATTAGAATGCATACATGCATTAATACATACTTAAATGCATACGTACACTGTATACACATTATCATACCAATAGAGAACAATTTCACAAACATGCCATTGCTGGTTGCCACCTTGCAGCGCCCTGTTTTCGAGCTTGGGTTCTTGTGTCTTGCTCAAGGACACACCCCAGTGACCACCAATCATGTCACCGACACATGTTTGACATTACTTTGAGTCTGAACTCACAGCTCACTTAGCCACTGGATTCATTATCTTAGAAAGGTCACTTACTATCATGCATTATGTGATTTGTAGACTTTAAAAAAAGTGAAACCATCTTATAGCATAATATTGTTGTTATGCGAAAACGTTGCATGTTGTGGGTACGCACTACAAAGCGATTTCACTGAATACTTTTTTGAGACAAGTTTTTGAAAGGGTCATAGACGTGAAGCTGAAATTAGGTTATACATTCTAAAACAGTAATAGACTGAGCTGGTCTGGTGAATCGACAACGGGAAGGAATTTGGTACCATGATCGTCAGTGTTTGCTCCAGACCTGACACGTGACGAAGAAGAGTCTTGTATTTGTTTAGTATAGGGTTTTACGGCGCTCGCAACTGCATAAGGTCACATGAGC
>NW_004797339.1:1511124-1514565 GCF_000002075.1 Aplysia californica
GAAGCGGGGGTTGAACTGTATTTTTGCCTCCAATTTCTTAATTGTGTTACTGGTCTACAAGCACGTCACAGGAACCGGATGGCCCTTGCATGACGGTGAAGACGTTAGGTATGTCACGCTCCTAGCAATCAACTTAATTATAATCGTTGCGCCTGTCTACTTGAGTCTATCTCTGTTGCACCCCCCCCCCCACACACACAACTATCACACATTCTCCCACAGACACACAAGCACGCATGCGTGCTGGTCGGCTGCTGCTCACACTAATATCGTCTCTGCCTCTCCCCTGCTCTCTTTTTTGCTCATTTTTTGTCTGTCTGTCTGCTTGTCTGTCCGTCCGTCTGTCTTTCTGTCTTTCTCTTTCTCTCGCTCATTCTCCCTTATGGTGTCTTTCTCTCTCTCTCGCTGTCACACCCCCCCCCCCAATTTTTAATTAAGTCAGAAAATCATCATGTAAATACGGTTCATTTCTTGTCCTTTGTTATCTGATGAATATAAATTTTAATAATTTATTACAAATGTTGTGGTGTAAGATCATGATTTATCCTACGAGCCTACGAGTGAAATTGCCAAGTTGTGATCACGAGTTTCAACGAGTGATTACAACTGGCAATTTCACAAGTAGGATGTATCATGGTCTAACACCATAACGAGTGTAATGCATTTTTATACCTTACTGATATCAGCTGGCGAAATGCATCCGTACCAATAAAGTTCAAATGACCAGCCAATTTGACAAGAGGATCCATTCTAGAGTCTCACATGAAAACAAAATTGTAATGCCCGTCTGAGTCAGATTGAGAATTGGGAAAAATCTACATTGTTTTCCTTCACTTTTAGCATCGCTATTTTACAATTTGTTCTATCTGTAATCTCCCTTCGCGAACAAACCCAAAACAAAACAACCCTAACGTAAATATAACCAAAGTAAGCAGAAAACGTACGATTCCAAATTGGAAAGAAACTACATTAATATGCCATGTGGTCGTTAGAATAGAGTTGACTTTGATTTTGATTTTAAACTTCGCAACCAAAACAAACCAAAGCCTAGATCTAGATGGCTCGTTTAAAAACCATTGTATGTTTTTTCCGTTTGTTTCAAGAGATCTTGCGTTTGTTTCAACGCTAAACGTTCTAAGATTCATGTTAAGATAAATTGTCTAATCTTAAAATAAGGAGAATATTGTGGACATAATATGGTGTTAAGATTTCAAGATCCTCAAGGATAAAATTTTCGTAATTTTTAATGGGATATATCTTCAGTTTCAGCCAATACGATCGCAGTTAAAAAAAAACAAGTATCCACCATAAAGTTTTTTTGTTTCCGTTCAAAACTGTGACTGGTAAGTGCCCTTAAAACATAGATATAGAATCAACATCACGCGCAGTTAATAAAAAAACGTCATAAAAATCTCATGGGCGAGTTTGCGTCATGTTATGCGCTCGGCTACGTTTTCACCGAACTGCATATCGGTCAAAAACTGGTAGATCTGTTGTCCCCACAATGAGCCATCGAGGAAAACACGTTAACTATTCCCTGCTAAAATAGTCCATAACACTCCTTTCTTCCTAAAAAGCAAGCAAGCAACTGCGACTCGTCCTGGTGACCAACAATAACATGCTGCAGTTCGATGTAATTATTCCGTAGGCCTACTAGTTATTAGAATAATGTGTTAATTGTTATGCATGCTGTTGTAAAACGAGTACGTTCTCTACGAGGATCAATAACGCTGACGTTTCCCTGCTTATTTTCCCTCATAGTATATATTCATTACTGAGTCATGTTGTATACTGCATCTTGGGTAATATAAACATTCATACATTCATTATTGATGCTGATGTGTCAAAAACATTTGAGAAAATCAGGCGGGTGGTTAGAGGGTGCACTAGTGGGTCCTTCTTATTTACTCCCCCTCTGTTGTTACTGTCAATCTGTCTTACTTTTCCCCTGCACTTAATGGTCGTTATTGTGTCGATGTGCATCTCTGTGCTCAAGCAAACAATCTGGAGAAACACAATCACGTCCCCTTCCTTGATCCAGATGCTGGTATTATGTAGAAATCTTTTCAATCTTTTCTGTTTCGGGATTTCTGCTGCACTCTTACAGACTGTTGCACGTCCCACTCGACGATATTGTCAATCAACATCCACCTTCAAGGCCCGTTCTTGTTTTTCATCTCCTTCCATTAAGATGATAGGCCGTAATTTTCTACTTCTCTGCGAAGGGCTCATCAATAATATGGGACAAGCATTACACACTCTACTTTCAGGTCCCTGCTTGCGTTTCATCGACCTGTCAGTTTGTTGGGAATAACTTATAGTTATCGCATAAAAATTTTGTAAGAGTTCATAATATGCATGCTCAATTCGTTTTTTTAAATTTTATAATTAAGTCTTTTACCTTTTGCTCATTTTTTTCTTCCTCCGAACATGATTTTATCAATGTTGCGCCACCCAGCACCGTATTTCTCTTAATTTGAAATCTCTTTTTGTGGTTCGTCCATTCCTCTCTCTTCAGATATTTTATCATCTTGCTTGTATCCTTCCAAAGCTTTTCCCTTCGTCTTCAACTCCAGACATCCCTCACGCTTTTCTTTGTTTATTTCATCCCCTTCCTACCCCACCTCGACCACCACCGTCATTATCATCTTACCCTTCCTCAACGGAGTTCCGTCTTCTCAGACGGGCAGTTTCCCGTAGCTCTTAGTCTTTTGTGAGTTGACAACACTAATCTTTCCTTATCTTGGACCAGCGGTATATGTCCCTTTCCAATATTCTCTCTTTCTACTGTAGCAAAGGGGTAGTTGACGAAAATGAGCTAACTGGCGGAAGTCCAGGTTCCAATACGAGTCGGGATCCAAGAGTTTCCTTCACTTTCTCAGGACTTTTCCCTTTTAAACCTGGAATCAGTATCAGGAAGTGGAGCCAAATTCCACACTTCAGGTAAAAAAACCGTACCCCCCCCCCACATTCACTGAAAGCAACAAAGAATCCAATAATGGCAATAAAGCTGTGTCAAAAGAACAAAGAAATGATAAACAAAAACAAATCAAAACAAAAGAAAAGCAGGCAAACAAACAAACAGAAAAGAAAACCCAAACCAGCAACTCTTTTTACTTTTCTTTCCTGGAAAGAAAAAAATAAACTTGATCACTCAATGCATTGCCCCTTCAAAACCATCTTTAGTGTTGTGTCATTCGCCTAATCAGACACACTGTATGCCTCTTGCCCTTTATCCTCTGTGCCGCAAACGTCCATGCTAGCCCGCGTTTGAGAGGTGCTCAGGTCTGATTTGATTGTCCAGCTCCAACTGATTTGCTCCTGTTCTGGAAACACTATTGTTTTGATTTGCACCCCCTGACGCTTACGTGTCCACTAATGGATTCAGAAGCTCGTTAACGCTGAACATTATGCTCTCTCTCTCTCTCTCTCTCTCTCTCT
>NW_004797339.1:1515086-1520588 GCF_000002075.1 Aplysia californica
TGTGTGTGTGTGTGTGTGGTGTGTGTGTACGTGGTGAAACACCCAACCAATGTGCTAGGGTCTGGACAATAAAGATATATCTTGCCTTATCTTATCTTCTTCCATTTTCTCTCCTTCTAAATCCCTCGCTGAGTTTATATTCACCTTACCTATCTGTCTGTCAGTCTGTCTGTCTGTCTGTCTTTCTGTCTGTCTGTCTATCTGTTCCTTCTAAGAAGTAAAATTTTACCTAATATTGCTTTTTTTAAGCAAAGGTTTTTCACTCGTCTTGTCATTCTCTGTCTGCATGTCAGTGTTGTATTTTTCTTTTGTTTGGAACAAAATGTACCCCTCTTCTTCTTCTTATCCGAGTAGTTCGATTTTCACCCGATCATCCTGAACGCATACAAAGTTGTTTCCTGTAGACCTTGCCGACGATTGAAACAGTATTCCATGAATTAGAACATTTCTTACCTGAACTTTCATGTGTTGTCGAAGAACACCGCACAACTGAGCAATACCAACCCGTATTGGATCTTACGTTAAATGAGTCCAAGCGTAAAGTAAAACTCATTTTGGAGAGAGGAAATGGAAGAAAATAAGAAAATACAAATGTAGATAGTATTTTAAAGAATATACCTTAACCGGAGCACCAGTGAACACTAGTGAACAGCGACTCTATTTTTAAAAACAGGAAAAAAATTATAAGAGGAACATCGACTTTACTAGGCGAATACCTCGTCTTGGTGGTATCAAAGATAGTACATAACAAGATGGTCCACTCAGCCAAAAAAGTGTCCGCTGGAAGTCCGCTCTTTGCTTCAGATGGCGCTGCAGTCTACTTTGAAGCTCTATTTCGTTTCTTGAAAAAGAATAGGAATAGCATCTCCTTGATCGCGCAGACCGACTGCTGTTCATCAGCTGTTCGGGTTCGTTCAGTGCGGAGTTTTAGGTTTTTAAAAATTTAATGACCCCTCGCATTTCATTCTAAAGTCAAATTAAACGAAGGAAACAGTCACCCATTCCTTCGGAAAAGTTTTTTTTGTCAGCGTAACCATTTAAAAAAAGTGTTCTTCCGAAATTTGAATTCTTATTTATTTAAAAACTTGTAGGTTTCACTTTGTTTTTTTTTAATACAAGTAGGGTAACTGTTCGCAAAGTGTGCGCATCTGCGAAGAGGGCGCCACCGAATTTTGAGGACTCTTTTTTAATTGGCTCAAAGAGAGGAGTGGGCCCTCTTGTTATGTAAACTCTTTGGTGGAATTGATCATGGTATCGATGCCGCCCGCTGACGATAAAAATTGTGCTTTCTAACTTATTGAATGCTAGGCCTACGTTCTATAGTAAGAATAATACCAAATTCGGAACCAGCGTATCAAATTTACTAGTGAACTCGCGGGTTACTCCTTGTTTTGCTGGATTTAGAAGATAATGTCAAATGTCAACATATCTTAGTGTTGATTCCATCAAAACCCTCATCTTTTCTTTTGTCCTTTCACGTCTAGACTACCTCAATTTTTTGCTTGGAAACCTTCCAACTGAAACGTTAAATAGATTACAGCGACTCTAGAACCAAGCTGCTCGCATAATTTTAAAGAAATCTCTCAAAGAGCATATAACACCAATGCTAATTCAACTACATTGGCTCCCGGTGAAAGCACGAATTCATCACAAAATAATTGTTCTTTGTTTTAAGTTAAGTGCGCCAACAACATAGCACCATCATATCTTTGTGACATGGTCATCGAATATATACCATCTCGGCCTTTAAGATCGGCGATGAAAAGACTTTTAAGACCTGTCCAAAGCAAAAGTCAGAGACTCGGAGGGAGAGCTTTTTTACACCACGCCCCCTCCTTGTGGAACGCTTTACCAGCACATCTACGGGAGTCCACCACTTTATCAACATTTAAATCGGCAATTAAAACGCATTTGTTTCAGTCCAGCTTCAATCTGTAATTTCCGACATTCCCAACACAAATATTATTATGTTCTCTCTGTATCTATTATGTTCTCTCAGTATCGTTTATTCATGCTGTTCTGTTCTGTAAGAATTCATGACTGTGAATTCATCAATGTGTGCGAGGGTGTCTGGGTAAGCTTTGTGGGATTGTCTTTACTCAAGGATGTACTGAGACAGAGAGAGAGAGAGAGAGAGAGAGAGAGAGAGAGAGAGAGAGAGAGAGAGACAGACAGAGAGAGAGAGAGAGACAGAGAGAGAGAGACAGAGAGAGAGACAGAGACTAGTGAGAGAGAGAAAGAGAGAGAGAGAGAGAGAGAGAGAGAGAGAGAGAGATAGATAGATAGATAGAGAAAGAGGATTACTACAGGAGCTGTGCGCTTTATACGTTCTTTGTATTATTGTACTGCGCATTGAGCACTTCTTTGTGGAAATGCGCTATATAAATGCAATTTATTATTATTTATTATAAAAAAGAAGCAATTTTATCAAGATTGCATAATGCAGTATTTTTTTTTAAAGGCAAGGAAGAAGAACAATAACAGTGCTGTCAGTTTTAAATACTCTTGTAACAGACCCCTACCATCAAAACTGGGAGAGGCAAGCTGTGACGCAGAATCCCTTTGAAGTTTGCCGTCGCTTGGGACTAAACTTTGCTTTACAGAAATTTAAAAACAATTATTGCAGCTAAATATGATTTCATTTTCGGAATCTGCGTATCAAAAGAAGCAAAGTGGCTCACGGGGAACCTGATCTGACGCCATTTACTTAACTTATGCAAACTTTTTCTTTGAATTGTCAGTTTTGAATTTGAAGCCATTTATCAAGGTCACTCACTGCGTTGTGCATCTGACGTCACATATCTGCTAGGCCTACACACTGCTCAGTCACTGTACTGTGTATAGTATGGTAAGCTGGCCGAAAGACAGTTATTTTATTCGTAGAGGCCAAGAGATCCCACGAATGTCTGGCGATTAAGTCCAGAGACTACAGTAACACATTATTAAGAGAGGGCGTACGAATAAATCGTATCGTTTTGCAAACAGTTTTATCAAGATACAACTAAAGGCTGTGATTAAAAAACAACAACAACAACAGCAACAAAACAATCTCATAACTACAGTACGAGTCAACACATTTTGTTTTTAAAGCCAGTCTTTTTTCTAATTAAGCCTTTTTTAAAGTTAAAAATCGAAACGAAATAGGACATACATGTAATTTCAGGTCCAACTGTGTTCGATACTATCAGCGATTACTCCAAGTTTAACTATAACAAAAAAGTGAAATACTAGTCGCTGTTCCCCGGTCGCTGATCCCCGATGACGTCAGAGGTCGCTGTTCCCCGGCGCAGACACATTAACTTACCCCCAGAATGAAGTCGTGCAGTCTGCCACAGAACTGAACGTTACAAGCGAACATACTATTACAAAGAAGACTCCCCAGGAAACAGCAGAAGGAAAGAGAATAAACTGACACGCACTGCTGGGTGGTAAAAACGTGGCTTAGAGTGCTCGCTTTCCATGCCAATGATATCGGGTTTTAACCAGGTCAGAGCCAGCATGTCCAGTTTTCTTATTTTTAAACTCGTCCATTCACTCATTCAATCCCCCTCTTCCTCCATACTCCTGATCGAGCGCCTGTTCTTCTCAGACCAGGCCGAAAAATCTCGGAAGTCCTGCGAGGACGTTAAAAATGCCTTAGTTGTTGTAAACTGTTGAAGAGGAAGGCCATTATACTACTGCCACCCAGGGAGGCAAAATTAACAAACAATGAGAAGTCCCTATCATAAATAACATTCCTATCACATCTGTAAAATAGTACGATATATCCTTTTACCTTTCTTGATTTCAAATGTATTGATTATGGCCATCTCCTTTGTAGATTATATGAAAGTAGTCAAGATCTGAAGCTGAGGAAGAAGCAAGTGGGTCTATCGCACAGGCAAAGCTGTAACGTGCACACTGCTTTAAGCTCGTCTGTCAAAACACAAAGTCCATAACAATTGCTGTCAGTTCCAAAGAAAGGAGAAGTACAACAAGGAAAGCTACTCTGTCCTAGCCCACCATCCGTTTTAAGACGCCTCCAACCATTTTAGCTGGTTAGAAGTTGTTGTCTGTGCTAATGGTAGGTGTCAATGCGAATCAACTTCACCCAGGCCAAAAGACCCCATGCCTGATAGATACCACTCTTTTGCTGACGAGATGTTCACGCGTCGTTCAATCTTCACCACAATCTCTTCCCCCTCCCTTTCGGACATCGGCTGACGACTTTGCTGTCGTGTTTAGATAGCGTCATCCTGCATATTATGAGAGAAATGTGAATGTCTTGAAGTTTTGGAATTTTCTTTTATGTACTTAACGTTTAAAACATGAGTTATTTTGTATTTTGAAAAAGTGTTAAGACCAAAAATCCTGAAATTCTTCTGCGTGTGACTTTTAAATTTTAAAAAAGATACTTTGATCTGTCGATTTTTATTTTCGCACTATTCAATTTCGAAGAGCAGAATCGTTTTTGAATAAACTTTTTTGATTATTAATTTACAATAGTTTTGAAGCTTCGGTTTGGACTACCTCCGCGTAGCCTTCAATTCTGCTTTTTTCTTCAGGCTCTTAGGTAAAGCATTTTTAGAAGAAGGCAGATTGCATAGACGGCAAGCAAAAGACGTCTCTATAGCGAAAGAAGCTTCCTTCACTGTCTATACTATACTGGGTGTTTTTATCTGAAGAGCGTTTTCTGTGGTCTGCAGCTAGTGGTTATCGCTCTTTTTGACAAGTTTCACCAAATATCCCAAAAGCTAGAAAGAACAATCCTCAAAACGAACAAACAAACAAACGAACACAAACAAACAAGCAAACAAACCAACAACCTCCTCAAAAACAACAACAACCAGGGAACAAACAAACAAAAAAAAAAATAATGAAAAATAGACACAAATAAATCATTGTTGTATTTGCTTTTCTTCTTTTTTTTTTTCAAAACCCTGTTACAATCTCTTTCACTCCGCTGCAATCTGAATGCATGTGCGTGCACACACATCCATATTTCTTCATAGGGGAGTAAATGTGGCGTGTGTCCGTGAAAACATTCAGGAAAACCCACATTGCTTCTAAGTAACAAAAGTAGGGGCACACAATATCAATCTTAACAATAAACGTTATACTGTGAATAGAACAGAGAAATCATAAGTTGTAAATGTAGTGAAAGTTGTATCAGGGTATAGCCGGACAAGCAAGGCCAACGACTAAATAGAGACGGGGCAGAAAAAGTCATCGGAGAAGCCCCTGATAGATTCTACTCCGTTGAGAGGTGGGCGTCTTCTAATTTTAAACTTGTCTTGTCTTATGATTGTCTTTCCGTCCACAGACCAGCTAATCAAGTGCCCCACACAACGGTGTCTCCCGCTTTGCTTTATACAAATGAATCGAAACCAGAAGGGAGAGGTACTGAAATCTCACGTAGACTCTATTGCAGTTAATTTCTCTCGTGTTCAAACATCGGTTTGCCGAGCATAATTCTAATTACAAGCGAGACATGGTGAATATATTATATATACTTAATATATA
>NW_004797339.1:1522495-1532531 GCF_000002075.1 Aplysia californica
AAAAGCTACGTTTCCCTGATCTTTCCCTGTTACCCATTTGTTTAGGTTCCCAAAGTAGGTTGCTCTGGGCCTACAATTTTGCCAGTGAGAGCTAGATGTTCAAGACCCTTTTGTCTATTCAGGTGTCTCAAAAACTGCATTTTGTCGTTTCCTGATTGTTTTAAACAGTGAGCGTCGCACGTGGGCTTCATCAAGCACCATCTTATTTGATTTCTTTTCCTTACACGATACTCATAGCAGTCTCCCAAGAAACCACATTTCTGTTGCTTCAATTTTATTTTCATTGTCTTTAGTGATTTCAGAACTTTCATTTTGGTAGTCAATGAGATGTTTATATTTTTCCGGATTAGGCTAATTTTATTGGAACCAACCTTAGCCATTGTCATTCTCCGTTTTATTTCTGTGGAACATTTGTGTCACGACGCGGTGGAATCAGGCGCTCGTCATTTTCGGGACATATGGAGTTATTGGTATCATCGTAAAGCCTCTCCATTTGTCTTTCTTTCGATGAGAAAATTATCCATTTAAATTGGATACAAGTCAAGATATTGGCAATTGAAGGGGATGGTCGTGCCTGGTTTCAAAGGTAAAATTAGCGAGAAAATGGCCGCAAACGTTGAGTGATTTTCTTTGCCTTAGAGTCCGTGGAAACTGAAAATTGACATCTTTTCTGCCTTTAATCAAGGTTTTTTTTTTTGTAAAGTCAATACACAAATGTGTCGAGCCAAAAAAACAAAAATTCGATAAAAATTCCCAAATCTGCGGGAAAATGCCGATATTTTGTCTTCCATTACATTGACGAGAGCCTGATTTCACCACGCTGCCTCACATTTGGCTTCAGATGTTATCAACATAACCAACTTAAACCCTATTTCCATCTTTGGGGTCCAAAGACCCCAAGGCCATGTTTTTTTTGCTCTAAAATCGTCAATTTTTGACCTACGAATCTGAAACCTCTTGACTTTTCCTGATTTTACCCCCTGCCTGACCACCCCACATTTTGTTACTCTCACGCGCATGGTTTACTGACCCCGAAATGCCCCCCCCCCCCCCTTTGAATTTTGAGATTTACATGTTTGGGGTTCATTTGGACCCCCTAATAAATAGAGTGAAAATATTGTGAAACCACCCATGGACCCCATAGCAATTTCCATACTGCTGGCGCTTTTTGGGTTTTGGTGTTGTAAAAACTCATTCCTGCTATAACAACTTGCTCTTTTTATCCATACAACATGAATTCTAGAAATCGAAATGAATCTTCAAATTAGAAATTCAAGAAAATACATATCAATATCAAACAGTGACACTATTAACAAAAACATAAAAGTGCTTTACACCGTTTACTCCAACAGGTATGCTCTAATCTATGATGCCTAGAAGTTTCAGATGAAGTCTAAAAGGAGCATTATACATTGAGTAAATGAAGTTAGCAGGACTGAATGGCTCACTACTCTTTTGAAAGGACTGGAAACTAAGAAGAAAAAGAATCACATGCTCTATTGTGGAAGATAAACACTGTGAAACACTTTCTTAGAGACATAAGTGAAAGGGAGCTATAAAAGTAACATCTTTATGATTTATATTTGTATTGTTGGTAATAATTAACATGGTTGCAATTTTGTAAGACAGTAATGCAGATAGAAATAAAATATTAAAATATAGCTCTATACCCTATATACATGTATACATTTTGAGTGCTCATTGCAAACAAATATGTTGTCTTTGTTGTTGTTTTCAAATCCCTTTAGCTGCGAGCATTTCGCTCTTGGCAGCGCAATACCTCCCCCAAGTAACCACATGTCCTTGTCAGCATCTGGTCAACGCCAGAGTAGAGCAGGCTTTGTATGTCTGTAGGTGTGTGTAGGAGACTGCGTCAAAGAACTGGGCAGTGAAGGAGATGTTCAACGATCTCCTCGTGGTAGTCACAGTGTCTGCAATGGGGTTCCCACGTGGGGGTTCTGTTTATGTGCTTGTTGGTGTGTAAGTGTTCTGTGCGCGCTCTGAAGATCAAAGTCTGATCAGCTTCACATAAT
The DNA here is from genome assembly GCF_000002075.1 of Aplysia californica. Classification (NCBI taxonomy): domain Eukaryota; kingdom Metazoa; phylum Mollusca; class Gastropoda; order Aplysiida; family Aplysiidae; genus Aplysia; species Aplysia californica. The sequence goes on from NW_004797339.1 coordinate 1,524,529, forward strand.
AAGAGATTCGATGGGTCTTTGGGGTTGGGTTTGTCCATGTACCCGTAGAGAGATCTTCTTGTTCCTGCGCTGGCCCACCTGTTTAGCCACTCGTCTCTGCTTTTGGCTTTGATGATCCTTCTGCAGGTCTGTAAAGAGGCGGCTGCGTCAGCCTGGGGCAGGATTGCTCCACTCTTTGATAGCTGGTCTGCAGTCTCATTCCCTGGTACTCCAGAATGATCAGGCACCCACTGCAGTCTGACCCGTACGCCATAGGTAGTGCCCATCTGTTTTACAAGGCTGAGAATGTTCCCGTCCCCTCTGTAGTCTCCTCCTCCCTCTACGGCTTGAAGTACTGACATTGAGTCAGAGAAGACAATATCCCCTGGTGTTACTGTTCCTTCAAAAAGGTCTTAGGTGATCTGCTCCACGGTCTTTACTATGGCCACTCTCTCTGCGTCATAGTTGGAACTGTATGTTCCACATGGGCCAAATAGTTGGGTCTGCTTCTTCTCTCTAAGGTTGTTTCGATATTTGATGGTATATCCGTATCCAGAATTCCGTGTAGCGTTTGTTGCTGACCCATCTGTGTATGCATGAATTGGGGTTTCAGTATATGAGTCCACTGTCTCCAGGGCACTAGTTCTGAAGATTTCTTCGGGTGTGGTCTTGGCTCAAGACGGGTCTAGAAGTCTCGTCCTTATTGTGACTTCTAGTGCCTGCCAATATGGAGGTTCGTTGCTGATGTTGATGATTGGTTCTCTGTTCTCAGGTGGGTCAAACTCCTCAAGTAGTTTTGTTGCTTCTCGCATGATGGAGGTCTTCTGGATGCGTGTTCTTGGTTCCCACTCATCTGCCACTTTTCTGCTTTCGTTCGTGTCTTTCTTGGTCAGCTCCCCTAAGTGCTCTTTGAGAGACAGCTTTCGGCCCAGTTGTACACCAAGGTACTTGGGATAGTCCTCATGTTTGATGGTGGTTCCATTGATCTTAACGTTTACTTGACCTGCTGTAACCTTGTTTTTGCGGCTGAAGAATCCAAAAACAGTCCTGTCTGTGTTCTTCTCCATCTTCCATAGCTGGCAGTAGAACGAGATAGTAGTCAGGTCTGCGTTGATGGTTTGGTTCAGTGCTCTCATGTCACTTCCTTTGCTACAGATGAGCAAGTCGTCAGCGTAGAGTGCTTTCTGACAGGAGATGACATCTGGCAGGTCCTTCCTGAACAACAGGAAGAGGGTACAGCTGAGTGCTGACCCCTGTGGAAGGCCTTCCTCGAGTGTCCTCTGAAGAAATCCTGTTGTCACATGATGTGATGTCATGATAGTTCTGCAAGACAGAAAGTTCTTGATCCAGCTGTACATCCTTCCTGCTATCTCGAGCTTTTGCATTTTGAAGAACAGTCCCTGTCTCCACACAGGGTCATACGCCTGCCTCAGGTCTATGAAGACAGCCACAACATTGTCTTTATCTTGAAAGGCATCGCTGGTCTTTTTGGCAAATCTGATGAGGTAGTCCATAGTTCTTTTGCCTTTCCTGAATCCTGCCTGTGATGTGCTGATTGTTCCGGTGCTTTCCATCCACCAGTACATTCTGTCGTTGACCATTCTCTTGACGGCCTTACCCAGGCATGATGTTAAAGAGATTGGTCTATAGCTTGAAGGCTGGCCTGCTGGTTTGTCCTTCTTCAGTATTGGTGTGATGTGTGCCTTCTTCCATTCTGTTGGGAGCTGTCCCTCATTCCAGGTCCTGTTGAAGAAGTCCAGGAGTATGGAGAGGGAAAAGTCTGTCAGGTTGAGGATCATCTCATTGGTGATGTGGTCTGGTCCTGAGGCCTTTCTCTTTTTACACTTTTTGAGGGCTGCCTTCAATTCCGTCAGAGTAAACTCCTTCTCAAACGCCTGAGTTCTGATTGCTCAAATCTTATTGCTCATTTGCCATTGCTTCATTACAGTTCCACTGTTTAAGATACAATACAATCTTTATGAGGGAGGAAAACATACCATCATTGCAATCCTCAATTGGGCTGTCAGCAAGTGTATCAGGACCCAAATAAAAATAAGTAGGCCTACTCTGGTCATCAATTACTTGAAGCTCCAGTCTAACTAAATCATGCAATTGTGGTGTTTGTTGTTGTTCAGTTGTTTGTAGAATGTGCTAAAAAGATTGGAAATCAAACAATGGATAATTTGACAGGCATAATAATGAGAAAACAATAAATAAAACATAAGGGGTCTTTTTGGACCCCAAAGGTAAAAATAGGTATTTTCCATTATCTGCCTTCTTCATGCCAGGGGGTCCGCTTGGACCCCAAGTGGCAGAAACAGGAGATTACCACTACAACAGCTATTACAAGTAAGGGGGTTTGCCTGGACCCCAAGTGACAGAAATAGGAATATTTAAGTAGGGTATGAAATAGGGATATAATCTAAAAGCCTGTTTATAAAGATCACTGCAAACTAAGATTCTGACACATTTTCTTTGAGATTAACCTAAAGCGGGTTAAATAATAGTAGAGGATTCACAGCACACCCTTGGCGCGTTCAGGGCAATTTTAGTTGCGCAACTTATTTTATACACCGAGCACACAGAGCTAAGCAACATCCAGGCAACAGTAGTTCATCTTCATTACTGACTCCCTCATTTGAGGCCTTGGACTTCCACGATGCAGTTTGTCAAACTGCATGAAGATTTGAGAGCATACCCTCCCAAGTTTTCTAACTACTATCGTGTGAGCTCGGACAGTTTTAATGAACTTTTACGTCTCGTGGGACCCTCAATTACGTATCGAAACACAAACTGGAGGAGCAACATTTCAGCAGAGAAAAGTATCAGAAACACTGATTTTTCAATCCAAACTGGATCGCTATCCATTTTCTTTTCTTGCGGAAGTGAAACAATGTATTTAATGATTGTCAAGCCTGTTGTGCTGAGTGAAAACATGTGGGGAGCGGCTGGACCCTGTCGATTCCGGAGACAGTTTGGTTGCCCGCGTGCGCTGTGTGTAAGTTTAGTATGTAATACAGGAGATTTGAGCAACAGTGTCTTTGCCGGAAAGTTGTGACAAAACACAGATTTTTCAGTCTTCCAAAACCCGAGTTGCATGTGAGCGCGGTGCTTATCTATTTCATTGTTTACATAATTTGTGCGAGAAAACAGTTGCGCAACATAAGTTGCCCCGTGTGCGCCTAGCCTTAACAATGAATACGTTGACATATTATTTTCTCAACACCACACTTAAACGTGCACTCAAACACGACTCAAGAGACGTGGTGAGTACTTTTAGAGACTCACTTGGAGACGTCGAGACACTCGTCTTATAAAACCTACAGCTTTGCTTTGGAATGTGACAGGTGGTGTTGCTGACTCAAAATGAGAAATTTTTAGGCTAGGTTACTGTAAGTCATTTATTTTAGTGATCCTGCGTAAGCAGCAAAATAGCTGTTTTTAATATGGAAAAATGGAAACTTTTATATTTACTGGATCAAGACTTTTTTTGAAAAAAAAATTATTTGGTCATTGGCCTGCAGAAGTGCCATGCAATGTTTTGTGGGCCTATGCAATTTAATTAATGAGCCAGAATTTCTTTTAACGCGGACAGATGAAAGTGAACAAGCTTTAGTACTGTTCCTGGTCACGTGTGAAAGGACAAAACGTTGTCCTACATTTTTTAGTACATGTACCTAAAACACCTAGCCGAAAACGTTCTAAACTGTATTCAGTCTTCATGTTAAAATGTTTTTCCTGCTGTACAGCAATACTGATGATGACAGCCAATAATTATCATTGTCATATCAAACATTATGGACTCCTTTTCGTATGATTATTTATATCAGTAATAACACTAATCATCATCATCATCATCATCATCATCATCATCATCATCATCATCATCATCATCATCATCATCATCATCATCATCATCATCAGCTTACTTACTTACTACTTACTTACTACCCATTACGCCATCTGGCGTTTAGGGCAGCAACAAAGGATCTCCAGCTTTGTCTGTTTTGGGCCATCTTGATCAGCGTTCCCCACGAATGATTCCAGGACTTCATTTCAGACTCTACTGTGCGTCTCCAGGTCACTTTGGGTTTGCCCCTTTTGCGACGTCCTTCGGGTGTCCAGTGGAGGGCAGTGTTCACAATAGAGTCTGGTTCTCTTTTCAGAACATGTCCAATCCATCTCCATCTTCTCCTTTTTATTATGGTGGTCATGTCCTCTTGCCTACATTTACGTAATGACATCAGTATTATTGTTAAAAACATGAACACTTTCACTGTTTTTGCTATTGTTGTTTTTGTTGTTGTTGTTGTTGTTGCTGTTGAGTAATGGAAATAGTTTCCAGTTCTCTAGTATTTCGATACTATCAATGTATTTCAGATAAGAATATATTTTTCTTGGGTATGGCTGCAACCAAGCTGGCGATGAGACTCACTTGCGACCTGTTTTAGAAGGACATTAGTGCCTCATTTCAGCAAATTGACTTTGATGATATTAATTTCAGGAAAAAAATGAAACCAGAGCGTGCGTAAACATCAGACGATCCTATCAAAATCGAACGCGTGTACACTCTCCTTGATACCACAGTCCCTTTAGTAAGTTGACGGACACAGTTGAGAGGACCGATCACCTCACGCACTGGTCATTGGTTATTTATGTGTCCAGAGCCATTAAGACTCATTGCGCGGGTAGGAAGGCGAACAGGATGCGTTTAGCCATCTTAGGTTATGTCAAGTCCTTTCGAAGTATAGAGAGTAGGTCAATTTTTACAGAACATGTGTTGACAATCAACGTGAAGACGATAACACCAAAGAGCTTAGGTGTTATTTGCATGTCACCATTGACCTCTTAAGAATAATATATATATATATATATATATATATATATATATATATATATATAAATAAATATATATAATATAAAATGTATATTATAATAATATAGGAACTTTTTCCACACCAAATGCTCAAAGATACAGAACTAAAAATAAAGCATAACACTTTTTTAATAGAATAAAATAATTGTCTAGTTTAAGTTACTATTAAAATATATAACAAAATCTATTGACAGCCGTGGAGTAATTTCATATCCCTATCGACATTTATTCCTGCTTACGTTTAGTCATGCCCACAATAATCGAATTATTTTTTTCTCTCCCCTGCCTTTTCACTCTCCATATATCATTAACTGGTGGATTTAACTGTCAGTAGCAGAAAAAACTCGAATTGAAAACAGTAAGTGTATGGTTCTTTAATATAAACTATAATACAAAATGTTTGAACATTGTGGGCGTGGGGCGTCTTTGCTAAAGTAGCATACCAAAAGAAAAAAAAGCTTGTTTGAAACGGCTCAGCGATAGAAAAAGCGTAAAATCGTCGGCCTTGTGATATAGTCGACTAACTCTCAAATATAAACATTTGCTAACTAATAGTCACGTACTGTACTTCTAAAGGCTCACACACCTTCATATTCATTCCTTTGGCTCGCCCTCCCATTTCGGATTACTACTTTGGTCTTCCACTCGTACATCTGTTACATATCACATTTTGCTCATGTAATCTTACTCGCATCTATGGTATCATTGTCTGCATCGGGGGTTATTTGGGGGTGGGGTGTGGGGTGTGGGGGGTGGTATCTATCTATCTATCTATCTATCTATCTATCTATCTATCTATCTATCTATCTATCTATCTATCTATCTATCTATCTATCTATCTATCTATCTATCTATCTATCTATCTATCTATCTATCTATCTACCTAATGTACACACATAAACACGCACACACGCAAACACACACACTCACTCACACACACACACACACACACACACACACACACACACACACACACACACACACACACACACACACAGAGAGACAGACAGACAGACACACACATACATATATATTATATATACATATGTATATATATATAATTATTATGTCATACATATTATTATATTATGTTATATATACGGGTTCTAGTCACTCATCATCGCCATCTTTGCATTGTTCACCCCTTGACATTGCAACTTACTTCGGCCAAATTAAAGAAGTTTGGGGGAACTCAACTCACAACAAGACTACTGATCTATTTCTGAACTCTTCTGTCCAATATTGTTTTAATGTAAGGAACGTGGGCGAGAAAAGCCTTCAGGACTGTTTCTACCACTCGAATGATGATACTGGAACCCTCAAACGTACCCAGGCTTTCTTGTATTTAATCCAGAAGGGGAAAAGGGAAGGCAAGATGGTGAGTTTGATTGTGGATAAAGTTGAATCTTAGCTTTTAATAAGACAATGCAGGGTCTGTTATGTTTCGAAGGCGGAACAATAGTTCCGTGAAAACGGCTGAGTAGAATCATTACTGAAAGGAGATCATAAATACATACATGTACTGTGCCCCTCCAAGATTTGAACATCGAACTTCCGATTTCTAGATCTAGTTGATAAACCACTGAAGCAGCAAAACTGTTGTTGGGAATTGGTAATTAAAATGAAACGTCTGCCATAATAGAGTTAACAAAACAATATTTTATTGTCACGTGTGCCCTGCGTAAGAGTTGTAACAAATCGTTACTCCGGAATGCCACTTGTCCCTTTTTTCTCTTGTTGATTCAGATATAGAACTAAAAGTCATCTCTGATGCCGTTTCGTGTTTTTACATTTTCATTAAAAAATTGAAATGTTCATAATGTCTTATTATTGTGCACGCTCGAATGTTGTTTTATATATATATATATATATATATATATATATATATATGATATATATATGTAGATAGATAGATAGATAAATAGATAGAAAGAGAAAGATTTTCAGTTACTAGTTGCTTCTTTTTATTAGTTCTTGCTTGTTGAGATGTCAAGGCTTAAAGTGTATCCCTTTCGTGTCACGTAGGTGTAGAGGTATCGTTTTGCGAATATTATTATGAATTTTCACATGTAAAAGGAGAGGTTCTCTTGACCTTATCTGGTGCAACAACTACCTTTTCAGTGTCACCACGTTCCCGACGTCTTCTATTTCGGTGTCCTTTCTTGACTATGAATTTCCAGGACAGAAGTGTTCCCTTGTCCTCTTTCGTACAACCACACTCTTAGTCGTTATAATAATTTCCGTTGTTTTCCCTATAGGTGACGTTTTGTGAGCACCTATTTCCAACATAAACGTATACCTCAGTCCGTACTTCCAGAGACGACACGTCATAGTGTGATGTCAGTTTCATGTCACGAGGGTAGCAGTTTCATTTCGTGGAGATGAATTTCCTTCTCAAAATGAGATTTCCTTGTCCCTATTTGTGCGACCACGATTTTTGTTATAATCACAACGTCCCGCTGTCTTTATTTCAGTGCAGTTTCATGAGTAAAGGATTTCCAGCACTGAAGCTGTTCCCTTGTCCTTATTTCCAGAGGCGACACGTCTTGCTGGGATATCAATTGCTACCACAAGGGTGCTCCTTGCCAACAGCCATAACTCCCCAGTCTGTATTTACCAAATGGAGTCTTTCTCTCAGGAATCCGAAATGAATTTGGATGATAAAATAATGGCTGTATTAGGAGGGTTTGAGTTACGATGTTCCGGTTTGCCACTAGCATCATGCATTATTATACATTTTCGCTTTCAGAATATTGTATCAGACATGAGACTCTTTGAATTGTCTGAAACTAATCGTGTGGATAATTTTAGCTTGGTATCCTGAGGATATGGACGTTGTCTTCGTCATCGCCATCCTCATCATCATCATAACAGTCGTTTTGATCCTCCTGTTCCTCCTCCACCTCGTGTTACATCTGCATCCAACCCTCCCCTACTCGTACCCTGAAAATGTTTCACAAACACCTTTGTGGCGTCCTTTCCAAAGCAAATACTTGATCACCATTCCATAATGAATATGAATTAACAAGCATATGTGTGAGCATATGTACATGATATGTGAACACGTGTGCGCGTGTGTGTGTGAGTGTGTGTGTGCGTGTGTGTGTGTGTGTGTGTGTGTGTGTGTGTGTGTGTGTGTGTGTGTGTG
>NW_004797339.1:1535159-1550877 GCF_000002075.1 Aplysia californica
TGTGTGTGTGTGTGTGTGTGTGTGTGTGTGTGTTCGGGCATATGCGAGCATAATATGTGCCTGTTCGAGGATGCGGCCGCTGTGGGGATTTTATTGAGATGTCCCTATGGTTTTGAGCTTGGACTGTGTTAGTTAGATTTTGGACAAATCATCTGTCACTGAGAAATAGAGACCACGAAACTGCCATAGTTTCGGGTGACGTGACTGGGATGAACAAAATCCGCTTGAGCGAGTCAACGGATGGATGGCTTCGCTAAGATGAATACGTCGCACAAACGCTGGAACGTCACGTCGCATCCTCAATTTCGTCGTGGTGTCATTCAAGTAGTCTTCTTCAAGCACCGCCTCACAGGGTCAACGCCATTGGACAATCCTTGGAAAAGCACATCATACTGACGATGGAGTGGTCATCCGCAAATAGCCCCGACATGAATCTTACACATATGTAGAAGTTCACGAAGCTGCAACTGAAGAAACTCAACTTTACTCTGAGCTCAGACGCTTTGTTTGCAACTCTCTGTGACATTTGGAATGAAATAACAGATACGTATGTCCAAAATTTGTACTCCACACAAAACCAATACCTCCTGAACAAAATACTAAAGAGCACTATATTGAGTCCAAGTTTTTCGTTTCATTTGCGACAACTCTGTTTTCCAATGTGTTTCTAACTATCGTGACAAAATATTGTTTATTGATTACATAAAAAACTCTCCATTAATTTGATGTGCAATACATGTCCATCAATTTTACGTTAAAAAAAAATTCACGTAGTTTTGCCAAGCTTGCTTTTTTAAAGGTTTATATCTCGTGCGAATCTTACCGTAGATGAATATAATATATAATGTATATCAGAAACGGAAAAGCAGCAGCAAGAAGCAAGAGAAGGGCATTTCAAAGCACGCGTTAGTATCAACGTTCAACACAATAAAGGCGAAAAAATCTCGGGCGATACAGAGTCGTCTAGTGTACACACTTTTCAACACATTTTGTGTCCTGCTCCAATAGAGCTTAGCTTAGTAAATTGAGAGCCTAGAAAGATTCTCAAACGCTAACATGTTTAAGAAAACCACCGCCGTGATTTGAACCAGAGGCATCCATACATATACCGTATACGATGTATCTTACTTTTCTACTTTTTTATTTTTTCATCCTCTGTTGCCGTTAAGCGTCTAGGGGAGATGCAGTTTTCTATGGTAGGCCAGCTCCGCAGTTCTTTCTGTAGTGATATTATGTTTTCTCAGAGTTTCCTTGACACCCTCGATCCACCTTTTGCGTGGCCTTCCTCTTCCTTTATAGCCAGAATGCTTGGTGTTTTAGGCTCTCAAGGCTGGTTGGCCAGGTGACATACGTAACAGGTGGCCAAACCATTTTATTCTTTGTCTTCCTATGTAATGCAGGCAGGAATCAATGCCGAAAGCTGCTCTTACTTCTTCATTTCTCTGCCTATCTCGTCTTGTGATGTTAAGGGTTTTGCGGTTTCGCATGCGGTGATTTTGCTTTCATGGGTATTCCAGATGTGGCACTGGTAGCATAATGTTGGTTTGAATATTGAGGTGATAAGCTGTCTCTTTCTATCCATGGAGATGTTTGGATGAGATAGGAGGGATGCAAGCTGGTAGGCGACAGCGTTGGTTTTTTGAGCTTTCATTTCTATTTATCTGTCTATGGACCCGTTTTCAGAAAAAGTACTGTTAAGATATTTAAACTCCTTCATCTGTTGTTTACTATTGATATGGATGTTCAGGTTTCGGATCACTTTCATAACTTATGTTTTTGATGTACTTATTTTCATGTTAAATTTTTCGAAGCTGTTGTTCAGTTCGGTAGTGTGATTGTGGAGGCTTTGTTGGTTTAGATGAATAAGACGAATAGAAATTCATTTAGACTTTTTTGGCTTTGGATTGTATCTTGCTTTATTGTGTCCATATATATTATAAACAGGAGGAGAAAGTGAACGCATCCCTATCCTATCGTACGCCAAATCTTACTTTGAACCAGTCTGTATTGCCTTCCTTCATTTTTACTGAGCTTCTGCTGTTGGTATATAGAGCTCTGATATTATCTAACATTTGTCCTCTGAGGCCATACTTTTTGAGTGTCTACCAGAGTTTTGCATTGTTTACTATATCAAAAGTCTTCTCCTGGTCTATAACAGGGATTCTTTGCTGTTTTCGATTGTTTTCTCTCATATCTGTCTTAATGCGAATACAGCATCCATGCATTCCCTCCCCTTTCGGAATCCAAACTGAGCTTTGCTTAGATTTCTCTCTACAATATGTCTTCTCCGCTGCTTCGAGACAAATAAAGAAGAACACACGGACTGATTCAAAGGGAAAAAGACCAGGAAAAGTAAAAGACAGCGAGCAAGAACAACGATTAAAATAGGTTGTATATGATAATAGCCCAGCATAATGCCGCCAAGTTCATGGTGCGCCTTGACCCCACAGTGTGTGGCTGGTCTTTGAAATGATTTATTAATGCCCTTAGGTAGCTACTCGGATGCTAAATATAAATATAGCTACTGGGTAGCACGGTACTGTTTTCGTAACAATCCCAACCAGTAACTATGAGAGCAGGGACATATTTACCTGACAGTGTCCGTATCGCCGTGTCCTGTGTAACCGTTAGGTTCTTTGTCGTTGCATGTAGAAGACATGCGTCCGATTTCTGAGTTGGTGAGCTTTCTATCAAGTGTTTCTGTCTATTTGCTAGGATGCTATAATAATATTTCCTTTAGCCCCGGCTGGCCCTGGCGAGCGGGTTTGAACCAGCCCGCCTTCTAAACCATCTGCATTATATCGGCAGGTAGCGCGAAACATTTACAGTACAAATGCACAGCCATTTTACATCGGGCACTCATGTCCAGTTCAGATCTCTTCGACCCCGTACAACAACATTGACGATTAGATTTTTGAACAGAGTTTAGAGTCTCAACCGAACCGTGCAAACATCAGCTGTTCTAAAAAGACAAGTCAAGAAATAACACATTGCAGATTTGTATTCGAGTGGAAGGCATGGTTGTCCATTGTTGAAGCATCCCACACAAAATATTCCAAACGACCTCGGCACAAATAATGATTTCATAACTGGTGTCGTTTTAAGTGACTAATGTATTGCATTTTTCTACTTTTTATTTTGTTTAACAGGTGTATTTTGTTCGGAGAATCAGACACCTCAGTGTTCGTCATTTTTGCTTTCCTGCTAATTATGACCATTCTGCGGTAGCACCGTATCTCAAACGCCGGTATCTTGTTTTCTTCTTTCTTTGTTAAAGTCCAGATCTCAGCGCCATATAGGAATATGGGGAAGATGTATCATTCCAGCATTTTCTTTCTTAAAAGTAGAGATAATTGCCTGGATGTAGACAGTTTGTGCATTTGGCTGAGTCTCGGTTTTTTGCATTTGCTGTTATTATGATGTTTATTTCAGTTTCACGTCTGCCATTGGGATTGTTGCCCTTACACTTTAAATTTTGAATGGTTGTACTTGTTCGATTCTCTCCCCACTTGTCTATTATTTTTCTTGTTGATTTGGATATGGCCACAATTTTTTTTCTTGGAATTTACGCCGATGCCTGCCTTACTGTTGTTCTCTTTTTCTACTTTCACAATTTGAGTTTCTTTCTTGTTTCCAAGCAGGACAGTATCATCTGTGTATCTCAGGTTATTGATGTTGCAGCCCCCAATAATGACTTCCTGTAGGTCTTGATTCGACAAAACCCTCCAGAAACAAAACAGAAGCAAAACAAAAACTAAGCAAAAACAACAACAAAAACAACAACAAAACAACAACAACAACAACAACAACAACAACAACAAAACAACAACAACAACAACAAAACAACAACAACAACAAAATCCCAAACGAACTACAACACCTCCAATAGTTGGCGACATCTTTGTGGTTGCACTATTGGAAGTGACGTAAACATTGTGTGGGTAAGAATTAGAAACACAATCAACAACAACAGCAATAACAACAAAAACGGAAAAAAACTTTTCGTTCTCACTGCCTCATACATCATCATCATATCACCACATTCCGCTAGTACAGTACTCTGGTTCACACATATTTTTTCCAACGTTTACAGCCGCCGCCCTCGTCCCAGACGTTCGAAGTTGTCCTTCACAGTAGAACAAATTCAATAGATTGAAATGAAGTTGTCGGACACCCCTCCTCCACCCTTTCCTAACAACCGCCTCCTCCGCCCCTTGTCATTGTCAGCGAATAGAGTGAGTGTTCGATCAATATTCTTGACCCATTGGGAATTTTTATAAAAGGATGGTACCTTCAAAGTACAATGCACCCCCTTGCATAGCATCCAAGCTTACGTGATATTATGAAAGCAAAACAACACGTCCGTAACTTTTCTAGATTCACCCTCCCCCCTCTGTCAAAATCAATACTTCTCCCGTTTGTTTCAGGTTGTAATTCGGTAAACAATTTTGGAAAGCATTTTATATCAATCTGATAGTGTAACGTTTTATCTTCACCTATGGAAAGAACTCCCATATAAGTAAGAAGTGCCCGTAATATTCACCTTAAAAGTAAAAAAACAAACAACCTGCTGAAGCATTACTTACTCATTAATGCATACTTGCCATAATGATGAACTGTTTCTTTTTGTGACACATGCACGTGTATGTCTGAGACTAAAGAAATAGCATGTGGGAGTGAGAGAACGAGAGAGGGAGACGGAGACGGAGAGAGAGAGAGAGAGAGAGAGAGAGAGAGAGAGAGAGAGAGAGAGAGAGAGAGAGAGAGAGAGAAAGAGAGAGAGAGTGTGTGTGTGTGTGTGTGTGTGTGTGTGTGTGTGAGAGAGAGAGAGAGAGAGAGAGAGAGAGAGAGAGAGAGAGAGAGAGAGAGAGAGAGAGAACGTGTTATTCTATCTATAGAGAACTAATGTTTTATTCCGTGTGTAGCCATTCAAGTTTCAGTTTTATTGTCAGTGAGTTTCTATTGTATTCTAAATTTTTAGTGAACCCATTGTCAGGCTCACTGAGGGACTAATTTTCTCATAGAACCGTTTTTTATTTTTATACATATATACATAGTATTATGTTTTGTGTACACACAAGTTCATTAATTTTTAAAATGTGATACCTTTGTCAATGTAATGCGCATTGAGCATTTTTTTAGAAAATGGAAATGCGCAGCATAATGGCTATATCATCATTATTATTAAAACTTGGCCATTCTGCTATGTTTTTGGATTAGAAGGGCATGCAGTCGAGAAAAGAAAAAAGTAATAGTGACCTTAAAACTATAGTTTTCTTCTGTTCCAACTTAGTTTGACAGAATTCTCAATAGTAAAGGAATTCTTAGCATGCCTCGCTTAAGGGAAGACTGGCAAATCATTTTGAAACCCACTATACACAGACTGAGCAATCAGTAACCCATTCACTACTGAAACTTGTCATTATAATAATATATATTTCCTCAATAAATGATGTGTTCTTTATATCAATAGAAACACATGCCTGTGAACCAGTTTTGGAGAACTCAACTGCGGTGAAGAGGTTAAATGATATTACATGTATTTATTACACGACATGTAGTCAAATGTACTGAAGGTCTGTTTGGGAGAAAGTGTTTATACTTCAGGGCATCATGACCCTTCGTACAGCGTTATTTTAGTGCGGACTCATTAAAGGTGGCTGCACATTGTTCATGTCTTCTTTTTATAGGCTGCTGTTGATAATAAACAAACTGCCCGTGTTTTGGTCATACATAATTATGACTCGCAAAAACAGCGACATATTCTATCGAATCTCTCAGTCTGAGACATTTGGAACGTAGTAATTTGAAGAAAAAAAAGCATTGCACAGATTGCGACTACACCTATTGCCCACACAGAGGCCAATGTTCAAAGAATCCTACAATATTGTAGCCTCCGAAATCTCGATGCGCTATAAATCCCATGCCCTTGAAAATTCAGTCTTAGGGAAAACGCACCTAAAACTGGTGGTTCTGTGATTTTCCTTCCATCCCGGGGTAGGAGATAAAGCAGTGGCTGTAGGTGCAATGCCACAAGCAAAAACCCAACTCCATCACAGAGAGATTGTAAGAAAAATGAATGGGTATGTTGGTGTCTGTTGTATTATATTGAGAAGTTGTTTGAGGAGATAAAGAAGAGAAAGACGCTATTAAGAGCATAGTTGCAGTGTGTTGCTGAAATACAAAAATTATAATATAATAATAATAATACTAATAGTAATAATAATACCAATTGGAAGCTAGATTTCCCCCCCCCCCTCCTACCAGAGCAACCAAGTCCTCTCATCCGAGAAATGGGGGCAGGGGAAGGCATGGCAGATCCCAGAGGGTAAATGTTGTCAACAAGCAAGACACAGATGGTCTCTGCACCTTCTCCGCAGTCATAGGGCTCTCCGATAAGTGCATGCTTAATACATGTATGTAGCTGGGTTAGTTTCAATAAAATGAGCCCAATCCTGAAAAATAGAAACATATCAATGAACACCAAAATGAAAGTCCTGAAATGCTATGTTTGGTCAACCCTTCTATATGGCTGTGAATGCTGGACAATCACTAAAGACAGTGAAAATAAAATAGAAGCAACAGAAATGTGGTTTCTTAGGAGACTGCTAAGAGTATTGTGGAAGGAAAAGAAATCAAATGAGGTAGTGCTTGATGAAGCCCACGTGGGACGCTCAATGTTAAAAACAATCAGGAAACGACAATTAATGCAGTTTTTGGGACACCTGAATAGACATAAGGGTCTTGAACATCTAGCTCTCACTGGCAAAATTGAGGGCAAGCTAGACAGAACCAACATACTTAGGGAACCTAAACAAATGGGTAACAGGAAAAAATCAGGGAAACGTAGCTTTTCTGAGAGCATCCGAGCAAAGGAATGAATGGAAAATCATGATCGCCGATGTCTGTCGCAGATCTGGCACTGGATGATGATGATGTAGCTGGGTATTCCCTACGTAAAGTCACATACAGTACAGTGCTGACAATGAACCTCTGCTTTCCACCCCACCAATACCCGTCCCAACTCCAGGTCAAAGAAA
Source organism: Aplysia californica (assembly GCF_000002075.1). Lineage (NCBI taxonomy): Eukaryota > Metazoa > Mollusca > Gastropoda > Aplysiida > Aplysiidae > Aplysia > Aplysia californica. The sequence goes on from NW_004797339.1 coordinate 1,542,200, forward strand.
GGTTGTCGATGGAGAGAGGAGAAAAGAAAAGTTAATAAATGTAATAAAGTAGAACGATAAAGACAATAAATAGAAAAAGTAAGAAACATAGTAAAGTAATATGTCTTTTTTCGGGGTCACCTCTTGACCCGTTAGCTTCCTCTTTTTCTTTTCCTATTCGAAGAGTACTAATCCCCCCCCCCCCCCCCACCACAAAGCAAAACAAAACAAAACAAAACAACCTCCCCAACCCCACTCCAAAAAAAAGACAGAAACAAAAACAAAAACAAAACAAAACCGAAACAAAAACAAACCTGTCATGTTATTATCCCCTTTTAACTTTTACAGAAAGGTCAACTAAATGTATAACATCTGCACTGTAATCAAACACACAGCTGGCAATATATGGCTCTTTTCGTCTGTGCAGACGGTCAATTTAGCTTAAGATGGATTCAAGGTTGTCTTCATGCAGCTTCTTTCATGGCTAATTCTTCCTATGTTTGAAGCGCAGGTTCTGTCACAGTGCTTGCATGTCGTCAGTGACGTAGATTGAAGCTCTGTATTTCCGCTGTTTTCCTTTCGTCGTTTGCGCTTCTCAGCCGGGTTGTTTCTAAGGCTGCTCTCTCGCATTATAGTTCTTTCCTTTATCATTTTCCTCCTTGTTTTCCTGTCCTCAGCTATTTCTTCCCAGATGATAACATCTACTCCAAGCTTAGATAAGCTGATTTTGCAGGTGTCTTTGTACCTCAATTTTGGTCTTTCTCTTGGTCTCTTTCCCTGAGCAAGTTCTCAATAGAGAAGTTGCTTCGGAATCCGGTTGTCAACCATGCTCTTGACATGGCCCAGCCATCTCAATCTTTTTAAACTCAGGATAGTTGTCATATTCTCGAGGTTTCCCCGTGCCAACACTTCTACATTTGTAACCTTGTCACGCCACGAAATGCCTAAGATCTTGCAGCAGCGACTGATATGGAAAATGTCGAGGCGCTTTTCTTGTCTGTTGTACAAGGTCCATGTTCCAGATCCATAAAGGAGTGTTTTGATGGTTAATCTTTTGTATTCCCATGCTCGTTTTGTCAGCAATCCAAAAGTTGTTGCTGCTTTCCCTATCTTGATGCTGATCTCATAATCAAGTGATGTAGTAGAACTGATGGTAGACCACAGGTAACAGAACTTGTCAACTGTCTCATGTTCTTGTCGTTCAGCCATATATGGCTCTGCTCTGCACCATGTTGGGTAAGGATGACTGTTTTCTTAACAGTGATGACCAAGCTAAAGACTTTGCATGCTGTTGATAGGCGGTCCGTCATTGGTGGTAGGGTTGATTCATTGTGAGCAACAAGAGCAGCATCATCAGCGAAGAGAAGGTCTCGTACTGTTGTTTCGTTGATCTTGGTCTTGGCCTTGAGTCGAGCAAGATTGAAGAGCGAGCCACCTGTTCTCTAGTGAAGGAAGACATCCCCTGGTGACTCTTTGAATGCGTGTTTTAGTAAGACAACAAAATAAGTGCTAAAAAGGGTTGGTGCTTAGACACAACCTTGCTTTACTCCGCTATTGATATGGAAGCTGTTTGATGTTGAACCGTCAAACTGAATGGTGGCCTTCATATTTTCGTGGAATGAGATGATGAGCTGCAGCAGTATTGGGGGACAGCCAAATTTTCCTAGCACCATGTAGAGTCCTGATCTACTGACTGTATCAAAAGCCTTTGTCATATAGACAAACGCAGTATGCAATGGCAGTTGTTGCTCCCTGCATTTTTCTTGTAGCTGACGAATAGAAAAGATCATGTCCATTTTTGAACGGTTTGATCTGAAACCGCACTGGCTCTCTGGTAGGAATCTTTCTGCTAGTTTCTGAAGTCGCATCAGGATGATCCTAGCGAAGGCTTTTCCATTGATGCTTAGCAGTGAGATACCTCTTTAGTTGTTGCAATCTCCTTTGTCCCCTTTGTTTTTGTAGAGTGTGGTGATTTCGGCATTTCTCATGTCATGTGGAATTAATGCTTTCATCCAACAAGTCGTTAATTACTTATAGAGATATGGGAGGAGTGTCTCTTTGTTCTCTTTCGGCACTTCAGCAGGTATGTTGTCATATCTTGCTGCTTTACCGCAAGCGAGTTCATCAATTGCAGAAGAGAGTTCTTCTTCTGTTGGTTCTGACATTTCGAAGAGCTGAGGAATGGCATCATGTAGCTATCTATCAACATGTCGCTCCTCTGAGTATAAGTCTGAATAATGTTCCATCCATCTTTCCATTTGTTCCTTCTTGTCTGTCAGCTGTTCACCTGTCGCAGACTTTAGAGGTGCCACTTTGTTTGCTGTTTGTCCAATAGCAACTCTGATGTTTTCATACATTTTCCTGATATTACCTGTATCGCTTGCCTGTTGGATTTCTGAGCATAATGTGTCCCTGTACTGATTGGCGCACTTTCTGGTTTCTCTTTGAAGGTTGGATTTTGCAGCACATAGTTGTTGCTTTGTACTTTCTGTTGGATTTGTGTTCTATCAGGATCTTGCGCTCTTTCTCGAGTAGTGATGCGAGTGTTGATGCACTGGCTTCAACCCAGTCCTCCTTGCAAGGTCTTTCTATTCCAAAAGTAATCGAAGCAGAATGATAAACTATTGATCTCATGCTATTCCACATGTTGTCTGGGAATGAACTATCTAGATCTAGATGTTGGAGCTTTTCTTTAACATGTTCTTGGAATTTTGCCTTTAATGCTGGGTCTTTGGTATTTCTTATGTTGATCTTAGATTTCTTTTGTTTTTCTGCTCTTGGTGTTTTCTTTGTGATTGTTTTTGCCTTAGCTATAACTAAAAGATGGTCCGTGTTGCAGTCTGCACTGTAGAAGGATCTTGTTTGCTTTACCATGTTGGCATCTTTCTTTCTGACGATGATGAAGTCGCTTTGGTGCCAATGGCTTGATTTTGGATGGCATCAACAAACCTTGTGACAGTAGAATATGGTGCTACCTGCAGCTGTTCCTACTGCCTTGTAGGTGCATACGGGAGTATGAAAGATTAAGAGAGTAAACCCAAAACAAATCCGGAGGGAGGGCCCCTAAGGCAGTCGACAGGGAGGAACGATCCGAACTATCTTCTGGCAGCCTCTGCAACTCTACTGGTTCCAAATGTATTGACCTCGTCGCTTCTTTGGACTAAATCTGCAAAGTCGAGAGGGGGTACATGCAAATTGGGCAAGGCATATTCTCCATACAGTCAGGCCCAGGCATTTAGCTTAGTCAAGATTTCAAGATTTCTGTGAGGACGCTGCAAAAGAGCAAATACAGCGGATCAGACTCAGAGCTCAACCACAGCTACAACAGCATTTGTGTGATTATGGAGAGGACACTTCATCCTTGTTGTGACGAGCAAGGGAAAAAACACGGGAGGTGGCAGTTTACGGGTTATAAGACATCCTTATTTGGCGAAACAGGATGTCGCAACCGGTCACCTTTGACGATGGGAGTGACTATTCAGTCGCACTGATCAGCTACCGCCCGTCCCAAACTGGGCAGCCTCAAGTCAGTAAAGTGCTGATCCGCCACGTCTGTTTGCTTCTATGGGTGTAATGGAGGTAGGACAAAAACCGAAAGGCAGACGTTAAATCCAGCACCAGGCAAAACAAGAGTAAAACTAACCCCATGGAAACTGGGGACCTGGAATGTAAGAACAATGACAACAGGATTCGACACTATCGACCTGGAGAAAACAGAGGGCATCAGAAAGACAGCAATCATAGACAGGGAGCTCACACGACTCAATGTAGACATCACTGCCCTGCAAGAGACAAGACTTGCTAACTCTGGTACCATCAGGGAAAGAAACTACATTTTCTTCTGGAAGGGTCTAGGGAAAGATGAGAGGAGAATCCATGGTGTGGGCATTGCAGTACACAACAGATTGCTGAACAGGATCAGCACCCCCCAAGGTATATCCGAACGTATCACTGTAATGGAAATGGAAACCAAAACTGGAAAGGTTAACTTCATCAGCGCCTACGCCTCAACCCTAACAACAGAAAATGAGAAAAAAGACCAGTTTTACGAGGAACTTCAGGATGTAATCAACAACGTCCCAAAAGCAGATCAACTGTTTCTCATGGGCGACTTCAATGCAAGAGTAGGCAAAGAAAACAAAGTATGGCCCACCTGCCTTGGGCCTTTTGGGCAGGGAAAAATCAACGAGAATGGTCAGAGACTCTTGGAATTCTGCACAAATAACAACAGCTAGCAATAGCACAATGGGAAATGAAATAGGAACGCAATGTGAAATTATAAGATATCTTTACTTTCAAGAGGATAATACATTATCAGAACAGTGATCAATAAGTTGCCTTAAATATTGAATAAAGTGCAATTAATTGTAGTCAAATTTTTTAATACAAATGTATAAAGCAACGAGAAAACCACATCTAAACACTGGGGTATGCTTTTCCCACTGGTGAAACTTTTAGATAAAATCTGAGCAAGCTGTGACTCTTTTCCGTCCTAAGAATATCAAAATTTCATTTCAGCTTAGAGTTCCACCCAAGAGGTACTAGCTCTGCCCCTAGACAGTGGTGTCACTTAAATCAATTAAAAGAAAATCCACCCCTGATAGCTGACCTTAACGACTGATTTTGTTTTGGTAAGTGTTTTACAGCGTAATTTGAGCGCGTGGGATACACCAAACATTTTCAGTTGATAGGAAATTTTGAATTTTGCCCGGGTGGCGGCCGAAGCATACTCTTATCGATTTTGGACCACCAAGGGATCTTTAAAGTGCGCAACTTGCACACGGGACCTCCAAGTGTGGTTTGCTTCTTCTTTCTTATAGACATCTATCGTCCTTGTCTACCCTTCTTTTTTATGTTTGTTACTCTTTCGTAAAACTTAATCTTCTGGCGCTCATATGACCTTATGCAGTTGCAAGAGCTGTAAAACCTCTACTAAAACAAAAAAAAAACAAACCAAAAAAATGAGCAAGGGACAGGGGCAGGCGTTGTCTAGCACGAATAGTGCGAACTAAACTGTCCCTCAGGTGCTTAACTGGATTGAGATTTAGTGAATGCGCTGATCTTGGGTGCAGGAGAGGAATGTTGTTTGTTTTGATAGATTAATTTGTCACAGCAGCCTTATGAGCAGGTGCATTATCATCATACATGAATATTTGTCATTGGGTTGATTTTGAAAGAAAAGTACAATGGGCTCGAGAACCGGGTTGATTTAGCCTTGAGCTTTTATGTTCCTCCGAATAGACACACAAGTGGTCTCTCCAAACATCACTGATTTTAGCCCACACTATGACACACCCTCCACCGAAATTATTTGCGTGTCTGAAGCAAGCTAGGATGTAAACTTTGGTTGGGTCTTCTGTAGACTCTGGCCCGTACATCTTGCTACAGATGGGGGCTACAGTTTTTTGCAACAAGCTAGGCCTCTAGCACGAAGGTTCCTTTCTTTCAAAACGAAGGACAGTCATGACAAAGATAGAACTGTCATTTCTATGTCTTTTTCAACTCATCCCTGGTCTTTGTTTGCCGGCTGAAAGCGTTGCGTTAGGATAAAGGCGTCCACCCTCATTTTTTTCTGCGCCCTACTCGCTTGGGTCTGTTCTTTTAGGAGCCTATCGTTGATACTACTACTACTACTACTACTACTACTACTACTACTACTACTACTACTACTACTACTACTACTACTACTACTACTACTACTACTACTACTGCTACTGCTACCACTACTACTACTACTACTACTACTACTACTACTACTACTACTACTGCTGCTGCTGCTGCTGCTGCTGCTGCTGCTGCTGCTGTTGCTGCTGCTGCTGCTGCTGCTGCTACTGCTACTGCTACTGCTACTGCTACTGCTACTCTACTACTCTACTACTACTACTACTCTACTACTCTACTACTACTACTACTCTACTACTCTACTACTCTACTACTCTACTACTACTACTACTCTACTTCTCTACTATTTACTACTACTACTACTCTACTACTACTACTACTACTACTACTACTACTACTACTACTACTACTACTACTAGAAATGATTTAGTTTCTTGGCTTGACTTTGACACTCTATCTTGGTCTTAGTACCCATAGCAAGTTAGGGAGTACAACAGCAAGGTGGAATTTTTCAACTTTCTCTTTGTGTGAATGCTACAGCAGTAGTAGTAAATAACCATGGCTCTGAGCCATCTGAAGGATGTAATTACTTGACTCATACGTAAAGCAACTTCTACATCGATGCTGACATTGGAGGACAGTGTACTGCCAAAGGCATTTGAGGCTATCAATATGTATTAGTAGTGCTGTGTCGTGCATTTTAATTTCAGGAGGGAGGGTCTGCCAATGACAGGCTGGAAGAGAACTTCTGAATTTGCTCTACTTATTGTGAGTCCAAAGTTTTTATAAGCATGTGGCAGCAAATCAACAGAGTTTTCCATGCTGGATTCATCATGAGCAAATGGTGCAAAGTCATCGGCAAATACTAGATCACAGACATGCATCATGCTTGTGTCTTTGTCTGCAGCCAATGGGAGTTGAAAAGAATAAATTGTACATAAAATACACACACATGCATACACACATACACAAACACACACACACACACACACACACACTCACACACACACACACACACACACACACACACACACACAGAGAGAGAGAGAGAGAGAGAGAGAGAGAGAGAGAGAGAGAGAGAGAGAGAACTAACATTTGTATTTAATTTCCGCGCAAACAGTCTTGTTGTTAATGGAAAGCTCATGTAATAGAGTTATCGCAAGCTTAAGAGGCGAGCTCCATTTTTCTTTCGGTATTCATGAAGTGGAAGAATAGAGTAACCTGTTTACTTTTTTATTTGTATGTTGCAGAGGAGAACCTACTCTGTGCATTGTGACAATGAAGACAACGGGTACTTGCAAGATATTCTGGACAGATGAATAATGGATTTTCTATTTAAAACAACCGAATCAAATAAAAGAAAGAAAGAAAAAAGCACAAAGGGGTTACAAAGATTTTACTACAACCTGTGCCTAGACAATGAGTTAGTTAACTTGATTTTATCCCAGCTCAAATAATAAGTACAAAGCGTTGTGGTCATTTTCCGTACAATAAAAGAAGGAAATTAAATGATTTTCTCGTTTGTAAGGAGTGATCTCTCGCAATCAAACACAGGGTAAGGAGAACGAACCTGTAAATCTTATACCTGTATACTCTCTCTCTCTCTCTCTCTCTCTCTCTCTCTCTCTCTCTCTCTCTCTCTCTCTCTCTCTCCCCCCCCCTCTCTCTCTCTCACACACTCACACTCACACACCCAAACATACACGCACACATACACTCACATTAACGCAAACACTAACACAAACACTAACACAAACACTAACACGCACACATACTCACGTATTTTTATAATTACATATATATATATATATATATATATATATATATATATATATATATATATATATATATATATATATATATATATATATATATATATATATATATAATATTTGTGTGTGTGTCTTAGATATATGTAAATTATATAAACAAAATATAATTAACACACAAACACCTCTGGCTCTGAACTTAGTAACAAGAGCTTGGAAGGCAGAACAAGCATTGTTGAGAAGGCCAAAGATTACCACGGATAAGTCGCTCTCAAACAAATTCAATAGCTCCCAATTTAAAAAAAAAATCGGTTTGAGACTATAGGTCAAGAAATGAATAAACAATGCAAATGCAGTATCCACTAAAACATATACGTGTAGTTATTTCTTTACAGATTTTTAAAGAATTTATCAAGATAATGTTCTTTGAATGTGTATTTTGGATAATCTTCTGCCCAAACAACCCAGTGTAGTAAAATGACCTGGAAACAGTGATGCCCCTTTTTAACTCCATCCATTTGTCGTGTTTACTATCGTATCCATACGACGTGGGGAACTCTGTGATACCACTTTCAAAGGGGAATTTTACTCGTTAATCCGATTAGTATGCTTTGCATTAGTCTATGAAAATGATATTTTAAGATATACTTAAAGTTTCAAAGAGATCTTTGTACTAGAAGTATTCTAAAATATGAAGAATACAACCCCTGGGGTTCAAAATGACCCCAGGGCGTACGGATAGGGTAAAAGTAATTTTAGCTATTCATGACGCTGATGTCTTAAAACCGCGCCCCCCCCCCCAAACCTCCCTTTCGCCAATCCTCCTCTTTGTCCCCTCGGAAAAATAAATTGGTAAAATAAAATCATTTACTTGAGCTGCAGTCCTGGACGTAGGGAAACATCCCCCCCCCGATCCTGAAAGGCTTATAAATTGCAACTCTATGTCTCAATCTTGCTATCGAATGCATTGTCGTAGCCTGTTAGCGACAATGTCGCTGAGAAGAATGGATTTCGACTAACTGAATGCCAAATTGGCCAAAATGAATCGAGTGACAGTCTCAACAGACTTAATTTTGAATTTTGCCTGGGTGACAGCCGAAGCCTATTCTTATGGATTTTAGGACCATCAATGTATCTTTAACATGCACAATGTGCTCACGGGACCTCCTAGATATTTTAAGCCCTTATCTGGTTAGGTGTTCGATCTTACCTATCCTAAGATCAGGAGTATGGTTGAAAGACAGCAGTAAAATGGAGCCAGGAAAGTAGAAGTAGACGGGCTGCAGAAAAAGTGTGTGTGTGTGTGTG
>NW_004797339.1:1552523-1554980 GCF_000002075.1 Aplysia californica
CTACTACTACTACTACTACTACTACTACTACTACTACTACTACTACTACTACTGCTATTACATGTTTGCAACCAGGCGAAGAGTTAAAAAAAGTGCGAGGTGCGTTTACGTTGAATCAATACACGTTTCTGTGTACTCCGCTCACAATAAAATTAAATAGCCTTTACCCGGTAATTATCCAAACTTTATGTATTTCAAATTAATCTTGGTCATCTAATCTATTCAGCATATTTTATTACGCTCCATTACGGACTTCGCATTTATTTTTCCATAAAGCGGTATACCGAGCGTTCGAAAACACGAATCTGTGTGCCTTGGTCTGAATTAAGCTCTTATTCATTTCCTAGCCGCCTCTTGAATCTCATCTGCGTCTTTAAATCTCAAAAACATTTCACAAGGGGTTGAACCTGGAGAATAGGTGCCAGTTGCAGCAAACGCCTCGAATAGCACTCGAGATATTCATTGGCCAGATTTGTGGCCCGCGCATTGTTGTGGTGGAAGAAGGCACCAACATAAATGCACACCGGGTCAATTTGTTGTTGTTTGTTTTTAGTGTATTTGTTGGGTTGTTTTGCAAGTGGCAAGTTTTAATATGTCATTAATTTTATCTCTGAACTGTATTATTCACCATTGACAGTGGTGCTAACGGAAGCTTTGATTTCTATGGGTTTTTTTTTATAGTACTATTGTCTCAGTTTTTCTCTTGGACAATGTGACGAAAATACACGTTTTTAACTCGTCATAGCTCAAGTCAAAATACTATAGTTACAACATTTTGACTCAGAGATAAGGAGTACATGTACATGTATGCACTTATATAATAAAAAAAAAAATTCCCAGTGTTTTATGTGAAATGGTTTTGAAGTCATAAAGAAAGGCAATCTGATTATGAGAAGCATTTCGTACTTTTAAGACGTTTCCTTGAAAATAATTCACTCGAAAAGAAGAGTATCTTTTAGACGTTCGTTTTTCAACGACCAAAAAGAAAGTTTCAGTTTCTTCTACAAACAAATATTAATTGTTCGCCTTCTTTGAGAATGATCTGGATTTTCATGGTCGCAATCCATTAACTCTTGAAATACCGAGCAATTGCGTGTAACTTACACTGATTAGACGCATTGCAAACAGACTACCTACTATTCACTCATTGCTGAGAATCGATGCAATTACCAGCATGTGGCAATAGGTTGCCAAGCAACCAAATATTTCTTCTCCTTCCCATCGCGGTCCACTGGCGATTTTTGCGGGAGTCACGGAAACTGCCAGGGATAATGAAAAGTGGTGCCAGTGGACACCACGAAAAGAGAAACGAACGAAAACAGATGAGCACCCCCGAGATACACAAGGTTGAAATTAGAAATTACATTCGTATCACACGTGTTTGAGCTATGTAGAAAAGAAGTAATATACATATTTCCTACCGTACATGGATTTGTTTTTGCTTTGCACTTCCTGTGACATAAATCTTTAAATTTCACAAATAAGCTGATATGTCACACGTGAAATATAAGCTGAAATCAAAATTTGTATAAATTACTCAGAGCACTATATAATAATAATAATGGATTGCATTTATATAGCGCATATCCACTTATACAATGCTCTATGCGCTTAACATGATACATATTATGGATTTGCATTCAATTTTAAAGGAGCATAGTACAGTGTGTGTATTACATGTACATACGCGTGAACGCACGCACGCACCACGCACACACATACACACTTACATACTCACATACACACATACTTACATACGCACATATAAACTCACGACGATCTACAGCTTGAAAGGATTCTGTCTAATCGAAACAACTTTTAGTTTCTCCTTTAAAATTTCTAGATTTTCTGCTTTTCTGATAGTTTTTGGAAGCCTGTTTCAAACAAGTGGAGCAAAATATGAATAAGAGCGTTATCCATATGATTTGTAATTTATTTTAGGTATTAACAAGGGTTTTTTTGTCACGTGATGATCTGAGCGTTCTAGATGGTATATAGGGTGTTAAAAACTGTTTTAGGTAGTCAGGTGATAAATCATGTAAGCACTTGTAGTAAGCTAAACAGATTTTATATTTGATTTGTTCTTTTATCGGGAGCCAGTGTTGTTCTTTTAAAATAGGAGTCACATGATCATGCTTTAGTTTCTTAGTAATTATTTTGACAGCAATATTTTGTACTCTTTGTTGTTGTAACGTATATTCGCCTTATAACATTCTGTAAGCAAAGTGGAGGCTTGAATCATAAAAATATTCCTATGTATTGTGGCCGCCGGTCTTAGCCCTCTATAAAAACTTCGTGGCAAAGCGCGCTCGCCACAGGAGTCCAAATGGAGTGCAAAACACCACTTTTAAATCGTTCATTTTTTGCTGGCTTTGCCTATGGTTGCGTTACTACTGTTTTGTTTGGGGTTTATTTCGCGGAGGGAGACATACTGTGTGTGTGTGTGTGTGTGTGTGT
>NW_004797339.1:1557604-1560076 GCF_000002075.1 Aplysia californica
ACACACACACACACACACACACACACAAACACTTACACACACCTAAACACACACACAAACAAACTCACACACATATACACAAATGCACAGGCACCCGTTTATACAAACACTCATTGTTTCCGTAACCCACTTACCCGAGCTCCTTTTTTTTTAACCAAACAGTTAAACTGTATTCTATCTCAGCGCCACGGTCCAGAGAAACTCCCACATCAGCGTTAAAAAATTGTTAAGGAAAATAAATTTGACATGATAATGGATCTCGATAAACAAACAAGACAGGAAATTGCGCAACGTTCAGATCAGAGTCAGTAGGTTCTCTTGGAATCTGCAATGTGTTATTCTTGTGCCGGGGGGTAGGGGGTGGGGGGAAGGTTAGAACTTTGAACTTCTGATTCAGCGCCTGACTTTCCTGACAGCTACTTTTGCACAAAACAAAGGCAGTCTGGATTTTAAGAAAAACCTTTTATGAATTGTGGTGACTCCAGAATGAAGACTCACCCGGTCCATCTGTCAAACTATCATTCCAGTCATCAGAGGACATGCAGTTATAAATGCAGGCAGCTACTATTAGTCACATATCATTTTGTCTCTGCAGATTCTCACCTACATAATATAGTGTAAAGCGCATAGAGCCTGCTGTTGAGCGGGGATATGCGCTATACAAATGCTATCTATTATTATTATTATTACATACTTGCAGAGAACTGAAAATAGCGTTAAGTACCTTTTCTGAAGATTCAATTAATTACCCGATGGAACCAGGAATCGGACTCGATTTTCCCCCCGTTTGTTATTTCGACCCTTTCCCCCTCAACAAAGACAGAATTACGGTAATGCTTGCATGTAAATTGTTCGTTGCAAGGGGACACAGCAATCTCTGTCACCTAAAAGAGACAAAACATAGTAATCTTCTGCGATGTCCAAGGAACAATTCAAACACTGCTTTTATGAGAAATAGCATATTAAAAATCGAACCACCACCACCTTTTTCTGAGTCAGTTTAACGAGACTTAATCATTAAAAAAATATGAAGACATATTAAAGCCGTTCGGACTGAAAAAAAGATAAATAGATTATGAGCTTCTGGAAGTCCGAAAATCATATTAAATGATGACGTGAATGAAAGATTATGAACGGTACGCATATTTACTCTGTCACTAACCGTAGGAGCTGAGACATGATTAGTTGAAATGCCAGTCGGCTTCAGGGTTTAGACTGTTTCTGTGTCAGAATTGGTCACGTTGAAGCTTGTCAGAAGTGATAGCTCGTTATAAAATTATGTTGATAGGTGTGTGCGTGTGTGTGTGTGTGTGTGTGTGTGTGTGTGTGTGTGTGTGTGTGTGTGTGTTGTGTGTGAGTGTTTCTCAATTTTGAGGGGAGGCGAAAAAGTGTTTTCTTCTAACGCATCTTCTAAGCCATTGTCCTGCACGCTGATATGGTAGCGAGCTGGACGAACCAGCTGCACGCCCGGCCATAGCTTGGTGACCACTGCCTGAGTAATCAGGCCTCATATAATATATTCCTCCAGGTATGGTTTATTTAACAACAGCAATTACGTAAGTGGGTGATTGGCGGGTGCTCTGGTGTGGCTTGCTTCTTCCCTATCAAGCATCTGTCGTCCTTATCTCCCCTTCTTTTTATGTTTGTTACTCTCTTGTAACACCCCTAATCTTCTGGCGTATATATGACCTTATGCAGTTGCGAGCGCCGTAAAACCTCTACTAAAACTTTAAACAAGTAATTACGTTTGAAACTTAGTCAGATTTGCGCAGTATCAACTAGCTGGTTTCATTGAGGAATTTGCGGTCGTGGAGGGATCTGGATTGTTAGTCTTCACACTTTTGTATGTTTAAATGGCGAGAGCTGGTTTTCAGATGCAGTGGTGCCCCCACGGTTGCCCCAACCACGAGATTGAAGAAGAAGAAGAAGAAGAAGAAGAAGAAGAAGAAGAAGAAAAAGAAGAAAAAGAAGAAGAAGAAGAAAAAGAAGAAGAAGAAGAAGAAGGAGAAGGAGAAGGAGAAGGAGAAGGAGAAGGAGAAGGAGTTTATACATGCATGCTCGCGTGCTCGCGTACGTGTGTGCGTGCGGGTACGTGTGTTTATGTGTGTATGTATGTATGTGTGTGTATGTGTGTGTGTGTGTGTGTGTGTGTGTGTGTGTGTGTGTGTGTGTGTGTGTGAGTGTTAGCGTTCACGCGCGTGCATGGGGACCATACTACCTAAGAGCATCAACTTAAAATTAAATGCCACGAAAACTATTTTCCAGAAGGCTCAGTTGACAAAATGACTGAGGTGAGTTCTTGTCATATAAATGAAAATAACAAGTCGTGCTTGGGTGAGTGGACTAACAACTGCTCACTTGTGTCTCCAAACACAATAACTTTTTGAAAACGGTGCGTTTTTAACGGCGTATATAACAAGAGAGAGAGAAGAGGTGTGTACGTGTGTGTGTGTGTGTGTGTGTGTGTGTGTG
>NW_004797339.1:1562311-1563452 GCF_000002075.1 Aplysia californica
AGGCTCGTCTTCTGTCGACGTCGGGCAGCGAACGTCATTGGACCATTGTGTTGTAATGAAAAATGGCGGAAAGACGCTGGCTTATAAAGGATTGTAAGTGAGCAATATATACAGCTAAGACATCTGTTTAGCACGTGCCAAGCTTAGTTTCAGCCACCAGTCTCTATGTCAAAGTTGCTGAAGTAGAGAAATTTAGCCCATTTTTCATGCTTTTCGGCTGTGTTTCAGAATGCCCAGCACCGTCGCCGTGAAGCTGGTGTGGGCAAATTTGCTGTACAAGCAAACTGTGTCTAGTCTTCAGTGCGTGTGCGAAGTTTGGTTGACTGGTCCTAACGGGTTTTTGAGATATTGAAGTTTAAATTTGAAAGGTGAAAACACATATTGTTCCTTGACTTATTAGGGCGAGTTTATAAAACACGTTTTGTGTACTGGTCGTCAGCGATCGTCGTTAAAAACACAACGTTTCAAGAAGACCATATTAAGCCAAATATGCTCTGATAATCACGATCTTCTTACAGATTACTGATTAGTATTTAGTTCACATAGCTATCCACAATTGTTTCATTTCCGAATGAGAAAACTTTTCATCACTGTGCAGAAAACCATGCTTTAGTAAAATATTATGTTTATTGGATGCACTATTTAGGAATGAAATAAAAATCTGTCTAGAAAGTGACATGTATCTCTTTCCAAACAAAAGACCTTGCTTTTTGTGATTGATTTCAATTTTTATTCCTTACAAGATGCCTCACTTTTAAAAAAGCTGATCGCAATGTTTGCCTTGGCCTTGTTCAAGGCGGAAACTCTTTCAGAGAAGCAGTGAGAGGGCAAAGTAGTTATGTCTGTCTTGTTACTAGACTTATCCAAAGAATAGGACAACATTGAGTCACCAGCTCTAATCAAGACGGACACATTTTGCTGTCTTTCAATGGAATCGTTTCCTCCCAGCAAAATAAACAGCTTGAGGCGTGCAGGAAGTTCATGGAAATGTTCCTTCTACTACCGCAGGCGCCGAATAGTAAGTTAAGAACGTTATCAAGACGGTCTTATAATATAAGACTGCGCTGTGCGCTGTCTTCACTGAGCGTAGTGTAACATTTCAGATGCACCAGTCCTCCAACTCGATACCCTCCCAACCCCC
>NW_004797339.1:1563552-1564622 GCF_000002075.1 Aplysia californica
AACAACAACAAAACAAAACAACAACAACAACAACAACAAACCCCCCCAAAAAACCCACAAAAAACAAACAACAAACAAACAAAAAACAAACGACTAAACAAAACAAAACGAAAAAACAGATAGAGGGTCTGGAAGGTCATAACATGAATGTCATTCAGTGGGCAGCGTTCTTCTCAGATGTGTTTCAAAGAGAAGTCCATCTTCCGCAAAGTGTGTGCGAGAGGCCTTTTTACGGTTCTGCAGCGATTGCACAACACGCTGACGCGACATAATTCCTCAACAAAGCCCTGAAAATATTATGCGATCCAAATATGAAGATATATCTTGGTCTGAATACATTCCAATGGAGGCCATACAGGTTATCAAGGGTGAGAAAATTTTGTTACGTTTCGATTTGTGCTTAACTGCAAATTTCTCAAAAGGGGGTACTGTACTCCAAAAGAATGAAGACCATAATTCAAAATCAGTTATTCTGTTCTCAAAGTAGCCCACATGGATGGAATAAAATAGCTTTAATAAACACTTTGAAAAGATTCTATGTTCCTTCCATACAAACGTGTACAGACTCTGCGAACTAGATATCTAAGTGTTGCCTTTTTAATGGTATTTATATACAATACAATACAATACAATAAAATATAATGCAATACAATACAATTCCATACCATGCCATTCCAAGCCATACCATACCATACCATACCATACAACACCATACCATACCACAAAATCTAATCCAATCCTATCAAGTCCGATCCAATCCAATACAGTCCAATGCAATACAAGTATTCAGTTTTTGCGGTGCCATTAAGTATTTCGTAACTCTCTATAGCTATCTCAATGGACATGATAGTGTTTGGAGGCAGTGATAGGAGATTTAAACTCTCCCTCATACACACCACTTCCCATAAACAACAACAACAAAAACAACAACAACAACAACAATAACAAAAACAACAACAACAATAACAACAATGACAATAACAAAAACAACAACAACAATAACAACAATGACAACAAAAGCAACAAAAACAAATCAAAACAAGCGATAGATCCAAACACCACAAAAAAAA
>NW_004797339.1:1566125-1568907 GCF_000002075.1 Aplysia californica
CCCCCAGACAAAAACAAAGCAAAACAAAAAGTCCAACACAACAAAAGCACGAAACAAGTTAAAGAACCCGAACCTATTTTACACCTGTGCAAAGTGACTATTAATGTGGAGGCATTTTGGTTTTCGGGGCAGTGAATATGGTACCGATTCTGAAACCAAAAGACCGTTGCGCTTGATCCGTGATGCTTGTCTCTCTGCCACACAGTAGATGGTATTAGAGATATTGTGAGCATTTGAATAGATGACATCTAGGAAAACCTCTTTCCCATCCTTCACGTACGCCAAGCGACTTAAGGAAAATACTTGCCGATCGTCATTATACCATAAACAGGGTTAATGCACTACATGATGGCTGACCTCGTTATCTGAATTACCAAGAAACGTACTGAAGCAAGCCAGTAGGGACGTTTACATTGCTGGATTTAGGAGGAAACGTGTCTTGTATACAAACAAAAAGGACCAAGAAAGATACCGTGAATGAATGACCCCAATAACATCTCTGGATACTGCTAGATGCAGATAGCATCCACAAACAAGGAGAGATGTAACCGCAAACTCTTTGGGGACTTGCCGTATCGAGAAGTAGAGTGGGTGTTATTAAAGTACGCGTTCGCACTGGACCCTGAACAAAGAATTGTCCCTTGCGCATTTAAAAAAGAAGGGAAATGAGCTCTATTTTTAGCTCACTAACCCAAGTACAGCAAACAAACCCTGTCATGATGAACAAACGAATGTGGTGGCTGATTTTCTTAATTTTTGGTTAGCAAAGTTTATTAATACTGCTGCATTTCGCTGTCTATCAAAGTGAAAAGTATTGGCCAGTTTTCAGTTTGGTAATACCCTTCACTGTTAAGCGTTTGAGTACAGATCTCCCAACGTTACTTTTCTGAAGTACCGCAAACACCATATAAGATCATATTAATATTATAAACTCCAACTAAGCACCAATAAGGAGCAATATTGTGGAAGATTCAAGTTAAGCCACAGCACGTTTTATTTAACCAGTGTAAGAGAGTATAGAATAAGAAATAAAAAGACCCCGGTATATTGAATGTCATGGCTGGTTATTGCTGCTGAATAATTTGATGGCTTGCGGACAAATAACCTACAGTATCTGATCAGTGATTGTATGTTGTGGGAGCACGATTAAAGCCATGTTCACGACGCATGATACAATCCAATTATTATTACCCTCACTGTCTCTTTTTCCTTCTTGTATACTGTAGTGACAGCTCAAAGGATAACTGGTAGGTCGTACCTCCGAATCTATTAATGTCCTTTTTAGATAGGACTAAATCAGGAGCCTTCACAACTCCCTAATTCCGAAATAGACTATCGCGGATTCGAGCCAGCAAGGGCCACCAGCACACAGGGGAATGTTTGGGAAATAAAATAAAATATAGATAAGAAAATAAGGCTGCGAAGGATGAATCTTTTAATTAAGTGTGTTCCCTTTGTAGGCTTCGATCGCAGGTTTTGTTATTAGAGTTGAGGTCCATTTTGCCTGGTGTGTTGTTCAATAAGTACATTGGGCTAGAGTAAACGTCAGTCTACCATCTGGAATTTACTTAACCTCCGGTGGGAAAAAAATAGATCGTCGTGACGTTTTACATGAAAATATTTTTTACTTATTTAAAGAGACAAGGGATCAAATGTCACTTCACCCAATTTTCTACTTCAACATAAAGGCTTTTGGTGGGATTTGTGTCACGGGAGTCACTCTATATATATATATGTGTGTGTGTGTGTGTGTGTGTGTGTGTGTGTGTGTGTGTGTGTGTGTGTGTGTGTGAGTGTGAGTGTGAGTGTGTGTGTGTGTGTGTGTGTGTGTGTGTGTGTGTGCGTGTGTGTGTTTGTGTGTTTGTGCATGTAAATTCAAAGATTGATTTCTGTTGAACTTTGGAACAGGTCCACAGTAGTGAAGAAATCGCTGCCAGACGGTTGCAGGAACTTAACAGAAAAGGTGGCTTTTTTAACAACAAGAGTAGAGGATTGCGTTTTAGAGGACTCAAATGTTCTTTGTTTCAATCTCGTTTTTATTTTTGTAAGTTATGGTTTCTCACTCTGCCGAAAAGAAAAACAAGCTAGAGGTAGCCGAGACAAGTTTAATCCAACCCTTTACCAAAGACAGTATTCGGAGGGAGCTCTCCCGGTCTAGAGTTTTAAAGTGTTCGGCTCTCATTCAATACGTCGAGGTGTCGAAACCTTACTACGACGGAACATTTTCTTCTCTAAAATATTCGCCTTTCTCCTCCTTTCCTGCTCTCTGAACACTGTTCTGAGGTCTGCTTTCGTCCACAATTTCTGCACCCTCCCCACCCCTTCCCTTTGCCCCCTCCTCTGGGCTCCTTACTCTTTCTGAAGCCTTTCTACTGCTACCCCTTGGCTCCTTCTTACTGCTGTCTTTCATCCACACCCCTGATGTATTGGTAGGTAAGATCTAACACCTAGCCTTCTCGGAAAAGGGTAACAAATCTTGGATGTACCGAATGCAAGTTGCACATGTTAAAGGTTCATTGGTGGTCCTTAAATCGACAACAGCAGGCTTGATCGACGCCCGGGAAAAATTCAAAATTCGGATCACACTGAAAATGTTTAATTTGTCCCGCGCGCTCATATTATTATGACCGTATGTAGTTGCGAACGCCGTATAACACTTGCAAGAAACCCCCAGTATTCGGAAAACACATAGATCTACACATACACTCACACACACACACACACACACACACACACACACACACACACACACACACACACACACACAAACACTCTCACACAT
>NW_004797339.1:1570032-1575785 GCF_000002075.1 Aplysia californica
GAGAGAGAGAGAGAGAGAGAGAGAGAGACAGACAGACAGAGAGAGACAGAGACAGAGACAGAGACAGAGACAGATAGACAGAGACAGAGACAGAGACAGAGACAGAGACAGAGACAGAGACGAAGAGAGAGAAGAACATATCAAACCCTAAACTGTGATATGCATAATATAACATCGATTTCTTTTTCGTCATATCTAAACGTGAGTGCCACCCCCTCCTCTTCATCCACAACCATGTTATTCACAGCGATTATGCTGAGAGGGTGAGGGAGAGAGAGAAAGAAAGAGAGAGAGAGAGAGAGAGAGAGAGAGAGAGAGAGAGTTTCTTCAATATTCATGGCGTTTGTTGCTGGAAACTGCTGCTCCCTTCATTGTGAAGCGTGCCAGTTGAGGCGGGCTGGCGGATTCTGTTGTTTGACGCGGGGCCTGGCAACATTGTGTTTGTTTCTCCGGATTGTATTTTGATTATATTCGTTGTGTATACATTATTGTGTAATCGTTGGGTAGTAACGCAGTTAGGAGTGTGCTGGATCAAGGTAGGTGGCTTTCTTTGTTAGGTTGTGATTAGGTTTAGGGCCATTTTGACACACATTTGTCACTTAAGCTTAGAACAGGATCCAATATTTTTATGCCCGTCTACAATGGGATGTTAAAAAAATAGATATCAATATCATGTCAAAAAAACGAAGAATATCAAACCAGACTGTGTGGCATTCCAGCGGAAATAGACAATCCCCCCCCAAAACAACAACAACAACAGCAACAACAACAACAACAACAACCAACCAACCAACTACCCAATCCTCAAACCAATAAATAAAAAGACAAACAGGATCTTTTGGCTATGAAGGGCGTTTCTGAAAGAAAAGATGGCTTGGCGGGTTTTTATTTTACATTTAAAAATAAAGTTGTCCGTTGTTGTTAACTTAACGTGACGATTTGGTGGAAGACTAAACCAAACACTGAGGGCAGAGAAGGCTGTGATGCCCACAGTTATGGCTGGTTGATAGGAATTAACGTGTTTAATTTATTTCTGATTCATTTTTGTTTCTGGTCTTGGTTCACCCCTCACAGAACCAACTTAGTTATTATTGTTTCTTATGGTAAAACATATTAGACCACAGCAAAAATAACAACAATAACTGGCATTTTTCAAACTGCCTTGACAAAGTACGCGTATATTATATTACCCCGTAAAGCAGAATGCTACGGAATACTGACAAAGTTTTCACACTATGATAGTATTTTAGAAACTATATCCGTTGCTTACAGTGGAGGGTTTTTTCTTCTTAACAAAACACATTTTACTAGACTTCCGCTCAAACAGCTTATTTTTAAGGGCATCGGCTTTCCTTAGCCATCGAGAAATCTAAAAACCAAGTGTTATTTATAACACAGAATCTTGATCCCCGATTTACACGTCTATCCCGGAACCGTCTAAAGATCGATATCGTACAAAAGCTGTCTCCTCATAAGCACGTTCAGTGCTGAATTCGCTCGATCGCTCAACAAGCAGCTTGGCAGTGTGTATGATGCACATTCGAAACGACTTGTCGAACGCAAAATTAGAAAGGTTGACGTCTTTCGATTTTAGGGCTTCATTTAGGTTGACTATAAGCTCTTGATGGGATTTCGATTTTGACAGACGTTATTGCTCCAAGTTAGTACTACATGCTTTCAGAGAGACGGGTAGTCGTGTACTCATTTAACGGCATCACGACCCACAGATGGGTTCCTACTTTTCTGAAGAGTTTATGTTTAATGTTTTGTTTTAAAATCCAAAACATAATAATCATCCGACTTCTGTGATATGTTGTAGGGTTAAGGGTTGAAAGGTCAAAGGCTTGCCAGATTGAACCCAACACAATACCATCTATTTTTCATACAGAGTATTTTTGGAGTTTATGATTACCTTGAAGAAAACTGAAGTGTTCAGGCGCAGTATTTAGGATGCGCTGTTCGTCTCAAGCCCTAATCTTCTTTGATTTTTCTCCCAAGGGTGGGCTTGCAATTAAGAACAAGGGCTATCCAAGTCTTGTACAGTGCTTAACCCAGGGAGGACCTCATCAAGTCTGAATCCGGCCCTGTGTGGCTTCTATGTAATCACAGTGAAAATCTTATTATATAAGAAAGGTATGAAACAAGGGGGGGGGCTGCTCAGAGAGAAAGAGCGAGAAAGAAAGAGAGGGAGAGAGAGAAAGAAAGAGACAAAGAGAGAGAGAGAGAGAGAGAGAGAGAGAGAGAGAGAGAGAGAGAGAGAGAGAGAGAGAGAGAGAGAGGGGGGGGATGGGTGTTCAAACAAGTATAATTTTCGCAGCAGTTTTATTCTTCTTTTGTACCGGTAAAATTGTAGGTGCAATATTCACAGCATTGAAGACGACCTATCCAACTAAAACTAGATCGACAGGGATACGGAAACAGTCACTTTACGTATACATTGCAAGCTTTGCAAGTTACAAATTCTCGAGAAATTGTAATTATGCCAGAATATTTAAGACAGTTGGGCATGAAAGGGAGACAGATAGAAAGATAGAAAGATGGATAGATAGATAGATAGGTAGATAGATAGATAGATAGATAGATAGATTGATAGATTGATATATTGATAGATAGATAGATAGATAGATAGAGAGAGAGAGAGAGAGAGAGAGAGAGAGAGAGAGAGAGAGAGAGAGAGAGAGAGAGAGAGAGAGAGAGAGAGAGAAACTGCGTCGTGTGCCTGTCTTTACATACAACACTAGGCATATTGTTTATTATAATACATGCTCGCTTGAAGACAAATTGTCCATTTGTTTTTCCAAAGCAGGATAAAACACTATATCTTAACTCGTCTTTTGGGTACTTCCGCAACTAGATCTAGATATATCACCATAAAAGCCACAATAACATTTGGTCGTTGTCTCCCAAGAAAGACAGTAGGTTTAACTCTACATCAGAAAAATCGAGCAATTGACATGTCTGTTGTTGTCTGAACATTCAATGTCAACAGAAAAACAAGACGTTGAAGCAACAGCACATTTCACGTTCTTCTGCAACTTCCACATCCGCGTTCTCAGTCTTTTAAGAACCTAATTCAGTCCTGCGATCTATGGTGCTCTCGGCATTACCGTTTCTTAAACGAAAGACATCTGAAACCCGTCATTTCGAAAGGTTTTGGTACTTTTGTTTTTGTCACTATAGATTCTAGTAATATTTTATAGTTGTGTGTGCAAAATAACAATACAGGTGTAGACCTATTCCGATCGTTGCTTCAATTTTTAGAAAAGTTTGAATTATTAAAAAGTTTGACTTTTACTTTGAGATACCTTTTATATGCCATTTGTTTCGTGCGAACGGCTTGACCAGTATGTGGATGAAGCCATTCGAAATAGTCCACTTTTTTGCCGTGGGGGGCGGGGGGCGGGTTGTGGAGGCACGGTATAAGTATTATATGAATACTATATATCATACCGCTATACATATCCTATCTACATACAGTTAATATATTATGACCAATATTTGTGGTGTAGCGGTTTGACACTTGGCCATTGCACGAAGAAGACTGCTGAGACGTTGCATCCTCTCCCAACCTAGGATTGGCCTCGACATGCAGGGTCAAAACACTCCCTTCCTCCCCTAAATGATCTGCATTTTGTCGAAAGGGGAGTAAAACACCTACATTTGAAAAAATTAAACAAACAACAAAAAACAATATGAACAGAAACAAAGAGAGAGAGAGAGAGAGAGAGAGAGAGAGAGAGAGAGAGAGAGAACGAGAATAAGATTAACACGCAACTTATTAATAATGCACGTGTACTCCCAAATCATTACATTATCAACATTGAAAATATATTGTAAGCGTTATGACTAGTGTTAAATGGAAACACAGAATAAATAATGTTTCATTCAATTCATAATCCTCTGGCTCTCAGTAAGAATAATATTGTCTTATGAACATGTTGCACAACACCTTTGACCCTATAATTATTCATCTCAAAAGTTTATTAACGTCGGAATCGATGAGTTGGGCTCTAGTCGACAATTCAAATACATAATATCATGTAATGCACCTTTGAATTGTAATGATAGAATGGTTGTTGCAAAACAAAAACGTTCCTTCTTCTTATCTTAGTTGTACAGCAAACCATACCAGTTTTGTTTGAACGGTGAAGGTGTTCTACTAGCAGTTCTGAGACCCAGGTTCGAAAACGTCAGTTGTAGATATTCATCATCATCAACGCCTTTCACCCCTGGCAGGGTATAGGCCACATACAAGCTCCTTCCATTTATCTCTGTCCTGGGCCATCCTTCCAAGCTCGTTCCAAGTGAGCTTCATCTCTCTCATTTCCCTCTCCACGCATCTCCTCGATGTTTCCCGTGGCCTACCCCTGCCTTATGCTTCTTGTGGGTTCCACTGCAGTGACTGACTTGTGATGTTTCCGCTGGGCTTTCTTAAGGTGTGTCCCATCCATAGCCACTTTCTTAGTCCGATTTCTACTTTTATATTCTTTTGTCTTGTCCTTTCCCACAGGTATTACCTTTCTTAAAAATATATATTTCAGTATGTGCATGTTTTAATTTGAGTTTCCGACAACACTCATACCAAGCTGAAACGACGTATGTCCACCATCTAAGAGATTTGGTACATACTATGAAGTATACAGCTTTCCCAGGAAGTAAAAAGAAAACAAAAAGCATATTGACTATTACATTTGTTTATTTATTTAAATGCAGTACTCATTATAATGTGAAAGAAAAAGAAAATTTGAAGAAAAGAGTATTATCCGAGAATTATTAGGATGTAGGTTCAAACAAACTAGCCTGCAGGTAGGCAAGCTTGCATGTTCGCAAGGATAAAAAGATAGGGAGGTTGGTAGGTATGTTGGTATTTAGCATGTAGGTAAGTAGGTAGGTAAAAAGGTAGGTAGGTAGGTAGGTAGGTAGGGATGGAGATTGGTAGGCAATAGACAACGATAAAATGACAAGTAAAGCATGCGGTTTGAGGACAATTGTCTCAACTGTTTCCCTTGAAGCAAACTAGATTCTAAACCAACACTTTTGAGGCGCGCTAGTTTCCCCCTTTTGTTAAGTAGCCTGCGTGGTGTCGTTGTATTTCATAATCAACAAGACCGCTTATTTTTCCCGAAGCCTTCCTCACTGTATGGTTGCGAGTGCTATGAATAAATTCCCGTCAGCCTTGCGGCGTCGACATGGGAAAGAACTCATCCGAGCGAAAGAGCGCCTTCGGGCCTGAGAAATGTGCCGTCTTTCGATCGCCTTGTTGTCGCCTCCTTGAGAGTATTGAGGGTGTGGTAGTAGCCGCGAATTCCCTCGAGTTGGACAAAGTTGAAACTGAGAGCGGAGCTGGTCTTGGGATTTTGGGTTTTACGCGTCGCTATTCGTTGGCACGAAACCAATCAATATTTATGACAGCCAGAGATAAGCCTTTTTTGTACTTGTGTGGGTTTTGTTTTTCTTTCCTTCACGCGAATATCGTTAACAGAGAATCAAATCAATGAGGTCCACTACTGACTTTGCGTGTCTGGTACTGATAGATTATATAGAGCCAGGGACATTGTGTATCGATCTGCCTCGTTGCAGAGTTTCTTCACTGCGATTACTAAACATTGTTTTTCAAAGTGGGAACTAATGGACAATTGCATGCGGTACCGAGGAAAGAGATAGAGTGCGTGGAGAGGTTGAGAGCGCTCAGAAATATATAAATATTAACTCTCTCTTTCCCATCTCTTTCTACAATCACCCTCCCCTTTTAT
>NW_004797339.1:1576025-1579429 GCF_000002075.1 Aplysia californica
TTCATATGGGAGTTTGCTTGTTTGGGGGGGTGTTTTGTATCGGAGTCTGTGGGTCTCCATCTATCTGGCGAACGTGTGTGTGTGTGTGTGTGTGTGTGTGCGTGTGTAGGGTGTTTTGAGTGTATGTTTGTGTGTTTGTGTGTACACATATGGTCACATACGTAAGCTCACAAGCAGCCTTACATAGACTCTTCTCTGAATCTGTAATGTATACAAAAACACACACAGTCTCTATACATAGAGACACTCATACGTGAACAGACATTCGTTTGTGCGTGTGTGTGAGAGTGTGTGTCTTGTGTGTGTAAGACACAAAAAGAGATTTAAAGAGTGAGTGAGTGCTCGAGAGAGAGAGAGAGAGAGAGAGAGAGAGAGAGAGAGAGAGAGAGAGAGAGGGGGGGGGGGAGAAAAACAGATAGAGCGAGAGGAACAGACAGAGAGAGTGAGAGAGGGACTGAGAGAATGAGTGAGTGTTAGCCAGTGTAAAGAAACTTGGAAGTCGTTGAATAAAATAAAACAGCGAAGAGATAGAAAGACAAACAGGATAATAGGGAAATAAGATAGAGATGGAGGAGAGACATCTTTGTTTTGTTTTCGTTTGAGTTTAGCGCCCCACTAGGAACGCGAGAAGGAGAGTTCGGGATTACATCTCAACAAATAGAGGACAGATTTTGCTTTCTCTACCCGTAAACCCGAGGCAAACGGAGAGAGCCGATCGAAGGCTATTGGAAGAAACGGCAAGGCTGAGGGAATCGGGGAACGAGAGAGAAGGAAGCAGGGGTGGGTAGAATGAGACTCGGTCGGCTGTACTGCTGCTGCTGCTGCTGCTGCTGCTGCTGCTGCTGCTGCTGCTGCTGCTGCTGCTGGGGCTGCTGCTGCTGCTCGCCGGAGCTGAAGAGGAATTGATTAAACGTGTGGGCTAGTTCAATCTCTTTGATGAAACTGCAAGCAGATGAAGTATTTTTCAGAGTAAAGAAAGTCAAGAGGGCACAGCGATATAATATTAGGGCTAGAGGCGTAGTATTTTATCTTATTTGATCGGTACATGATGTGAATGACAGGCGCAGAGCATGCGATGCCGTTCTTCATCCTTACATGATTTTGATCGTGCCTTTGGTTATGTCTGTCTGTCTGTCTGTCTGTCTGTCTGTCTGTCTGTCTGTCTGTCTGTCTGTCTGTCTGTCTGTCTGTCTGTCTGTCTGTCTGTCTGTCTGTATCTGCGTGTATGGTCTAGACGCTTTGCATTTGCGCCCAAAAAGATGTGAGTTTGATTTCTGAGTGGGGAGAAATTTTATAGGGTTTTTCCATTTTTGTACTCGGACGTTAGTTCTCTCTCCTAGCCCGGGCAGGGTCGAAACAGCCCACGCCCCTAAATAATCTAAAAAGTGCAGTTTGTGACAAAAACATCTGTGAATTTAGTTTAGTCTGTCTGTATGCTAGTTTCCCACTTTGTCTGTCTATCTGCTTTCGGGCGATACAACTGTGAATCTCCATAAGACACTGTAGAACCTTGATAGTTCTGAACTCGCTCATCTAGCACCTTCTCGATCCAATAAGAATAAGAGCTACTAGTTCAATCGAACATTCTGCCTCTTGATCGATCTACACTAAAAAGCAAAATGTTAAACCTCACCCTATTTATTATCTTGCTTTGTTTCTGGGACTCACTATTTCTTATCTAGTTATTCATATACTTTACATGAATGTATATTTTTCGTGGAAGGAGATTATTGTTGCCCTGCGAGTGAAGGATTAAAAAAAAAATGGAGAGATGTTTTGAACTTTTAGCATTCACTGCTCCATCCCTAAAAAAAACTCCGACCCCCCCCCCGAAAAAAACAACAACCAAAACAACAACAGCAACAACAACAACAACAACAACAACAACAACAACAACAACAACAACAACAACAACAACAACAACAACAACAACAAAAAACTCCAAAAATTAAGAAAACCCCCAACAAAACTACAACAACAACAACAAAAAAAAAACCCCTTTAAAAAAACAAAATAAAAAATAAAAGGCAGACATATATAAGCAAACAAACAAAAATGTAAAAAAATGAGCGCTAAGAAAAGAGATAAGATAAAGAAAGATACGTCCCTGAGTGAAATTGTCTGTTGCTGTACATCAATGGTAACAACCCACGTCGATCTAAATATACATAACATTTAAACTGTACTTTCAAAAGAGATTTTCAAAATGAAGTAAAACAATAAAGCTGACAATAATACAACATGTAACATCAAATGTACCCCAAAACCATTTGAAGTAGTTTATCGCAAAATTTAAAAGTTATGTAGGTAATATGAGCATACATTAAAACTATTAACAGCAACTATAATACCAGAAAGAGAATGAAAAACTAAAACAAAACAAAGATAAATGAATACATGAAAATTAAAACAGACAAATTAGACGTAAAATAGAATAAACTCTCACTCTTGTGTCAGGATTTTACTACTACAATAACGACGGGTGTCAAATCCAGTGGTCGACTTCCTGTGTAGGTTGCTTCGCACGTCTCAAAATGTGGATACCCGTTGTTTGGTTTACTGGAGAACCGTTTCAAGACTTCTTTTTTATTTGTTATACGGCGGATTTTCCAAGACTCTGTGGGTCTAGCCCGGAGACGGCGTTTGTCGTAGGTGCTGCCTCTGAAACACTTAGTCTGTTTCGAAAAAAGATGCTAAAGAGAACGAAAACCAAACTCGAATTAAAAACTGCGGAAAAAGTGGGCGTAATGAGAACACGATAGACTTTGAAGGGAACAGTAGGGAGAAATACGAGTTTTATTTCTGTTAATAACGTCTCATTGGCGATTGACATTGGGGGGGGGGGGGGAGGGGGAAGGAGTCTGACCATTCTAATAACCCTCAGACTGTTGAAAGGGGGCCCAAGATAGATTCAAAATATTATCCCAAAGTTTTTGCACAAGAGAGACTTATCTCTCTGAGGGACAGACAAGGCATCAAACTATCACTTTACTTGTCTCTGGCCCCACTGGATTCTCTTCTCTTTGCTTCTAGCCCTTTCTCTCTCAAGTGCACCGTACGCTTTCCTTTTTTTTATCTTCCTGGCGGCCCCCCCTCTCCCCTCCCCATCCCTTCTGATCTCTCTGCCCAGGGCACTGTGCGGATGCTTTCTCTGCCCGTCTCCATTTACGTTCCTCCCGGATTTTACATAATGTCCTCCTACATTTTGCAGATCCCTACCCCTCTCCCCATTCCCCCTTCTCCCACCCCCCCTTTCCTGCTTTGTCACCTTTCCTTCTGATTTTTCAAAATAATAATATACAAAAATGTAATCTTTTTTTTGGGTCTCTGTTTCTCTGCTTTACTCAAGAAACGCGCCCCATTAGTTGGAATTTAACAACAGAAAAACCCCCAAACAAACCAAA
>NW_004797339.1:1579529-1581297 GCF_000002075.1 Aplysia californica
GGGGGGGAGGGGGAAGGAGTCTGACCATTCTAATAACCCTCAGACTGTTGAAAGGGGGCCCAAGATAGATTCAAAATATTATCCCAAAGTTTTTGCACAAGAGAGACTTATCTCTCTGAGGGACAGACAAGGCATCAAACTATCACTTTACTTGTCTCTGGCCCCACTGGATTCTCTTCTCTTTGCTTCTAGCCCTTTCTCTCTCAAGTGCACCGTACGCTTTCCTTTTTTTTATCTTCCTGGCGCCCCCCCCCTCTCCCCTCCCCATCCCTTCTGATCTCTCTGCCCAGGGCACTGTGCGGATGCTTTCTCTGCCCGTCTCCATTTACGTTCCTCCCGGATTTTACATAATGTCCTCCTACATTTTGCAGATCCCTACCCCTCTCCCCATTTCCCCTTCTCCCACCCCCCCTTTCCTGCTTTGTCACCTTTCCTTCTGATTTTTCAAAATAATAATATACAAAAATGTAATCTTTTTTTTGGGTCTCTGTTTCTCTGCTTTACTCAAGAAACGCGCCCCATTAGTTGGTTTTAACAACAGAAAAACCCCCAAACAAACCAAAACCCCAAAAAACAAACATAAAAGCAGCAGCATCATCATCAACAACAGTTTAAGCAGCAGCAACAACAAAAGCAACAACTTCTATTAGTTATTGTGTCTTTGAGTCTCCCCCAGAACGGTGTTACAATCAAACAGTAACTG
Organism: Aplysia californica; assembly: GCF_000002075.1. NCBI lineage: Eukaryota > Metazoa > Mollusca > Gastropoda > Aplysiida > Aplysiidae > Aplysia > Aplysia californica. Next base: position 1,580,233 of record NW_004797339.1, read on the forward strand.
TAGCTGTAGCCGTGTCACTATCAACAAAACAAGGAAAACAATAGCAGAAGTACTTAAATGGTAACATCAAGGCCGACTGTTTCAGCAGCTTTAAACTGCAGCAATAATATAATCAACAAAACGACAGAAACTCCATCAGCCCCTTCTCCGTTTCTTTCTTCCCCTTTCTCCAATGTCAGACTACTCGATCCATTTATCGACCGGGAGTATTTTGCAGTGTTATGCTACATGTCTATATTCTTACTCTCAAGCTCATTCTTTCCCCTTCGCCTTTTTTATTTGATTATTCTCCACTCTATGCTTCGCCTAAGCAGCCCCCCCCCCCCCGCCTCTATCTACTGTTTCTCTCGCTGCTTTCCCCCTCTATTTCGCTCTCCCTCTCTCTCTTCCCCATTCTCCTTGCAGCTTTATCCCTTTCTTCGAATGCAAACTTCTACCACCGACTCTCACTTTCTCCCACCCATAATACTTTTACTTTCTTGTATGGTAACCCTCCCGCTTCCATACACATGCATACACGCTCACACTTTCCTCCCTGTTTTTTCACAATCCTTATTCCTACAACTATACGCATACCAAAGCCGTCACGTCACTTTCCCCTTTAAGTAGTTGACAGTCCTGTGTTCCGTGTAATGATGCTCTGAACTTTTGAAAACAGTTTTCCGCGTATCCATGGTAACAGATGTCAACATTATGGGAGCCACTCAGCACGAGGGGCTAATCGTGACGGTGACCTGACCAGATCGACAACTGTGTTGGTTTCATTTCCTTTGTGGGCTTCCTTTATGTGTGTATATATTTGTTCACTTCCCCCTCCCAACCCACCCACCACCTCCCCAAAACGTCCCCGCTTTTATCCCGTCGCCTTCTCACGCGTGCTTTTCTCTTTCTATATTATCTTCTATCTCTTTCTCTCTGTTTTCTGCTTATCTTCTATCTCTTACTCTCTGTTTTCTGCTTGAACGTGTTTATACGTGTTTTCTTCTCTTTTGTGTGTCTCCCAGTGTGCTTATGTATGTATGTATGTATGTATGTATGTATGTATGTATGTATGTATGTATGTAT
>NW_004797339.1:1582258-1585214 GCF_000002075.1 Aplysia californica
TATATATATATATATATACTCACACATCACTTCGCAGGTGCCCTGTTTCCTCTAATGATTACATTATCTATCCACACTTAATCAAATAACGGGGGCTCTCGTGCCCTAGAGGTTAAGGTGTTCGCCTCTCATTCAAAAGTCCCGGGTTCGAATCCGGGTAACGACGGGAAATTTTCTTCTCTAAAATGGTCTCCTTTCACCTTCTTTCCTTCTCTCTTGCAATATTCTGTCGTCTGCTTGCGTATCCACTTTCCTCCCCCACCCCTTCACCTCGTTTGCCCTCTCCACTGGGCTCCTGACTCTTTCTGCAGCCTTTCTACTGCTACCCGTTGGCTCCTGCTTAACGCTGTCTTTCAGCCACACTCCTGATCTTCTGGTAGGAAAGATGTATACCTAGCCTTCTCGGACAAGGGCTTTAAAAAATCTCGGAGATCCGGGGTGCAAGTTGCGCACATTAAGGATCCCTTGGTTGTCCAAAATCGATAAGAGTAGGCTTCGGCGCCACCCGGGCAAAATTCAAAATTTCCTACCAATTGAAAATGTTGGGTGTATCCCGCGTGCTCCTATGACTTTTTGCAGTTGCGAGCGCCGTAGAACACTTATAAAAAATGGAATAAATGTATCTATCTTTTGGCTTTCTATATTTCTCTCAAATACTAAGGGACTACATTTTCTTCTTCGTTCTGTCTCGAATTTTACTGATACGCCGCAATAAACTACCGCCGTATTTGGCGTGCACTCGTAAAAATCGACATTATATTCACGAAACAAGACAGGGACGAACTATACGATACAGACGCGAGACGACTCGACAGGTTATGACGCAGGTTTCATTTTTTCCCGCATTTTGCAATGATACCTTCCGATGTGACCTCTCTTTTTTAAAGCGACATGTTCTGTTGTTGTTTCGGTTTCAGTGTAGTTTCATTGCCGTTTCTGGTGTTGTGTGCTCTTTATAGATTTCTAGCTTTGCCGTGTTTTCTTCCTTCACTCATTTCTCTGAGACATTTTCTTATAATCGTGAGCCCCCTTTTCTGGCCTCCGAAGCCGCAGTTTTTTCTCCCTTTGCGCCTGTCTCTCTCTCTTTTTTTCTTTCGCCCATCTCCCCATTTCCCCCAGCCTTTTTCTTTTTATTCTCTTTTGTATTTCCCCTCGTTTCTTTAATCTTTTTCTTTTGTCTCCCATCTCTATCTAATTCTCCGCTCCCTCGCTCGATATCCCAATTCTTCTACACTTTATCTTTCTTTCCTTCGATCCTGTTTCTTGTTGTTGTTGTTGTTGTTGTTGTTGTTGTTGTTGTTGTTGTTGTTGTTGTTGTTGTAGTCATTGCTGATGTTATTTGTTTTTACTTTTCCACGTTCCATTTCTTGGCTTCTCTACCTTGCCCTTTTCTTTTACTACATTCTAAATTTTATTTATACTTTCCCGATTTCTCCTCTTTTAGCCAGGGTTGACTTGAGGGTGGACCTCACCCCCTTTTCATCTTTCGTCTTTCTTTTAGGCCTTCACAGGGTCAAGCTATTTCTTCTCAATGTACCTTATAATTCTTTTACGCCTCCATCGATACAGGTCACATCATATAATAGACAGGGTGGTTTGACTTTTCCATTCAGAGCCCACCCTAACAAGTGGGATGTTACATCTGATGTAGATATATGCAGACACTCATTCAGATAATATTCCTCTTCGAGAAGGGAATTCACGTCTTTTACACTGTTACCATTACTCGTTGTATGCCGCTATATGTGTTTTTCATTAATTTAAAATACGAGCAAATAAACAGGCAATTGAAAAACTTAACCGCATATCTTACCTTTCTGAACTGCTTGCTCTCTATACTTCCACATTTTTATCAAACGCTTGAGGCTTGAAATCTCTCAACAGTTCTTTTCTAATACAGCGGCTTCCAAAAGAATATTGGAAATGTAATTGCCCATTCACTGTGTTCAATCTTTCCGATACTTGCTCATGCAGCACACTAATGTAAGCTAGATAAATTCTGCATCATATGACTGATTAATATTTCATGTAGGTAAAGAGTCACCCGAGACATGGTCACTCAAAACTGACCCTTTAAAACCAGACTTGGCAAAATTGGGCGAAATCGAACAAACGTAAAGGTGTCTTCACACGTGTATTGAGAAAAATCAATATTGAAAGAATGGAGAATTTTGTTTCTGCAGTAAACAATAAAATTACAACAGCGTCAAACAGAAAAGAAAATAGAGCAGTCACCACGTAAAACTTGGACTTAACTTTAAATGTGCTCATTATTATTTTGCTTTGGAGCCATCTTTTGTGGGGAGCACGAACCTTTTAGTTTTAAGCATGAACACTAATTAATTTTGGACTTATGTATATGTCATTTCATCCCAAATGTCACAGGTAGTTGCAAACAAAGGGTCTGAATTGGGAGAAAAGTCTCCTGAGGGGAGAGGATACAATGTTGTGCCTAAATTGTTCCCTTTCGACTTGGGTTCGAGGATTCTTTGCCTGAGTCTCAGCAGCTTCATGTTTTAATAAGACTCGAAAGGAAAAACTGAGATAAATAATTAAGGAGTAGAATATGACAACTGTATTTTATTGGGTCTATAACTTGGTTGTCAACTTGTTACCTGCAACCCGCTTACGAAATCCTCAATATACCTGCCATTGAACTGTCTACCTACTAAGTTCCTCTCTTCACTTGTCTTGGCCCGCTAGAATAGGCTAATACTAACAAGTTCACCTCTTAGCGGAGACTGTGTGCACCATTTTGGAACTTCACGGTGACATTAAAGATGTGCCAAATAACGCACAATTTATTTAGCTTTAAATTGGCATGCTACATAGGTGGGTGGTGGTGGGCCTTATCACGGTGATTGAATCAATAGATTTTCAAATTTCCTCTGGACGGATTTAAAGTGTCTGAGTGAGTGTGAGACACACACACACACACACACACACACACACACAC
>NW_004797339.1:1586098-1589082 GCF_000002075.1 Aplysia californica
GAGAGAGAGAGAGAGAGAGAGAGAGCAGTAAAAGGTGCGTGTGATCGTTACAAGCGGGCTCTTTTAGCAGCAGCAGTTTCAATAACTGGTTTTGTTCAAGGCACTGCAAAGGTTCCACACTTGTTCCCCGACCTGTAGACCACGGGTTGGTTGACCCGCTTCCTCCTACCAGTGCACATGATGGTCGGTATTTAAACTATTTTGATACTTGTGTCCACATCAATGTAGACAATGGAAGAGGCGGGCGGCTCTCACCCTATTTTTCAGGGTACATCTGAGTGGGATATACTACTGAATTCTGCTCCCGGGTGACGTTTAAAGGGGTGCGAACGGTGTGTGTTTGACCTGAAGTGGTAGCTTTTTCTGGGAATTTTTAGTTCTGATTCTCTACAGGTCCTAACTGAGGGACCATTTCCATCTTTGGATATCAAAGAAGGCCTTAAGGGCACCTTAACATTATTCTCGTACCCCGTGCGAAACTTACGAAATGAGTTGGTGGTGAGGAAATGTTGAATACAAAAAGCTCTCTACTCTTTACTAATCTTAACCATAATCTCAGCAGACAGAGTAAACTTGAGGGAAACTTTCAGAAAACTTCTGTTGGCCTGCTAGACTACTGTAGTCTGCAATATGGGACAATCGATGGGACTTTTAGTAGTAGGCATAAGGCGAACTAGTGCGTTATGCTACAAAAAAATGGGGTCATAGCTAAAAATGTGTTCTTTTTTACGCGCTATGTAGAGCTAATCTATTTTGTGGATTTATCTAAAATGAATACTAGACAAATTTCTTTTGACTTCCAAATGTTGTGTACAAATTTGAAATGCAAAACTTCAGTGTGGAGGAAAATAATAACAAAAAAAGATGAACATTTATTTTATCACGCGGTACATAACAGGTCAAGTAAGTTCCGAGTGAGGAGGGGGGGGGGGGGGGGGGGTGGACTGAAGACTATTATTACCCACTCTTGTAAGGCGGGCGGCTGCTCGAGAATTCCAATATCTTCCAGGACTACTCAACTCAATGACGTAAGCGCGAGAAACTTCCGCTAACACGAAGAAGCCATGGCCATGCAGACCCACACTTCACGCTTTATCGTCGACGGGCCTGTTTCAGCGAGGCCAGCCAGCTCATTCAGCGACCGTATACTCTTTTTTTTAAAGTAGAGCTACTCTTTTGCCGGGCTCTTGGTATACTAAACAAGAATAACGTCAAGAAACTCCATCTTTCTGCTTGGACAAAGTATCCCACACAGCTTTGGTTAGCAGTTGGCCTCATAAATCGTTGATCTTGTCCTGATGGGCGTGGAAAACTTTCAAAATCAGCAAATAGCTACAGAGGTGTCTGACGTCTGTTTTGGTAACTTTCACCTCGCTCGCATTAGCTATACGAGCGCAGGGCACACTGAACATTTTCAGTTTGGTAGGAATTTTGAATTTGGCCCGGGTGGCGGCAAGTGCCTACACTTGTCCCTTTTATGGCCACCAAAGGATCTTTAACTTGCGCAACTTGCATACGGGACCCCCGAGAGTTTCCGCCCTTATCCGAGAAGGCTAGGTGTTAAATCTTTTCTACGAGGTCTGTCTCAGAATAAAGATTCCCTCCTCAATAAAACTGAAAGTACGCAATCAATAGCCACTTAAGTTTATGAGGTCATGACATCATGACTAAGAAATCTCAACGCCAAATTGCAAGTGCATAGGTGAACGGGTCATAGAGCTGTGACGTGTGAAGTGTGCTGTACTTCTGCACTTTGTCCAAGGCAAATCAGAGCAAAACATTGGTGCAACCTTCTCATGCTATGATGTCTGAGTTGTAATCAAAATGTCAACTCTTCTCGGCAAGTTGAAACCCATGGTGATCTTTACAAACTAATAGGGAATAAATAATGCCCCATCAATTCAAACAGTAGGGAAATGGATCAGGGAGGTTGAAGGTGGGAGGTCTGATATGAAAGATGAAGCGCACACAGAAAACATGGGGAGAGAAATGTGATGCACATTGGATTTTTTTCGACATGAGTGGCATCATACTAAGCTGGCTAGTCAACCTGGCGTAACTGTCAATGGTGACTACTACAGGTTCGTCCTCAAAGACAAGCTGAGACCTGCGATCCAGAAAAAAAGACCCGCTTTGCTTGAGGAAGGCGTCATCCTGCACCATGACAACGCGCCTGTTCCCAAGTCCTGAGTTGTGAACGAGATTTTTGAGGGCTACTCGTGGGAATCAATGGTGCACCAGCCCAATTCGCCTTACCTCGTCCCATGCAACTTCCACCTCTTCCCCAAGGTGAAAAAAATCCTGCGAGGTCGGCGATTTGAGGACGAGGACCAGATTCAAGAGGCGATGAGAAAAGCACTCGAGACCTTGGACAAACGATCACTGACCACTGTCTTTGACCACTGGGAACATCAAATGGAGAAATGTCTTGAACGTGATGGTTCCTACGTTGAATAGATACTTGAATAAGCTTTCTGTTGATACCAAATGCAAGGTGATTTATAATTATATGTGAGGACAGCATGACAGGGAAACTTTATTCTGAGACACACCTCGTATCATAAGATCAGGGGTGTGGCTGAAAGACAGCAGTAAGAAGGCGCCAAAGAATAGCAGTAGAAAGGCTGTAGAAAGCGTCAGGAGTCCAGAGGAGGGGCAACGGGGATGGGGAGAATGGAAACGAAAGCGGACGACAGAACATGGTCGGAGAGCAGGAAAGGAGGTGACAAAAGAAAATTTTAGCGAAGAAAAATGTTCCGTCCCTTTCAGGTTTCGATACCGGGACCTATTGAGTGCGAAGCGAGCACCCTAATATCATGACCACGAGAGTCCCCTAGAGAGAGAGAGAGAGAGAGAGAGAGAGAGAGAGAGAGAGAGAGAGAGAGAGAGAGAGAGAGAAACAGACGGACAGACAGACATATAGACAGAATAAGAGGCAGTGCGAGACAAACAGAGAGTAAGAGAGATAGAGAGAAACATAGAAG
>NW_004797339.1:1591191-1609303 GCF_000002075.1 Aplysia californica
CAGCACGTATTTAAACGCCGCAATTTCCTCACACTTTCAGACTTACGCTTACTTGAAGGCACTTGCTTGAGCGCGCACACACACACACACACACACACACACACACACACACACACACACACACACACACACACACACATGCACACACATGTACACATACAGACACACAAACACACACACACACATACATGCACATATGATACACACAGTCCTGCACTCGTATATACTTACTTACAAAATCATTCACATACACTCAAATGTATTTCCTATCTCCACCTTATACACGACATAGGGAAAGGCAAACAAACATGAAAAGTAAGCAAAGAAACCGCCAAGCGTCGTTGCCTATTCCTCTGTTATTGTCCGCCTGACACAAGCGTTTTAAACTGAAGCCTCAAACTCCCGTGACCCAAGAAGCCGCACGCGCCCGCACTCTCGCTCCATCAGTCCAATGTGCCGTCACACATCGTAATGCAGGCAGCATCGCTTAAGTAGCATAGACACTTATTCAACGAGTCGTGTCCTTATGATTTGGTCGCTGAACCTGGGACCGGTCAGTCTGAACTTATCAAACGGACTTCAGCTGGAATCAATAATTACAGTTAGTTGACCTTCTGTGGAGCAGATGGTTCAGAATAGTTATTAATCAATAAAGAAAAGTATTTTTCACAGTTACTGGTAAGGAACCTGGTGCAATACGTTCCCATTGACAGTGTTTAGATCGTTTAGAAGGTTTGTTGCTTCGACCTTGCCCCTCAAGACCAATCCTTGCTAAGGGAATGCAGCATCCAAAGAAAAAGATGAGCCTATTTGATTTAAAATACTTTTGTACGCTGGAATTGAACTTGTGTCTTATGTATGTAACGGCGATAGCCATAACAATTACACCACAGATGCCAGTCCCAGTAGACTCGAATCTGTTAAGTCTACGATAAGTCACCAACAACCTCCACAGCAATGAAAGATATAAATACATGATACAATATGATATAGTATAATGTAATCTTGTTAAAAATATTTCAACTGGCCCGCTTTCTTCGGCCTTTTTTTTTTGGGGGGGGGGGTTACATTGTATTGTATCATATTGTATCATATTTATATTTCCGACCTAAACACTGTCAATGTGGACGTATTGCACAACTTTTCACTTTCTTACCAGTAACTGTGAACAATACTTTTACTTATTGCATAAAAAAATGGCTAAAGATCTATGGAACCAAAAAGGTAGATCTAGATCTTTAGACCCTCTTTTTTCCGTAAAAAATGAATCTATGACACTAGAGTCTGAACGCCGTTCAAGAAAATCGGATGTGTGTGCACCATTGTTAAGCAGTAAGCACTTCCTGGGTGTCAGTCTGAATCGGTTACTGAGTACTGCTTGAATACCCGATGTTTTGAGCCAGTGATTTGCTTGTGTGGGCGAGAAGAGACTCCTTTCACCAGCGTTTTGCAATACATAAGGCCGAACAAGGATCGATAGATACACTCATGTTCTCGCTCACACACTCACACTCACACGTACGAACAACGCTGCCTACCCAGAAAGCTCTGTAGTAGCCCGTAGGTTTCTATCCCTCAGTCTGTTTGCGATGGTTGCTTGCCTCTGGGTCGGATAATGCTAGAGGATGTTATAGAGAACGGAAATCACTGATTACCCTGATGATGCAGCCTAGATAACGGAATAGAATACCATTGAGTAGTGTGGGCTGTTTAACCTGGATGGTTTGAACGATAGTGATCACGTTTGTTAATAATTAGGACCGGCAAGCTGTTGTGTGCATGTCCCTAACACCCGTGCAATGTGAAGCTCAAATCGTTATGGATATATAAAAGGAAAGCAAACGATAAGGTGAGTGTTTTTTTTCTAGTACTTTTGCTCTCTTCTAGTGCCAGTTTCACAATTTTTCTAAATGTTTTAGTGGAATTGTAACCAAATGTCAGCCCCACACTATTTCAGTGTTCTGATCACAGTAAAAGAGCATAGCACCGTGATGTCAACTGATTAGTAGCACAGTTAATTCCTTTTCTTTTTATAAACGTTCATTATTTCTCGATACTGTTGAGGCTGAAAGGGGTGTTGTTGAATTTGAAGAACCCAAGAGGTATGATCATATTTTTAAAAAGCAGTAAACCCTCTTTGTGATCTCATAAGCAAAAGTGAAAAAGGTCACACATGTTCAACAGTTTGAAATTCTAGGATATTATCGCTACACCGGATGCCAAATGTTCTATAGAAATAAAAGGAAGAATATCAATAGCTCAAGAAAACTCAAATAAACCAAATTCCGAAAAGAAACTTACCAGTAACTCAAAACAGTTCTAAAAGGCTGTGTGTGGTCAATCTTTTTATACGGCTGTGAATGCTAGGCTATAACCAACATCAGTGAAAATGAAATGGAAGAAACAGATATCAATGTGCTTTTTTAGCAGCCTATAGAGGTTTTCTTGGTAGGAAAAGAAATCAAAATGAGGTAGAACTTAAAGAAACTCATGCAGGCCTCTTTTTAATAAGAACAACTATGAAGAGACAAGTTTCTGAAATGTAAAAGTCTGGAACATTTTGCTCGTTCGGAAAAGAGAAGGAACTTGAAGAGTGTAGACCCACAGCAACCAGCTCCGAAAAAACTGAACAGATGGGTGATAAGGGAATACGTGTACACCAATGATTTTATAATACATTTCAATATAGATTTTTTTTGGGAGAGCACAACTGCAACAATAACAACAACAACAACAACATCAACAACAACAACAACAACAACAACAACAACAACAACAACAACAACAAAGAAAAAGAAAAAAATGAAAAGCAAACCATGATCGCAGATGTCTGTTTCAGATCTGGCACAGAATGATCAATAGCTATGCGATAACAACGTCTACTCCAGATTAAATTGTTTTTCCAAGATCTTGTTTACGTTCAGTTATACGAATGTACGTGCATACATGGTGTATACACAAACATACACACACAAGCACACACACGCATTATACAAGTACATACATGGGTATGAGATGTGTGTTAAATTTTGGACATGGTTTATTATCTACCAATTCATACCTACATAGAGTTGCAAACAAAGCGTCTGAATTGGGAGCAACATCACGTTTCTTCAGCTGTTGTTTCATGTTACTTTACATATCTGTAGGATTCATATCGGGCTATTTATTGATGACCATTCTGTGGTTGTTTTTATTTGTTGTTTTTTAACCTTTTTTTCAGACAAAAATACAATAAATAATATTCCTAAAAACAAATAAAGAAAAACGAGGAGACCCCAATAGCTAAGGGTACAGGTCATGTTGCAGAGACCGCTGGGTGTGATTTTGACAGCACTGGACTGAGTAACCCCCATCCATCCCGCCAAATTTGCACTTGAATACGACTGCTCACAATTACTATCTTTAGCCCTTGTTTTTTTAAACAGAGACGACTGTTTTTGTTTGCGTTTCGCCTACGTGAGCAATTAGAATACTTTACTGCCACATGTTTTCAAACAAACAAGGAAGGGGGTGGGGGTGGGGATAACTGTTCTTTTGTGTAGGGTGTTGTTACAAATGATCTGTTTTATTTTGATTATGCGACTACAGCTACGTTGGAGGTATAAAAACTATAGACAGCATTGACAATGGTCATTTATACATATTGTCATAATTTTCTCCTCAAATATTCTGAGCACACTCCAAGTTTATAAGGGAGAGTAAATAGTTCTCTTTTCCAATAAAGAGGATAGGAGCAAACTCTGTTGGGTTTAATTGATACGTCACAACATCATGTGTATATTTTTCCCGTATAAACTGTACCTTGTCAATAGCTCTCACGCTATATTTTGTACTGAGTTGTTGAAAAGGGCCGTATTAAGTAAAAAATAACTAATAGATAACATTATCAACTAATTTCACAGTGCAAGGCTTGTTATACAAAATGTCTCTTTGTGCTGAGTTGGATGTGTAACTCACATACGAACAATATAAGAAAAAAACCCAACCAAAATATAAAAATAAATAAAACACAGCTACAATATTATAGTTTATAACAAACACTTCAACATTTCCTTACTTGCTGTTTTCTTTCTTTCTTTCCCTGTCCATCCATTAGTGCACAATAATCAAGTACTCAATAAGAAGCACAGATGTCATAAGGTTGGCCCTGCTTCAAATTTGTCCTTGAACATGGATCATTTGGGGAACTTTAAGGCTCTTCTTTCACCTGAATAGATCAAAATTATAGGCGATAGAAGACAGTGTTGAAAGCGGCTTTAGAACCAAACTATACCGTGCATTTCTCTTACTTCTTCGGAGTTTGTCTGTGTCTCTGTCTGTGACCTCTCACACTTTTTTCAACCACTATCCCCTCCCCACTCCTACTACCCGGGTGACCATTAGTGTGTCATAGTGCTTAACGTTAACTCAGACAAACAAACTCCAGACGCCGTAATCCGCCGAGGCTCCGGGTCTCATAACTGAATTTGTTGGAAGCGATCCCTTGACCTATTTTCAGTGATCCCTGCTGGATACCACTCCTCTCTTTGAGTACTTCGACAGACACAGGAACGAGGCAAGATGTACAGAGTTTTCCGAGGTAGTTGCAGCCACCATATTGGATTATATGAGCACAAAAGAATCATGTCTCCTGTTGTCGTGGGCGGTACCTAAAATCCTGAACACGCCTTTCCCGCTATTTCCACATTTTAAATTAGATGGCAAGGTTTGAAATCGTGAACTCAACACAATTGGCTTGTTATAATGCGGTCAAAAATCCGTTGCGCAACTTATCCTCAAATATCTCCTTAACGGATGAATCAATGTCACCCATATTTAGCACAGCAGTTTGAATCATTTTGTCTTAACTTACTCATATTTTCCCACAACAATTGAGGCTAGATTCAACAGCATTCCCCGCTTCTCATACACATTTTGTATGGGCTTATCGCCAATATCACAGCTAAACTATCACCGTTTTTAGGCGTAAAACTTGTTATAAGAAATTAATTTTGTAGCGAACACATCTTTTGCGCTAAAAGTTCTCAAAACATGAGCTGGTGTCACGATTTGAAAAAAATATGACGAACTTGATTTTAAAAGTGAAAATTTCTTCGCAGCTGTAAACCTTTTAAAATCTGTTGAAACCACCCACTTGGATTTTTATATTAGTATCTTTCTATTAAGGAATTTTCTAAAATACAGCTAACAGGTGTTTACAAAAATATGAATTTGTTTAGACAAATTAATTGATACAAGTCCGTGTGCAAAAGCTGGAGAGTCTATGTTCGATAGTTTTAAGAAAATATTTTACAATACGTTGCGCCCCAAATTTTTGACCGCGTTGTAGTTGTATGCCCAGAGAAGCAAATTTAGAAGAAAAAAACAACGACAAAACAAAAACAAAAAATAAAACACTGTTTTATATATATAATTGCTGTTACACACCTCGGGCGTCTGTACTGTAAACATTTTGTAAGTGGGTGGTTGGCGGGCGCTCTGGTGTAGTTTGCTTGTTCTTTCCTATCCAACAACTATCGTCTTATTCTCCCCTCCTTCTTTTTTGTGTTTGTTACTCTCTTGTAACACCTCAAATCTTCGGCACGTATATGACCTTATTGTGTTGCAAGTGCCGTAAAACTCTTACTATAACTAAAAAAACTTTTGGATAGCTTCTTGTTTCTGCTTCTCCCAGAAGACGTACCGGTGCCTGTGGTGCAGCAGTTACAAAGGCGCTTCGCTGTCGCTCGCAGGAGACCCGATTTCGATTCACGAAGGGGAAGAACATAATAATATACATTTTTTTAAAATCGAGTATCTCGGTCTTTCTGCTGGAATGCTATATTCCTCTCAGTCCTGGTTGGCCTTGACAGGCAAAAATCGGAAGCCTGCTTTTTAAATGATCAGAAAGTGTATCGATAGGGGCGAAAACTCACCTACTTAGAAAAAAAATCACATAAGACGTGAGGTCTGTTTCCGCGTTTAGAAGTGTTCTATTGTGCAGCACCTTCGTCTTTTTGCTGGTAGATCTCACTCAGCCATGGGTTCCGGGGCAAAATAGGCAACATCACAACCTCATTCGTTTCAAAACAAAACAAAAACAAAACAAATTTCAAAATTAAATTATAACATTTCCTCAAAACAATAGCAACAAAACAATTATACGCTGAGCGTACGGTTACTGGTGTAGAACTAATGATGCCGATGATACAGGTCCCAATCTCCTTCTGGGTATTCTAGAACTTGGATTGCTTCTGGAGCTTCCTTGGTTCTCAATGCATTTAGCTTGATCCTTTCGGCAACAGGAGTTAAATTCGAAGATTCCACGTTTTGAATAACCTTACAGTGTCGGAACAGGAAGTGATTAAATTATATTTTTACTTCTGTCCCATCTAAAAAGCGACCTAGCCAATGGCAACGGCATTTCTTTATTTAATACTCGTCTCAAACGCCATTATTTTAGCGAAAAAAGAGGCGAGGAGAACGAAGGTGATGGTATGACCTCAATTGAGATTATGCACTTTTGCAAGATCCGTAACCCCTTTCCGTGCCTTATCAGCCTATCTAGAATCTGATTTCTTAATAAGCCGAATACACCTTTACTCCATTACTAGGACTTTTATGGTCAGATGGGATCCAGCACAGTTAAAAAGTAATAAAATGTGTGTCTTCATGGTGAAACCAGGCGCTCGTCAAAATCATTAAATCGAAGAAACCGATAATTTTTAGCCTGTTGGACAATTTGTATTTTTATTTTTTTCTTTCGGCTGCAACACCTTTTATGTCCATTTGAAAACACATTCCTGTGTGGATTTCACTGAAAAATGTTGATCAAAGGCATACACACACACACACATACACACACACACACACACACACACACATACACACACACACACACACACACACACACACATAAAATGTAATTTGTAGTTTCTAAGGACACTACAGCTTTGGAAGTCAAATTTCTTGCTTGCCTCTGACACTAGGCGACCCCACTTTCTTCATTCGCAAATATCTCAACTTCTAGTCAAGGTAGATGAGTATTTTTTGTCCAAAAGCACGGCAAATAAGTAGGCTTTAAGGTTACACCAATAATTTCCTATGCCAAAACATTGACGAGTTCCTGATTTCACCGTGTCGAGACACAATGTATGCGAGAACATGAACCCCCCCCCCCCAAAACGACCAAAAAAAACCCCAACCCAGCCCCAAAACGTATGCTCTCTGTTAGAGGGCCCGTGTGAAAACGAACGGGCATCAACTAATACTGTATGAATAACATCATTTTGCAGAACCAAACACTTGCATTTTCCTCTTTATCACTTGCTGTGGCATGGTTCAATAGTTTTTATTTGTGAGAGGTGGAGAAGTGCACACGCATACACACACACACACACACACACACACACACACACACACACACACACACACACACACACACGCACACTCACACACTCGAACAACTATCAATTTGCGACAGAAAAAAACTGTCGCCTAAATCTTCTTAAACTCTTTTTCTGATGTTATAATTAAAATACTAACTTTTCTTAAAGGGGGGGGGGGGGGGGGGTGATTCCAAATTTTAGGGTCATAAGCAGAAAAAAGCCCTTCCTTTCAGCTTGTAGACTTTACAGTGGACACTCTCATGAGATTCTCATCCGAAGATATAAAATGTCTAATTGGTATTTATGACCCGATAAGGTCTTTCTGATAATGTGGTGATTTGTTGTTCATGCACATTTGGCACAAAACAGCAAGTTTGTCATCAATTTAACATTTAAGTGGGAGTCAATTTAGCTTATCAATAAAGGAATGGTGTGTTCTTATTGGGATTTATTAAGATCAATAATTGGGCAGCTCTATTTTTGAACCGCTGCAATCTGCAATCATTTACAAAGTAAAGTTGGCAAGAAGAGAATTACAACAGTCAAATCTGGATGAAAGAAATACTGAGATGAAGAATCTTGAGAATATTTTGATTCAAAAGGTTAGAAATTATAGGTTATAGGTAAACTGTTCACTGGCTTCTCCCGGCAGTACCTCAGGCCAGCAGAAGTGAATAGAGTTCTCACAACATCTATGATCCGGGGCAGAAAATCTCGAATCTCCAAAATTAAATAGTCCTTAGCAAGAGCAATATCAGATCTCGCCAAAATTATCGAAGCACATAATTGAAGTACCAGAAACTTCCTTAAAGATCCAACGAATAAGACTGAAACAAAACATGTAGCCTACCAGAAGAACAAAAGCAACGGCTGCCTGCAAGACGCTGAACACTTTTCACATCGATTCAGTCAAGACGTCTTCGTCTTCTGACGATCAATCAACCCGACCCTACTGTATGAACCTCGTACGGTACCAATAATAATTGTCTCATTCAATCTGCTTCAGGTTGAAATAAATTGAGATAGTGAGGAAAATATTTATTTTTACGTGTCATTTAGAGACCACGACAGGCGGATCCTGCTTCCCTACTGTCTCTGTGACATTTCAGACTAACTTCATCTCCACATTAAATTATGATCATTTCCGAAATGTTTTCTTTTACTAACCATTTAACACTGTCATCCACTTATGATCGAACAATGTTTTTCATAATATACGTCTGCTGGTATAACAATCATAGTAATCATAATTTCTCAATGATTTCAATCTCGTCGTGTTGGTCAGTCAATTTCAAACTCAGTTTTAGGTTTCTTTTTTTGTTCTTAGTGGTAGAAGATGGCTTATAGATTTATACTTGGTGCACACTGTAATCTAGGAAGTTTCCCCAGTCCCCATTTAATATTATAAATAGATAAGTTGTAGCACTGGCAGGCCTATTCTCATGGAGGGACGAAAACTATGTCTATAGCTTTCACCAATCTTCCCGAACCAAACATATTTTATTTACCTTCTGGTGCATTTGATGAAAGTTGTGGCCAAAATTCACCCTGAAGTCCACCGTGTCCCATTGTGTTGCAGTGTCAAACCATTCTGTCTGCATGCGGAACACGGTTGGCTCTAATTAAATGTTCCGTTAAATTTGATGGAGCAAATCAGAGTTCTATCTGATATAGTGTACGCTGCCAAGCAAAATTTCCTGATACGATGTGATCATGCGGATCAGGTTCATTTGACCAATATTATGCATCCTCTCTTAGACTTTCACGGCGGTTACATTTCTCTTTTAATAATTAAACGTCGATTTCCCAAATCAGAAGTGGGGGCGGGGGGAGGGGGGTATTTGTAACCCCATCCCTTACCCACAGATACTGTTACCACATTTTACACCTACACACGCACAGACAGACAGAAATACACACACACACACTCACACACACACGCACACACATACATACACACACACACACACACACACACACACACACACACACACACACACTCACACACTCACCCCCGCCCCTCGGGGCAGTGCCACTGACTGTAGTGTCTTTAGGCCATTCCCAAAGGGGGGACATTTCTCGTTCATGCACAGTAGAATTGTAAATGGGCTGATTCATCATGTCATGCTCATAACTGTGCCTGTTCTACAACAGGGAACTGCTGCTTTTTCGTTCCTAATCCCTACTATTGTCATTTTCCTGTACTTATTTTGTATGTTTGTCACTCTCTTGTGACCCGCTCTTTCCGGGGTGCCTTGATAGTCGAAGCAGACATTGCGCTGTTGAAGCTAGAGAAGTGAGCAGAGTAAGACTTCTCTGTTGACACCCACCCCTTGGCGCTCATATGACCTTATGCAGTTGCGAGCGCCGTAAAACCCTCTACTATAACTAACACACACTCACACATTCACACACACATACACACATAGACGCACGCCTGCACGCACACTCCCACATACACACACAAGCACATAAACACACCACACACAAACACATACAGCTGCGTGCGCAAACACACGCACGCACACACAGACTTACTTACTTTACTTTATCCGTCCTCTTGTACCTCTAGGTCGTCGAGGGGAGAAAGAGCTTTTTATCTCTAGCAAGTCTGATGTTCGTCATGTTAGACATGTCAGGAATGCAGGGGTGTTGCTTCCTAAAACAATGAACAATGAACAATCAGCAAATTTGATGGACTGACTGGGTGGGATATTATATGTTCTCAGGGTATCTTTCACACCCTGGATCCAGGTATTTTTTGGTGTTCCTCTTGTCTTGTACCCTGATACTTTCCACGCACAGACGTACACCTAAATGTCATTTACACTCACCCTCGCAAACCGTCAATACTTTTGCAACGCTCGTACGCCAACAAGATCCACAGCACAAAAGCAGTTATATTATCCTGTAAAGTCCTGTTTGTTATCAGCAGTTTCCGCTGTTTTGATTGTTGGTCACAGATGTTCGATTACAGACTCGATAAAGCTCCCCCCCCCCCCCCCACAATAAAAATACCAACCTATTCTGACTTGCGATTAGCCGGACACATTAGAGCGTAAACATGTGCATTCCCTTCACTCCCACGTAAACGACCTCCTTTTACGTTCCTTCGTTCTTCTTTCTCACTTACAAATGATGGCTTATTTAAGATATCAGAGATGGACGTTAATGTGGAGAGTTCAGTCTTTAATTGATCAGAAATATACTGAAAGCCTGGTAACGATCAATCTTAGACGAACGAACACTAAACAAACAAGCACCAATATCAGACTTGTCAGATCTGAGATTTTGGTGATGTGTTACAATCATTAAGTAGCTCTATGTTTCACCGTCCTGTTTTGATAGAATGCAAGACAGTTTTGAACGAATAAAAATTAAAAGCTGCGTGTTTTATTCGGAGTCAATAAACCCATAGTAGATCTCAGCATAAGCTGCTGGTTGTGGTGAGAACTTTCTTGTTTCTTCATTATTCCTACTTACTTTTGATCTGAGTCGGAGACAAATTTAGGTTTCCATTTTGGTAAAAGTTAAATATACCCCCCTCCCTGCCCCCACGCCCACGTGGATCAGGATTATCACAGCTCGCTGTGTCTTGGGGAGCATGCCAGTTTGTCAGAGGCCTCGACTGTGCCCTGCATGATGGAAGTTATAACTGACTCTCTCAAAAAGAGTAAATTTGATGGTATGAATTGAATTGAATTTTTCAATTGTTTTTAACGAAAGAACATTCATTGTTGAAATTTTATAGAGTAATTTAAATTTGCTTTGATTTGCATACATAAAGGAAGAGACTTTGAACAACCCAAACTGAATTGACATTTTAGATGGACTATCTCTACACCGCAAATTTGAAGGTGGAGAATAAAAAACTTAAGTTACAACTAAAGTGTTAAAGTGCTGTAATTATGACTCATCTATACTCAAATACTTAAATGAAATTGTGACAGACTGGGCAGCCCCACGTGTTGCTCCTGCGAGACGTGGCTGTATATCCGTATATCCACCTTGAATCCTCCTGGGCCCCATGATGTTGCACAGGTAGTTCAAGTTGTTGAAATAGGGGAGAAAACAAAACAGTGTGTCTGCCCTTTATAAAGGCAGACGATATTCGGCAACGTCTCCGGCGAGCACCCAGAAACTATTCGGAGACGCACCCCGTGCACACAGATGCACTGCCTTGGGGTGTCAAACTGTATTATTTGCTGCAGATCACACATATAGCCACTAAACTGTCGCTAATTAATTATTTTCAAGAAAGTTTCAAACCGAACTGTAAAATACCAAATTATGGGTTAAAACAGGGTAACCCCCCGAGATTTTTTTACTTGGTCCAGAGGCACAAAGCATTTTGATTGGTCTATCTTCACCGGAGACGTCTGCAGATAGATACTGCGCTCTTTGCTCGTTTATTTATTTCATCACTGCTTGTTTTAGTTCTCGGTAATATTGCTATTGGTGTTCCTCTTGTTAAAGCTATTGTTTTCAATCTTGCTACTTATGGTGCTGGCAGCAGAGCAGTTACAGCTGTCGCTGCTGTTTATTAAAAAAAAATATATTATATTTCTGGTTGCCATCGTTCATATTAATTTGCTGTCGCTATGTTTTGTAAGAATATTTTTTAAAATGTTGCAGTTTTATTCTCACTTTTCTTTTGCTTTCTCGTATTTCTAAAAACGGTTTTATTGCTAATTTTGTCCTGTTCTCTTCCCTGTGGGTTAAAAAAACAACTTTAAGCGGACGTTTCGTCTTTGGGCTTCTTGTCTACAGATTTCGGCTTTGATCAAACAACTTTTGTGTTGTCTCTTCTGTGGTTTCTGTGACTTGGATGATTTATCGTTGTTGGCGTTCTTGTTGTCTCGTTTAATTTTTTAATTTGTGTTTCTACATTGCCGTTGTTCGACGTTAAAATAGAGGACGGTGAATTTCCATACTAAAGAACACCTTTCTCTGTGTTATTATAGTTTATTGACATGAATTATCTGGGTACTTGTACCCACGTGGCCCGTAGCAATAATATTACAATGTGACGCCTTGACATTGTTGTTGTTGTTATTGTTGTTGTTATTGCTGTTGTTATTGCTGCTGCTGTTGCTGTTTCGCTTTTCTCAACAACTAAATGACCGATACTGTGTCACTGCACCACTTACTTTACCCTAACACAATCATCCACTCTTCATATTATTGTAGACATGACACTATGGCCCCAGCACTAAATGATCGCTATTGTGTCGACGTGCCTTTTCTCCTCACGTTAAAGCAAAACTTAACTTTAAAAACCCTCCTCTCTCCCTGGCGCAGACCCGTCACCATGACCTGACAGTGTGTTTGCCTTGAGGCGACGACCCATGGCATCATCCAGCCTGTCGCAGGACAAGCTGACCGACAAACGATCCCTGGAGGACGAGCTGGAGAACGGAGGTCTTTCCCCACAACCCTCGGTCAGGACCAACCCCAACGAGGATGACGCCTGCTCCGAGATCGTCAGGATCGAGCAGCGGGACTCGGCGGCCGGAGCTGGAGGCGGGGGCGATGAGGATTATGAAGCCACAGCTTTTGGCCGCATCGTGCGCACGCTACAGGTTAGATATCGAGTAGGTGTCACCCCCTTTTCTACCCTTTTTAGTTTAATTTTTGCACTTTACACAGCATGTATTTATTGCCTGCTATTGCTGCTGCATGTGGAATGCAAGTTGTAGACTGCTGCCACTTACAAGGAAAGAAATTTTATTTATAATTACGCAAAATTCACTCAACTGCAGTACAAACAATGGATTTAAAAGAACTTGTATTTTAGAAATGGAAAAAGGAATCTGTTTTTTTTGCAGCACCAGTTGCCACGTAGTGATGCTCATGGATTATCAATGGCGACGACACTTTTTTAGAGGGAGGACCATCTTGTATAGTACTATTATTTTTGTTTTAAGTGTGTAAAATACAAACGAGTTTAACGTCCATAAATGCCATCCTTACACATGTTATCAAAGACCAACTCTTAAAACCTAAATGCTAGAACTCAAATCCAAATACTGAGACGTTTTCACTCTTTCTGATGAAGTCGTTAAGTTGTCTATTGTAAACACTATTCTTTTAAGCCCTCCCCCCACCCCCACCTCCCAGAAAAAAATAGGCATTGACTTTTATTGCGCCCCCCCCCCCCCCCCCCTTAGTTTGGCCGTGAAGTAAAAAGTCCACAATTCCCGTCACGGTAAAAGTTGGTAGTTTCGTGGCACAACAAACTGTGCAACCTGTATTCGGATTCACCAACTGAAATTTGAATTCACGCATGATTCCAATTGAAAGATTGTCATATTTTCTCAACTGTTATCGTTGCACAAAATGTATTTGGCAGTTACTATTTGCATCTGCATGTTGATATGAATGCACGCTTGCGGTTCACACCCCCGTTATATTTTCTGACCCCTCATCCCCGAACGACCCTTTCACTTTTGCCTTTTACTATGTACAGATCTATGGCATGTCCGGAGTAAAACGATACTGAGAGTTGAAGTGGGAAAAGAAAAGGTTGAAACTATCATGTTGATTAAAGAATTGCTGTATTTTGTGGCAGCTATCTTACCAAAGCTTGACATTTGCCTATTACTGGCGGAGTGCCCCATTTTTAGGGGCAAACGTTCTGTTCAACAGCGCCACTATTTCGAGCGGGCAGGGGGAAATATAAATAGTGCGTTGTCCTACCAAAGGAGGTGGAAAGGTTACAACTTCAAATGTAAAAGCTGTGCAATTCATATGCTATTATAATATTATACGTTATACGCCCCTTCGGCACAACTTACATCAGTTAGAAGGCGGGTGGTTTCGACCCTGCCTGTTTTGAGACGGACGGAAATAGCTGATAAAAAACACTCAGCCTTTCGAAATCTAGCTCACGTCTTCTGCATGCGATGGCAAAGAGCCTAACGTTCTCATCACTAACGCCAGTTGTGCCATTCAGTCCGGGTTGGGCCTGATAGGCAGGTTCGAAGTATAATGTCACTTGTCTCCAAATTTAGATTCCTGTACCGTTTTTCGAAACCTTGTGAAAGTCGTGCACTTGCATATGGCAAGGATATTTTTCCCAGCCATGTATGCATGCATGTCTTTATAACCTGTCTACCGATCTGTCTATGATTATCTGCATGGGTAATTTCCTGCCTACCTGTTTGATTTTCAACATGTTTTTCTGTCTGTCAGTCGGTTTAGCCTATTTGCTTCTTATAATTCAGGAATGCCTGTTTGCATGTATGTATGCACTTTAGCATACGCCGAAGTAAGATCTTTTATTGATTCTTCCGTGAGTGGAGCAAACTGTCTACTGTACATTATTACTCGAGGGTATAATTTGTGCCTCTAAGAAATAACCGTTTTCAGTCTCTGAAGGCAGACAAACATCCACACATAAGTAGACCACACATTTCTTGACGCTGTGCTATCTTCAGACCTTGTGTGAAGATGAATAGCCGTATGTGGTAAAGTACAACAGCCACCAGACGCCTTTTCATTTTCCATATTTTCCTTTTTCTTCTCCCGGTCTTTATCTTTCAACTCTTCGTGCTTGGTCCTCTCCCTCCTCCTCCTCCTCCTCCTCCTCCTCATTGTCATCAACATCATCATCGACATAGTTCGATAGCAGAATAAAGAGAAGAGTCTTGTCTGGTATTTTCTTAAAGGGTTATCTCTGGCGTTTCAACTTGCTGATATCCCCTGGAGCATGACACAATGATGTCAGTATCGTCGTATTTTGTGTTTACGAAGTGCTAAACAATACTTTTATAATGCTGATCGTAACTGAAACCAATGCGTCAGAAAACATTGAACATACCGGTATCGGTGGTGTTGACCTGGGTGCCGCAGTTTGAGTTTTTTTTTTAAAGGGGGGGGGGGGGGGGGAGGGGCAGCAGAAGCTTTAAGTTAAAGTTAAAGATTTTAGTATTTTGAAATACAGCCCTTTGGTGTCGAAACGTGCCTGACTATATTTGCGACTCTTGCTCAAAAGCGACACCCAGGGAGAATTTCAATGTTAACTTTTTACGTACTGTTTTTGAACCTTGAGTCTTCTCAGTGCACCAAATCACAAATCAATTGATTTGAGTAATTCGCCAGACTAACATTTGGGCAGACTAGAGCTTTGTGTGGCTAAAGATGAAGATAATCATGTCCTTACCACACTTTGCCGCGGTGATGTCTCTGGTAGCTTGTTTCTTATATTCGATTTCTTACGTTGATGAATAAACTCAGACTTCATGGCATGACGTATCTGGTGGGGGGCAGCGTTTGTGGGGAGGGGGTGTTTGTTGGGCTGTTTGACGGAGATAAACATCATTTACTATTTTTTCTTCACGATGAGAAGGTTGTTTTGATTGGAACTTTAAGAAAGGCTTCTAAGTGAGGCTTTGCACAGTAGTTTTCATTGCGCAGGTTGCTGTTGAAAATATTATTCTACTGACGTTGAGTTTTTTGGAGAGGAGATCGTCATCATCGTCATTATTGTCCTCACGCTCCTGCTTCTCCCAAGACTCCTCCTTCTGCTCCTGCTCTTCCTCCTCCTCCTTCTTCTCATCATCCTCATCATCATCCTTATTCCCATCATCATCATCATCATCATCATCATCATCATCATCATCATCATCATCATCATCATCATCATCATCATCATCATCATCGCATCATCAGCATCATCAGCATCATCAATGGATGTAATCGATAGTGTGATAGCACTCTGAAACTGCTTCCCCTTCATCTTAATTTCTACTGCGCAAACAATTACATAACACATGAATGTATGATGAGATAATACACATTTAATAAAATATCTTTAAAAAAGACAACATCTCAAATAACACTGTATTGAAACCAGCAGATCTTCAAGCAAATAGTTCAAACAAAAAGCAAAAAACAAAAACTAAACAAAACGAAATAAATAACATCGCGAAAGCCCCCTTTGGCTAATCCTACATAATGTTTCCTTTATGTGGATGAGGGAAGAAGGATTCAGTCAATACCATCTGGCGTCAGCTGTTCTAATGTCAGATTTCAACTGATGTGAAACATGTAAAGTTGAAATCAATTTTTTTAAACCAAATCTTAAAGGGAAAAAAAAATATGTTGGATTTATCCCCAAGAGAAAGTTATGAGAAAAAAAATCGACGACTTTTAAGATGAGAATTTAAGGATTATAAATAGAGAAGAATGGTTCTCCCCGAGTTTGATTTAATCATCATGCGTTACCTCCTTTGTAAAAGGTACTTTAATCCTTTGCAAACATTTTATCATTTTTATTTTGTCGTCTTTAATGAGAGAGTGGGACAATTCAAACCTTAGGCTATCATTTATTGACAAATTATTGTTAGGGGAAACAGTCGTTCGAGTGTCATTCTCTCGTCTTATGACCAAAAAAGTATAATATATGCCCAACTAGGTCAAGTAGAGTTATTATACAGGCAAGTAAATCCTTTTCATGTCACGTCTTTCTAAATTGGTTTCATGGCTGTACAATTAGAATCAGAGGAAGTTTGGGGCTTTAAAAAAATGTGTTATGACCTAATAACCTATCGATATTGTTTTAACAAAAGAAATCTTAATTAATTACTCCCTAACTATTTGCTGTTTACCTCAGCAAGTCAAACATACATAAGTCAGATCGACAAATGAATATTGACGTTAAATAATCAGATTGACCTAATTTTGAGTAAGTTGAAACACACACTACACGTTACTTGTCTTTTTTTTTGGCCTATCTTGTTAAATTTCATTCTTGGCACGTACGTTTAGCTGTCACAAGACGGCAACATTGCATATCTTGCAATATGCGGGGGGTATTGTTAAGGCCTACGAGGTGTGTCACATTAATAAGTTTCGCTGATTAATACCGCTCACAAATAGGGTAATTATCAAAATAATATTGTTTTAGTCTTCTGTTTTTATTCTAGCATATTCATCATTCTGATGGGCTTTTATTCTTAGACGGAAACAGCTGGCTTGCTTTCTGTAGTAATATGTGACAGTGGGAAGGTTATAATTTTTCCATCATTTTAGACTGACTAGGAAGTACACTGTTCTGAACGAGTGCGCCGTTAGCTCAGTTACTGTCATGCTGGGCATCGGAGCGGATTGCTTTGGTTCGAATCCCCTACAGGACATTTTGACCTTGCGCTGTTTTGGAGAGTTTTAGAGTTCTACACCCATTTGGCATTGAACTATCGGAGAAGGGCGATACATTCGAAGATTCCGTCTCTTAAAAAACCTTACTGTCTTAAAGGAGGTATCGGAATGGTAAAATGCGTCAATATTTATTTATTACTAATCATGCTCTAAAGTATTTACATTGTCTGGGTCTAGTTGTTATTCTTTGTAAAGAAATAAACGGCAGAATAATATCGCAAATGAACTTAAAGGTATTGTAAGGTATGTTTTAGCACGTACCTGTCTCAACTTTGCATAATCATTTTGGAGGAAGAGTCTCCAATTTCTGTGAGTTCATCTCCAGCTAGAGCCTAGACGACAGAGAACGATGTAAACTCCCCGAACAGCCCAATTGATTGGGATTCAAAATACACACCTGCGTCGTACTCCAGTACGAAACAAACATAGCTGCACCTGCTTATGGGACTCAATAATGAAAAGCCTAGTCGAGTTTGTACATATATGACGATTGGGAGAGACACACATGCCCTATTTTACACTAACTCACGCTCTCTCTCTCTCTCTCTCTCTCTCTCTCTCTCTCTCTCTCTCTCTCACAC
>NW_004797339.1:1610611-1629325 GCF_000002075.1 Aplysia californica
CATCATCATCATCATCATCATCATCATCATCATCATCATCATCATCATCATCATCATCATCATCATCATCATCCTCCTTCTCTGGAATGGACTCCGAAGTGAACAAAGTGAGCACAGGAAGCCATTGGTTCATTCGTTAACTGCATGAGCGTAATAGACACAAATTAGATGATACAGATAATGATCTAATTACCAGTAACCTTTATGCCTGCTTGGTGTGTAGCTGGTGTAGAAAGGAAGGAATTACTTGATGAAAATGGACCAACAAACTGCGAAATCATAGGCTAATCCTCAGTGCGGTAACAAGCCTCCGTCCTCTATTGATTTTAGTAGTTGGCTGCAGACAGCATCCGGGCGTCTTTGTAGCCAATAGCCATGGAAACCAGGTAAACAGGCTTGTCGGGGAATCCACTACCTCGAATCCAATGCACAGTGGATCTAATCCGCGACAACTGTTAGAAATCACGACTTTACTTCAAAGCATTCTTTTTCTTTGATATTTTCTTTTACGTTTTACGTTTTTGTGTTCCTCGGTTTTCATGTTTAGTCTTTAATGATCAATAGCTCACTATTTGAAATTGTAACGACTAATTCATAATGCTGGTGGATTTTTTTCGGTTGTAAAAGATTGAATCAACTATCGACATCATTGTATTTCGGTTGCATGTGTGTTTGTTTTGTTTTTTCCTAAATCTTAAGCACTCTTATATAGCCTACAACATAAATCATCGGGAAGTGTATGAGTGGGCATCTTGGCAGAATTCGTGAATAGAAGCAAGGAATATCGTGGGAATTATACACTAAGCACACAAAACGAGAACGAGGGAAATGGCTTGATATGTTTTTATTTTATTGGGCAGCAGAATTGCATGTCATATTGTCTGTAGCTGCTATTGTTAGAAGCAAACAACGCTTCCACTGCATCCCTCCCTTTTTCAATTCTTGCGCTCCAGTTGTTTTATAATTGGTCAAAGTGCTGGCAAGCACCCTTCTCTCTTCTCTGTCCTCTCTCTCTCTCTCTCTCTCTCTCTCTCTCTCTCTTTCTCTCTCCGTTCCTACTGACTTCTCTACCCCGACTTTCTCAGTGTAGTAGCTAAAAGAGTTATTCTACTCCTGTCCCAACACGGAGAAATACATATAGTTGTAATGTGTTAATTGTGAGCACATGCATACGATTTAAAAAAAACAAGATTGTATTTCTTTTTATCTGACAGTTTTGTGCAGAATAGAAGCATGGCATTAGTCACTGTATTTGATGTCGGTGATGTTCACCTGTCCTAATTTTGAGTTGACACCTGCTCACAACTTTTCAAATTTCTAATCAATGTCTAGATTTTGTCTTAAGAGTAGCACCGTTTTGATATAGAACTCTGTATGATAGGCTTAGATATAAGCTGAGGTCAGCCATCCCCTTCCCCTCTCCCGTTTTTTTTTTCGGAAACGTTCTCATGTGAGATCTCTTTGCATACATACAGAAACAGAAGAGATGCACAATTGTACGCCGTCCAAGAAAGTGAAAAGTTTTCTCTTTCCTTCTCCGCTTTTCATTATGACCCCCCCCCCCTCTTTCTCTCTCTGTGTCTCTCTGTCATTATCTCTCTCTCTCTCTCTTTCTATCTCTCTCTCTCTCTGTATATATATATATATATATATGTGTATCTCCTTTTTTACCCGATCAAATAGGATTGGGCCTGATGGGGAAAGAATAAATGTTTACAATCCTCTCGGACAAGTATTCTTTGTAATAATAATAATAATAATAATAATAATAATAATAATAATAATAATAATAATAATAATAATAACAATAATAATAATAGTAATAACAATAACCATAATGATTGTGTTTATTATATTATAGCACAGATCCAAGCTCTATAATTACCACAACAGAACGAAGAACACGCCTCAAAAACACTCTTGAATTTACGGAAAACATAGCCTACTCATGCAGTCGATTTAGCGCTCAAGCACAAACACACTGACGAGATCTTTCGCTGTTTATAGCTTGGTACCCAATCGACCTTACTGAAGGGAGGAAAGTAATTGTGTAAAGCGTCTTTCTCAAGGACATAAGTTTAGGTCCCTAATGGGAGTTGAACCCATGACCTTACCTTAGAGTATCCGAGAGCTTAACCACTAGACCATTGGGCTACAAGGTTGGGGTTTTAGTTGAACATGGAGTCTTGTTACTTTGTACTGTTTTATTTGTAATGACGAGAAATATCATATTTATTTATATTTTTCTTGTTTTTGCTGAGCCGAAGTTTGTCAATATGGAGCACATGTTTCTGAACCTGATCATTCAGTGGTAGTTCAGTGTTTAATTCTTAGTGGCTTTAAATTTCTTCTCCCTTCTGGAACGCGTTATGTCCGACATGTGATATGTTGGAAATCTCGTGACCTGCCTCCATATTATTATTGGATAAGAAACAAACCAAAGTACTCATAAGTCATCATTTTCTGTCTGAGTCTGTATCTACTACCTTCCGGAGATGAAACGCTTGTTTCCCTTTTTGTGTCTGATTGTAAACGTGTACGCACCCCATAGACACAACTTTTATGAAAAAGGAGGAGACCCTTCTTTGTCAAAGGCGCCCTAGGGTGTATGGTGTGCAGTGTCCAAGCAGGAGACGGAGATACCGTTTACACTTTCCCCAGGGCGGAATCGAATCACGTCAGTCCCTAAGCTACCTAAGCTGTTTCCCCATTGATTCCTTATGGACTGAGAGGAAATATTCAAAGAAGGGCGAGAGAAGCACCTCAAATACGGGTCTGCTTCAAACATCAAACTTTATCTTGGCACATCAGATTTCCGACCGACAGCCCTGGGGTGTCCAGGGTTTTGTGAAAACAGTTTGGTTTTGCTTTGTTGCTGAAAAGTTCGCCCTTTTTATTTCGGAAATGGGAATGCTTGAGTCCTCAGAGAGGACACTTTGAAGCAGACAATCCAAAACGATTTTCACAATTAACTCTCCTCCGTATTGTATGACTCACCCGCTATCAATGTCATTCTTCACTGAAGCTTATGCGACAGATGTTTTCTAAAGATAGCTCTCTAGGATTTGAGAAGTTCGACTGCAGTGGGCTCTTTTACGCGGCTGTTGATTCATTCAAAAGCGATGTACCCTTTCACTAACAATAAGTAGTTTCTTTGGCTATTTTAATGTAGCGGAAGTACATGCAAAAAGCTTTTTGTTTAACATTTTGCGTGTTTAAGCAAAAAGTGCGTAAACATAATTTGTACCTCAGCCTCAGCTGATGGACGCAGTAAATTCTCTTTGTTGCAAAAATATCGATAGAAACTAGCACAGTTTATACCGGACTGAACTACCACTGAGTTTACATTGCTAACAGTCCCTCTAAATGACGACAAAAGACGAGAAAACACGGACAGAAATAGTCGTTGCTGTCATAATTAGACCTACACATCTGGTGAAACAACGCTGAATGTTAAGTGGTGTGGTGCAGATTTGAATATGGGTAAATATAACTAATTTGATAGCAAACAAAGCAGGGAGGTTACTGCTGTGGGGTTTCTGTAGGGATATATATTATCTTTTCTTTAGATTAGTAATTGCACTTAAAATTCTAACCCCAGCTAAAGGTCCATTATATAAATAATAGGCCGGATATTGATTTTTTGTCTCCGTTTACATCGCTCTACTGTACGTTGCTCACACCCCATCAACGTAGGCTGAATAGGTTTACCAACCCACAACCACTATCCCTCTCTTTCTCTCTTTCTCCCTCCCTCTCTCTCTCTCTCTCTCTCTCTCTCTCTCTCTCTCTCTCTCTCTCTCTTCCCTCTCCCCTTCTCCCCCCATCTCGTCTTCCCCCTCTCATTTTGTGTCTCACTCTATCCGTCTTTTTTTCTTAAGTCCCTTTGTCCTCTTTATCTGTCCATTGTTATTCTCTGCAGTATGGATTATTCACCGCATCTTTGTGCCAAAACATTGATTTTTTTTTCAGAGCTGTGAAAAAATCTGAATGTTTATGCACCCCTTCCTTTTTTGTCTGTCTTGTTAAAGAAATCCCATTGCATGTAACGAATAAACAAACGAGTATGCCCGATGTTGAATAGGGCCTATATCAGAATTTGAGTACATCACATCACAATGGCCCTAATTCTTTCAGTCTACTATATGACAGAAACAACCACACAGAACCGGTATGTTTGATATAGTATTAAGTGTCTGTGCCATTGCAGATGTGAGTTTGATTCCTGCGAGGGGAGCTCTGCTTTATTGAGTGTGTTCGTCTATTTACTGTGATTCTGTATCTGTCCGCGGTTGGGACGGTTAAGAAGACATTGTAGAAATAACCCACTTCGAAGATGATCTTAGCTTTCACAAAGTGGGTGTAAACACTTTCAGCCATTTATATCAAAGTGTGGCCTTTGTGTTCAAGCCTCTTATGTTGTTCTAAAACTCAGCGCAATATGGTATACAAAATGCAGACAATACTGTTTGCCTTAGCTTAATCCTTGGGTATTTTAGAAGCTAAGGCAATCTGTCTCTCCTCTTGTAACCTGTTACCATACGACGTTATTAAAAAAAACCCACCCACAAACGGGTTAAGTGGAAAATGGTCGTATGTGCAGGGTAGGTGATCATTAGAACATCTTGGGCTAAATTTCAAGTTTTGCTCTCGACGTAACTACCCTCCTTTGATTTTCCAATACCCTGGTACTCTCATATAAAAACATCGGGTTTTTGTTTTGTTTTGGTAACAGCTAGGGCTGGGCGAAGAATCGAATGCGGAACCGATTCCCAAGATTAGTACTACAGAAGAAAAGTTCCGACTTCATTTTACGAAAACCAACGGTTACCAGTAATTTTAATGTATAATTTAAATCCTCTTCTTTGTTTCGAATTTATTGGAAAAAAAGCAGCAAACAAACGAGTTGATGCTTCGTAGGGTTCCGAAATCAAGGTTATTCTATATCCTGAATATATTCAGAGCCAATTAGGTAACCACTGAAAGAAGTCATATCATTAGAAAGTAAGTAATTGGGTTCGGAGTCGATTCCTACGATTTATAGCCTTCAACAATCGGGAACCGAGGCGCCCAGCACTAGTAACAGCTGTTTGGGAGTGAGAGGATGCGTCAAATGTATAATACTACTCACCGGGAGGCTATTGGGGTTTCTGAGTGCACGTTCCTGCTTCGGCATTATAAGCTCAATTTTGATATGAGAAATACATTCTTCGCGATGTGTGGCATATGTTAATAAACAGTGACATTTCTTTTTTATTGATTACCTTTAAAAAATCCCCACTAATAACCAATAGGTCATTTTAATCAGCATGAGAATAAAAACGTAATATCCATTAACAAAAGTCATGCGGGTTTGGCGATTGTTCAAGCGTGAACGAAAGAAGTTCCGAAAAAGATTTCCAACTACTTGGGCTTCTGTTTCAAACCTATCAAGCAGTGGAATTATTCTTATTTTCCTCGCTATGACTCAGCGACGGTTCTTCTAAATTGCTTCCTTGCCGCGTTTGTATATGACACGGGGGTAAACTGACAAGTGAGCTGGCTGCTAGAGTAGAGAAAAAACGAAACCAGTTCTCTCTCTCTCTCTCTCTCTCTCTCTCTCTCTCTCTCTCTCTCTCTCTCTCTCTCTCCCTCTCTCTCTCTAACTCTGTCTCTCTCTCTCTCTCTGTTCTCTCTCTGTCACCCTTCTCTTTTTTCACCCCTTTTGGAGAGGGACTTGCGGAAGCGGTTGGGGGTTTTGTTGGGCAACAATATTCTGCTTCTAACTTCTTTCCTTCGTTTTGCGTATGTTGCATAATACGAATGTACAAATATTGAGAGGTCTGCCACAACGCCAAAGAGACAGGTATTGCTACTGTGTGTATGTTTGTGTTGGGGTGGGGGTGGGGGGGGGGGATAGGACAGCTTGTTTTTTTAAAACGGTATCTTTTCTTAAAAGTAGCTGAAACCAGTGTTGCATGTGTTCAGAGTCTTACTTTTCGTGTTTATTATACTACACCCGGCCCCCAAAAGATTTTTCCGTAACCCTCAAATCGACCCATAATTTTTTGCTTCCATTTTGACGACTGAAACCGAACCGAACCAAGGCCTGAATTCGGATGATGTCAGCGTCTGTGCTCTCATTATTGAACTCGAATTTCGCTGACAAATCCAATTCACGGAGTGCTCACTTGGGAATAGCCGATATTGCAAGAAACGAGTGGTGTGTGCACAAATATTTAGAACTTTTGGCATTCCATGACGATGTCCATCTGACGACTGTTTCGTCGTCAAGTCATTTCAGCAGTTATGTGAGCATCTTATTCTGTCGAGTTCCGGTTAGGATCTTAGCTGACACACAAAAGACGTGAGTTTCATAAGATGCCGAGGAGTTGCTTCATTGGGAACATTCGCCAGTGCGTTGTCAGGGCGAAAAGACAGACTGTCGAGGAAGGCCAGAACAGTATACCCTTCTTGGAATCAAACTGCTCTTTCCAAGCGTGGACCAAGCTCGTCGATGAATCCATAACGGCAGTGGGTCCCTCTTCTTAACCAACGAAATGAATGATTATTTCTGCTATGTAGAGCATTATCCCCTAATTATGTTTCTTTAATCTATCTACCCTCGACTCAAAATCAAATTGTCCTGCGCGGTTTTCTTCTAGCCGAAGAAAGAAACGACAGAAAACAAAAAGATCAAAAGACCCCTACTACAATGAGTGGTGTTTTATTTGGGAGAAATTTCAGAAATGTACATCTGAAGGCCAATTTCAACATGCTACATAACAAGCGGCAATGCTGGAATTCTGACCAGTATTTCCATGTGATAAGTCATACATTTTATCTCAATTTCAGATTTACAGGTAAAATAGTTGTCTGACTATGTATGTGTCTGACTTACAATACACATCACTTCCTATTAGGTACAAGCCCTTATCCACAGTTAAATCGATCTTTACAATGAGCCGGATTACATTGAAAAATTCAAGAAGTATACTACCCAAACAGTAGAGTATAATGTCTTTTTCTGTAAACAGTTATTGTGGAACAAGTTTATTTTCTACACAGAGAACCATTAGCGGCGTCTGATTACCCATCTTTCATATGATGGCGGCGATTTTAAGTACCCTTGTATGCCCATCGAACTGCATCGGTATTCTTTAAAAATTGTAACAATTCTTTGAGACTGAGAGAATGCGTCACATGTTTAATACTACTCATCAGGAGGCTATTGGGGTTTTTGAGTACACGTTCCTGCTACATCATTGTAAGCTCCATTTTGATATGAGAAAATAGAAATACAGTCTTTGCAATGTGTGGCATACGTTAATTAACGGCGAAACATCTCTTTTTTATTGATTATATTTTTTATCTTTACCCGCGACCATTTAGTTATTTTATCTGCATAAGTATAACGTATTAGTTATTGATGACATATGAGAGAAAGTGACATTATGTGATGTCCCTCCAGATAGGGAGTTTTAACCTCCTTGCCCCATTTCGAAGGAAAGCTTTTTTATATTAACGTGAGTTCTCAAACCCTTTGGAGAATAAGTGTTGGGGTGTGTGTGGGGGGAGGTCCCTTATATATCGGCACAACAGATACAAAATGCTAAACTAATGCAACATAATCGACGGAGAGAACATGCTCGAGTTCCACGCATAATATTGATGTTATGATATTACAAAACCGCCCTTTGAGAAAAATTAGCAGGTTATATTTACTTAAAAGTATGGAGTATCCAAATTGCGGGCTGGCATGGTCTAGAGGTTATAATGTTCGCCTCTCATTCTGTAGACCCCGGGTCGAAACCCGACAGCAACGAAATTTTTTGTTCTCCAAATTTTCTCCTTTCCTGCTCTCTAACCATATTCTGTCGTTTGCTTTCGTCTCCACTTTCTGTCTCCCCCCCCGCACCCCCCTCCCCCCCACCCTTTGCCAACTCTTCTGGGCTCCTGACTCTCTGACCATTTCTTGCAGCCTTTCTACTGCTACTCCTTGACTCCTTTTTACTGCTGTCTTTCAGTCACATCCCTGATCTTATGGTAGGTAAGATCTAACTTCTAGCCTACTCGGATACGGACAAAAAACCCTAAGAGGTCCCGTGTGCAAGTTAAGATCCCTTGGTGGTCCTAAAATCGATAAGAGTAGGCTTTGGCCACCATCCGAGAAAAATTCAAAATCCCCGCCAAACTGTTGAATGTGTCCCTCGCGTTCATATAGTTGCGAGCACGTAAAAAAAAAACCCATTGAAGAGAGATTTCAAAGTTAAAATTGTTACCATTTTATTATTTATGAACGGTACAAGCTTAATGCTAATTATTATATTATTATTACGGTGGTAGATCTGACAACAATTAAGTAGTACCTTTGATTTTTCACGTCGTTTGTGAGTTTTCAGAAGATTCCCCATTCTCATTTTCCCATACTTTCCATCACATCTTCCACCACACTCCACCTATCACTTTCTCACTCACCTTTTCTCTTCCCTGCTTCTCTCTCTCTCTTTCTCTCTCTCTCTCTTTCTCTCTTTCTTTCTCTCTCTCTCTAACACATACACACACGCACACACACACACACACACACACACACACACACACACACACACACACACTCACACACACACACACTCACACACACACAAACTCACACACACACACACACCCTTCCTCTCTCTTCACTGCCTTTACTTGGCCAAGAACAAATCCTCCGAGCTTGTCCTGCATGTGTAGGGTGTCATGAGTGAGGGTGGGGGGAGGGGGATGGGAGGCTGATAAGGGCAGCTCGGCCTCAGGGATATATAGCGTCTGGTCACTGTTAATACATCCGGACAAGTGATGGCTGCCAGGTCGGTGATCAAAGACAAAGGAGTCAGCCACACGCTTCTGGTACTCTGTCTACTCTTAGATTTATCCCCTCTATTGGAGTACTATAGTGAGGACCCAGCTGCGAACTGAAGATGGCTGTAGGGTCAAGAGTGGTGTATGAATAGGGGTGTGTCTGTGCGCGCACGCGGGGGCACTTATGTGTGTGTGTGTGTGTGTGTGTGTGTGTGTGCATGTGTGTGTGTGTGTGTATGTGTGTGTATGTGTGTGCTCATTTGTTTGTCTGTATTTGTGTGTATGTGTGGTGGATTAAAAAGGATGTGTGTACGTGAGAAGTTTTTTTTTGCGTAGCTTAGGTAAACTTGCCCTGCCAAGGACACACCCTTTTTGTAATCGTCCATCCTGACGTTAGTCCCTGTTTTTGTTTGACTTGTTCGGTCAAAAGCGGTCGAAGGCTTTTTTACCACTGCAACCCCCCCCCCCCCCCCCCCCCCCCTCCTCTCTCTCTCTCTCTCTCAACCTCACTCTCTCTCTCTCTCTCTCTCTCTCTCCCCCTCTACCCACATACCACATGCACATAGGTAAAAACATGTATGGCTAATCATCTGTACCTCTCCAGTAAAGTGAAATGACGTTGTTTAGAGAGATGTAGAGTAAGGTAAATGAATTGCGCTCATATAATTTGCCTTTTTGAGTTCAGCTGCACAAGTCAATGAGGAGAACCCCAGAGCCGCGCACTTGAGAAAACAAAGACCCCCAAAAAACCAACTATCAGAGCAACTCACTTTTTGATGATATCGATACAAATAGATAACTGATTATCAAAACCAATACCATTTAACAATTAAAGTCTCCTCTGCGTTTTACTGGGCTCGGGACCAGCGAATACCAATTAGATGTTATTATATTGCCGCATTATAATTTTTATTGAATGGATTTTAAGTTCTCTATAGAAACGCTTTTTCTGCCCATTTGAGTAGATCTAGTGACAAACTCAAGCCTTGTGTCAGTCATGGTGATTAATAGAGGAATGGTACTGCTATAGTACACATTCCTTCTGTCGTCGTGTTACAACTTATCACTTATCTTTGTAATGGACATTTTTGGCACACTCACAGTACTTTTAGGGCTCAATGGAAGAAACACAAAAATCCTGAAATAATTGTAAGACAAAAACGTGAAAATGTCACAAATTTGAAAACCAGTTTTATTTTCATATTGCACTAACAGACCACACCTCACTCACATTGTTAACTGACACAACTGGAAAGTTGTTTTTGTGACACCGAATTTATGGAAATAGGGCAGAGTAATTTTGTAGGAGATTGTAACCGTTGGAGTTGGGTGGAATTGGCTATCTAACTGTATCGATATTGTCAAAAAAGTTTCGCGGCTCTGATAGTACGGCTTTGACATTTTTTGTTCGAAAGTGCGCGATTCTGATAGTTCCCCAGCCACTCGAAAGACGAAGAGTTTTTATGCCATATGTGGAGTTGTTTTAGCAGTACACTTCCGGTGAAATAAATCCTTATATTTCTCATGTGAAATATAAGAGGATATTTCACACGTGGAATGTCAGCTGTAATCAAAATTTGCATAAATTGCTCCGCTCACTGTATTCGCCGTATAACCTCCATCTAGCCAGAACAGACTTGAGTTACAGCATTCCTAAAGCGCCTAGACGAAGTGCCAAATACCAGTCTCCCAATCTCCCTATAGTCGAGAGAACGCCAAGGACCTTACTATATCATAACCTCCTTTGAGTAGGCGAAACCGTTCTACGTTGCCTTGGGCTTTGTTCCAAACTGAGTAAAATTATGGGCTCCGTGGTGAACCGGGATTACGTCAGTGTGTGATGGTGTATCATAAACAATTTATTACATGAGTTGTGGTGTAAGATCATGATTTATCCTACGAGTGAAATTGCCAAGTTGTAATCACGAGTTTCAACGAGTGATTACAACTGGCACTTTCACAAGTAGTATAATCCATGGTCTAACACCACAACGAGTGTAATAATTTTTTTTTATACCATACTGATATCAGCTGGCGAAATAAACCGTACCAACGAAGTTCAAATGACCAGTCAATTGGACAAGAGGATCCATTCTAGAGTCTCACATGAAAACAACGTTTTCATGCTCGTCGAAGTCAGATTGAAAATTGGGAAAAATCTGGATTGTCTTCCTTTACTTTTAGCCACGCTAATTTACAAGTTGTGCTAGCCTATCCGTATGTCTCCCTCCGCGAAACAAACCCAAAACAAAACTGTCATAACGTAAATATAAGCAAAGTAATCAGAAAAAGTACGATTCAAAAGTTGAAAGAAACTGCATTAATATTGCAAGTTGTTGTTAGAATAGAGATGACTTTGATTTTGATTTCAAACTTGTAACCAAAACAAACCAAAGGCAAAGAGTTATTCTCTAGATTCTAGATGTTAGATCTAATGCATTGTTCATAGCATTAAATTGGTTAAAGATGAAATAAAGGCTTTTTAACAACTAAAGTTGTCAAGTTACTTGGATACTGAAGTGCTAATTCTAAATATGTAGTTAGACATCTAGATCTAGTTTTTGTCTATCGATTTAAGATATTCTGGATTTCTTAAGGGGAGGTAAGAATATCAGAATAATAAGGGAAGTAACCTTTATTATTTTTAAAAAAAGTAATTATCAAGAGTGTTATACTTGTATAATGACGAATATCATATTTATCAATTACATATTATTTTAAAATTTAATCTTCTTTCATTTATATAGTTGATCATTTAGTATAATATGTAGTGGTAGAATTAATGTAAACGAAAATTTGAAAGGCAATGCAATAAATGTTTGATAAAGTGATTGCAAAATTTCAAAACTTTCTAGGCCTAATTCTTTCATGATCATTTCATTTATTCAAGCTGATATAGGCCTTTACCTAGAGTCTAGATCTAGAAAAAGATCTAAGTGGTGCTATTTATTTAGTTGTGTTGTAGATTCTAGGTCTAATTAAAATTTATTTACATTTACTGTCCACCCATTGTGTTTATCTGGTGAGTTGCTACAATGTCTGGAGGGAAAAAGAAATTTCCAAACGTCCTATACTAGACTATAAGGGACAGCGAGACTGGGAGACTAT
This sequence comes from Aplysia californica, assembly GCF_000002075.1. NCBI lineage: Eukaryota > Metazoa > Mollusca > Gastropoda > Aplysiida > Aplysiidae > Aplysia > Aplysia californica. The sequence continues at coordinate 1,622,540 of NW_004797339.1, forward strand.
AGCGTTTGGTTGCCCATGGTGAGCGCGCTTTGCAGCGAAGTTTTTAAAGTTTTTACTAGATCTAACTTATTTGCTACGCCAAGCCGTGGGAGGCGGCGCGGCTAAAGTGCCGTCAGTACGCTAACCCCCCCCCCCCCCCCCCCCCCCCCCCGGCGGCGCGAGAACCGATCTTCAATTCCAATCCACTTATCCATTTGAAAAAAAAAAGGTCATAATATAATGTTGACTTCCGGGTCAAGCATTTCCACTGAAAGTTGAAAATTTAGATTCAGTTTTGAAACGCGATTTCGTAGTTTATTCGACTTTGTTTTATCGCGATGCCAAAATTATAACCCGGGCACCAGATTTTGTAATTTTACACAACAAAATCTATCATTATTTTGCCCACTAAAGAAGTGTAGGACTCTTTTTTATAATATTGGACTCATATTGCCAATGCACTGTTATTGAGAAATCAGTATTTTTGAGTGCTACATCTAGATCTAGGTCTAGATCTAAATAGTCAAAATATTTTTTCTCTCCAAAATCACTAGTTTTTGATGAAATTACACAAAAAGTGCCACTCAAGACAAGTATAGGTTTATTCCAAATGCAATTCTGAATAATTCCATATAAGATACTAGCGGCTTTTTTTCTGTTTGTGATCGTTTTTCAAGATTATAAATTTTTAATTTTTTTTTCAATTCGGATGTTATGTTCAAAATGTACAAATATTATGGAATATAGGTAAATAAATGCAAACTTTTCAATATTTTCCAGTTCTATATTCATTTATGTTTTTTTTAAATGTATCATTTGACTAGGTGCAAACATATGTGAGGCTGCGTGGTGGAATCAAGTTCTTGTCAAAATAATCAAAGTAAAGAAACTTGCATTTTTCCGCAGGTTTGTGAATTTTTATAAAATTTTTGTTTTTGGGCTCAACACCTTTCATGCCAATTAAAGAACTCATTTCTGTGTGGATTTTTCTGAAAAACGTTGATTAAAGGCACAAAAAATGTAAATGTTCAGTTACCACGAACTCTAAAGCTGAGGAAAGAACTAATCTTTGGCGGCGATTTTCTCCCTAATTTTACATCTGAAAACAGGTGACCCCCACCTCATTTTTTCACAAATTTCTCGGCTTGTATTAAAGATTAATGGATATTTTTTCCATCCAAATAAAGACAAATGAACAAGCTTTAAGATGATACCAATAACTCTACATGCCCAAAAATTGACGAGAGCGTGATTCCACCACACTGCCTCACATATTTTTTTAGTTTCACCAAAGATTATACATTTTAAATTTTCAAATTTTATCCGCTTCCAATCAAAACTATGTTGCATAATCGTCTCTTACAGAAACCAACGTTGAAAAATACATAAAATAAACATTACAGATGTATTCTACAAACCATACTGAAGATATTGGTATATAATACGTTGATATTTATTTGAATTTGTGGCCCCAAAGACCTTTTAACTGCCCAGTAGTCATCATCTCTTTCGCTCTTCCGAAAAATATTCGTCCACAAGCCGAAAATAATACGTAGCGAATGAACTAAATCTATGTAGATCTAGATCTAGTCTATTCCTACTTTGCTTAGCCTACACAGAGGGATAGAAGCAGAAGGCAAATATAGGCCTAGATCTAGTGCGCGGAGTAATTTATGCAAATTCTTATATTTCACGCTTAGAAAGCCTATATTTCACGTGTGAAATATAAGGATATATTTTACCGAAAGTGCAATACTAAAACAGCTCCAAGTATGGTATATATAAATCATGGACTAACACCAAAACGAGTGTAATACATTTTTTATACCATTCTGATATTAACTGGTGAAATACATATGTACCAACAGAGTTGAAATGACCCGTCAATTGGACAAGAGGACAAGAGGATCCATTCCAGAGTCTCACATGAAAACAACATTTTCATGCCCGTCGAAGTCAGATTGAGAATTGGCAAAAATCTGGATTGTTTTCCTTTACTTTTAGCCATGCTAAGTTGTACTATCCGTATGCCTCCCTCCGCGAAACAAACCCCAAACAAAACTATCACAACGTATCTATAAGCAAAGTAATCAGAAAACGTACGATTCAAAAGTTGAAAGAAACTGCATTAATCTGGTATGTTGTTGTAAGAATAGAGGTGACTTTGATTTTTATTTCAAACTTCGTAACCAAAACAAACCAAAGGCAAAGAGTTATTCTCTAGATCGGTGGTTTTCAAACTTTTTTCGCTCACCGCCCCCTTTTTCACCCAGCCGAGTCCCAGCGCCCCCTCCTCCGCCCCAACCATCAGTCTGACATAATGGCATGCATAATATAATAAGTATCACAAATAAAGAGAGAGCTCAAACAGCAGGGTACAAAATAACGTGCCTAAATTCTAATGATTTGGTTCTGAATATTAGTTGGGTAACAAATCACCATCATTACAGAGTCTTAAATTAAGCGTGTACGAGAGATAATAAAACACATTTTTTCTTCAATGTTATGCAAGGGCATCGAGAACAAAATACTGTCATTTTATGCATATAGTTGTCATCGGTATTAAACAACCAGTGTTATTAGCATCGATAAAAGTAAAACATGTATTATCACATTTACAGAAGAACCCCCCCCCCCAAAAAAAAAAAACACACAAAAAAACAACACCCCAGAGATCATTGTTTTGAAAACAGATTGACATTATCTTTATGAAACGTTTTCTCCCATCAAGGTGCTGCAATAAAGTTGCCTAAGATTTGTATATCAAATATCTCTATTTTAGAACGTAAAAATATGAAATGATCACTGGCTTTTTTTCTTTCTTTTTTATTGTTGTTTTTGTTTTGTTTTTTTGTTTATTTGGGGAGGGGGGGGGTATTAAGTGGTTCAAATATGAGAAACCACACGAAAAAAAGTGTGCCTGGATCTTGGTCTGTAATTATCACCATCATCGTAATCATCATCATCATCATCGTCATCATCATCATCATCATCATCAGTTTCAACAGCAGAGGCAGCACATGCACATAAACTCTAGTAAACAAGTGAGTATTTTGCTTTTTAAGAAATTAGAAAGAAAAGCAACAACAAAAAAAAGAAAAGACACATTGAGGTATCAAGTAAGGGTAAACTACGGAGTAAGCATAGTGAATATACAAATAAGTCATTGACACTGACCTAACGGGTAGGACGGACCTGGTGAGACGAAACCAACTTATTAAAATCAGGTTTCAGATTGGTCGGTAGCAGACGCAAATCGCCACGCTCTGTGATCCTTAGTTTGTTCCTCTGCTTTGTCAGCAACCTTGTCACTGTACAGAATCCCCTTTCTACTAGACAGGAGGTGGGAAAAGCGATGAACAACAACTTGATCTTTTTCCCACAGGGAGAGATGTTTGTCTTGCACAACAGTTTTCAACCAAAATGACTGGTACGACTTTTTGAACAATGATTTGATTTCAAAGTCATTTTTCATTGTAAGAAATTTTTCGATTTTTGTATTTTTCACATATTTCATAGAGTATTTAATTCTGCATCTGATGGTGTAAAAATTTTAGTCATATCTTAATCCGTTGTTGCGTAATTGAGAGTTCGTCGTTTTCCCTTACACTGGCGAGCTCCGAGCCAGAGCTAAGTGTAAGGGAGAACGACGAATGGTCGGTCGGTCAAGGATCACTGCTCTTTCGGCGTTGTCCCCTGGTCTCTGCCGTTGGGCAAATTCGGCACGGACGACGAATGACAAGTGGTCACTGTTGCGTCAGTAAAAACATATAAGGCTTTTTTAGCAAACAAACATACCATCACCCCCTCCCCCGGAGTACCGTCGATGGTTTATAAGAATGTATCTCTTAGTGTGTCTTTCTGTCTGTCTTCACGTATTAGGCCTATGCTGATGGTGTGAATTGACAAGAGCAGGCGGGAGAGAGGGGAAAACGGATGGGAACAGGGGGAAAGGGGTGGGGATGGGACGGTCAAAACAGTATTAAGGGAGAAATTTATTAGCACTGCATATTAGTGTCCGCCAGATGTTCACAGACTAACGTCATGTTACTTTGCTGTCCAGTCATTTGACATCCCAAATCACCACGATGGCTATAGTGCCGGAATTTGTCCAGCACGTGTCACTGGTCGACATCATTATAGAATTATCAAGCAATTAATGACACTGGGTTATGAGAGTACATTTCTTTGTCCAACTTAAAAAGTGGAGGTATTGTGGCGACACTTAGTCTTGCTTTACGATTTTTTTATGACTTGATGGAGTATAATTATGTCTTGCAGATTCAAACTGTCCTTGTCGATCTCTACTTTGCGGTATGTTTTCCGATCCGATCAACTGAATCCTTTATTAAATACAAAGCGTCGCATTACCTCTCCCGAAAGCGTGTGTGAAACAGTCTTGTCAGATTGTTACATTCTTACTTGAAAGTTTGACTTTGCAATGATCTGATCGTATTATTGACATTGTAACATTGTTGATCCCTTAGGTCGTGCAGGGAAAAATTTGCAATTAGCGAAAATAAAAGTAAAACTCGCTTCTGAAGAGAATACAGTAAAGAGATATCCTGGAAACCAAACTTTGGTTCCGAATGAGACAGTTTTAAATCAAGCTGCTGAAAATGTGTGCACATCTGATTTGTACACTGACTGTGTAGTTTAACCAAGGAAGGGAAACGAAGGACGTTTACCGAGTTACAGTTGGGATATAACAAACACCTAACTTTATACGTATAATAGCTAGTTTGTATGTGTCTTATTTTTATTTGTAGTAACCAGTACACAGTCATTACTGTCAATAATGCGTCACAACTGACCATCGCCTACGCCCATAAACGTTCACGAGTGTAAGGGAGAACGACGAACCGTACCATCCGTCGTTTTCGCTTACATCGCAAGGCTCACCTGCGGGTGCGCAGTGTAAGGAAGAACGACGAATGTCGAATAACTTTGCTACTTTTAAACCTAAACCATTCAAACTTTAGAAACTGCTTTAGGAACATCTCAATCAGATATCTGGTGAATTACAGTTTAAAAGAGTGGAAAATAGAAGAGTTATAAGTGAAACAAATTTTTGCCTCTCCTGAAAAATTTGTCTCGCTACCTGCGCAGGACCATTCGTCGTTTTCCCTTACGACGGCAGATCTGTTCCAGTGTTGTTTGGGTCCAGTACCTAGTCTGGAATTTTCAGTTGAAAAATATCAGTAAACCTTGTCTTCATATCAGCATGCAAATCTCTGAGGTGGTTGGTATATATTTCTTGTTCTTTGTCAGAAACCCACCCTTCTTTCAGTGTCTCCGTCAAACTAGGAAACTGGGCAAATTCTCTTCTGCCAATGTTTCGGTGGAACATTTCCAATTTCGACAAAAATGACGAAAGAATGGATTTTGCCTTGATCAGGTTGGTGTCATCCCACTGCTGCTGCATTCTGACCTGGTTGAACTTTGTGAAAAGATCTTTGAGGAACTCAATGTTGTTCTTGTATTCTTTCAGTTTATTGTAGAGGTCACTGTCAGTTTCTTGGAATTAAAATATCCAGCACAGAGTCAAACAGGCAGAACAATATCGTGTTAAACAGTTTCCTTTTGAGAGCCGCCGGACTTCAATGTGCAAAAGTAAGCATTGAAAACACTCGTCATTTTCAGTGCACAGCTGTTGGAATTGTTGGAATAATCTCGAGTTCAAAGCGTGGACTTTGATCTTGTTCACACACTTGATGACAATGGCCAGTGTGTCATGCAGACTTTCATTCAGGCTTTTTGCCACCAAATTCTGTCTGTGAAAGACACAGTGAACAGTAAGTACTCCAGGGACTGATTTCTTCAAGAAGCTCACAAATCCAAAGTACCGACCTGTCATCGACGGTGCGCTATTTGTTGCACAGGCAAATATATTGGTCAGAAAAGATCTGTTTCTCCTCGAAAAATTCTTGGACCACTTTGAAAATGGACTCGTCTTAAGTATCTGTTTCCAACTTGTTCGCAAATTAAATAACAGTTCTTGCATTATTTCCTCACCCTCTATGAACCGATATCCAGTTGAATGCTAAACTCACGTCCTTTAAGCATTTTGCACAATGATTCCTCAACATTTGCTGACATCCCATCCATACGTCTTTGAACGGCATTGTCACTTAGTGGCAATAACTTTCAAGACAGGCTCGGGGCACGGTGCAGGACTGTGCTGACCACCTCTCTTATCGCAGGCAATATGGGGTGGTTTGCCTGCCTTTGCAATTAGCAGAGATAAATTATAAGTTGCTCGTAAGCCTTCATCAGCTTGATCGACGTCGGCTGCAAACATCGATTTAACTGATTTTCATTTCTAAAAATTGATCTTTGTCAGATTTGTCGGGATGAATCTTCTTTATATGGGCTTTGCGTGCCGGAAAGGAAACTTCTTAGAAATAAGTAGTATTGTAAACTATGCCTAAGCTATCAATTTTTGTTTGTTTGTTTGATTGTTTGGGTTTTTTAAAATGTGGCTTCTTTCCCTTCACAATTGTTTATGTTTCATTTCATGAAAATTTCACACCGCCCCCCAATCGCCCAATTTCGCCACCGCCCCCCCCCCCTGGGGGCAGTAGCGCCCACTTTGAAAACCACTGCTCTAGATCTAACAGATAAAACAAAACTAACATTAACAATTTGGTCAAAATCGACTGTAGAAACTTTTTGCAAGAAGAAATACAAAATGTCAGAGTAGCGTGCCTCAACACCAGGTCATGCCGTAATAAAGCAGACGAGTTAAATGATTTAATTATTGAGATGAACCTTGATATTTTATGTATAACAGAATCATGGTTTCAG
>NW_004797339.1:1631246-1634507 GCF_000002075.1 Aplysia californica
TATTATTATTATTATTATTATTATTATTATTATTATTATTATTATTATTATTATTATTATTATTATCTTATTATCTAGATATTAGAACTAACGCGTTGCTTTAAATTGGTCAAAGATGAAAAAAGGCTTTTTAACACAAGTTACTTGGATACTGACGGGTTCTAAATATGTAGTTAGATATCTAGTTTTTGTCTGTCGATTTCTGATAATCTGGATTTTTTTAAGGTGAGGTAAGAATATTACAATAGCAAGGGAAGTAACTTTTATTATTTCCAAAAAAGTAATTATCCAAGAGTGTTATACTCGTATATTGACTAATATCATATTTATCAATTACATATTGTTTTGAAGTTCAATTTTCTTTGATTTATTTAGTTGATCATTTAGTATCTGTAGTGATAGAGTTAATGTAAACAAAAATTTAAAAGGCAATGCAAGTGACCTAAACAGTGGGTTTTTTTATTGTTTGATAAAGTGACTATCAAATTTCAAAACATTGTAATTCTATTAAGATCATTTCATTTATTCAGGGATATAGGCCTTGACCTAGACCTAGAATCTAGATTTAGATCTGAGTGGTGCTATTTACTATACTATTTAATAAGTCGTGCTGTAGAACTTTCATTTTGATGATTAAAACGTATTTAGATCTAGATCGAGTGTCCGCTGTCCCTGTCCACACATTGTGTTTATCTGGTGTGCTGCTACATTGTCTGGGCGGAAAAAGAAATTCCCAAATGTCAGTGGTACTAATTAATTTGAAAGAGGGCAGTTTAGCTGCATCTGACAAGTCGCATTATTATGATGACTGATGACCCATTAGAACAAATGATTATTTTATTCGAGAAATGAACCGAACGTAACAGAACTATACTCTGGCGTAGAATCTAGATCTAATCCCGGTTCATAACGATGCCCATCATTTGACTCTATTTGAAACAAAATTAAGGGCACCGTAGATCTAGAAAGATTTGCACCTATACTCGACTATAAGAGACTGGGAGTCTAGTGTTTGGTTACCCATGGTGAGCGCGCTTTGCAGCGAAGTTTTTAAGTTTTTACTAGATTTAGATCTAAATCTAGGCTACTTTGCTTAGCTTACACAGAGGGATAGAAGTAGAAGGCGAATATAGATCTAGTGCGCGGAGTAATTTATGCAAATTTTTATATTTCACGTGTGAGATATCAGCTTAGTCATATAAGGATATATTTTACCGGAAGTGCAATGCTAAAACAGCTCCAAGTATGGTAAAAAAAAGTCTATATATGCTAGCAAAAGACTCGCAAAGTGAAAAAAAAAATTCAACGTCATCACTATTCTATCAACTCCATCCATGGCATATAAATGCAGTTTCTTTTTTTTCTCTTTTTTTGACCCCGCCCAGTATGGAGCTTTTGTTTTTCGTAATAACAACAAAATGAGCAGCATTTTGGATTTGAAATTAGCTGTTAATTTTAGAGTAAACACACATGGGAATGCTTTATAATGATTAAATAAATGAATAAATGAATAAATGAATAAGTAAATATGTTACTTCACTCTTATAACGTTATTGCTATGTTACACATTTAAGTGTAGCCATAGCCCTAACTGGAGATGGTTACAACGACTGGTTGGTAGTTAATTGTTTAGATCATGTTAGTCCTACTTTTCTCAGCTCCTTCGAGTCACGAGGTGTGCACCCTCTGTCCCGCTCCATCTGTATGTTTAGTCTCCTCTTAATATATGTGCACTCACGTTGATTTTAGTATACTTTTATCTCATGGTTTGTTTCCAACCGGAATGTTCATCGAAAATAGTAAGTACGATGACTTGTGGATTGACCTGTTGGACGACTCACCGTCCAGGGGCGAATGGAGTCATCACAATACAATGAAGCCACTTTACCCGGGGGAATCCCCCCCCCCCCCTCTATGCTTCCTAACAGTTCAGCCCGCCCCATTTCAATTTTGCACGCAACACGTAGAACACACATTTTAACCCCTTCATTGCCACACCCCGAGAAATGTGCGATGGGGCAAATTTTCGAGTAAAAGTGCATTCCTGCGTTTCATCAATCTCAGTTTATAGAGATAAAACATCTCGTTGTTGGCTACTTTTTAGCTTGATTTTAGGTTTTTGGTATCGTCGTTGTCCCGTCTCCACTGACGACCCTTGCAATAACCGTCAACACTCTCAACCCCATAACGAAAGGGACAGTGAGCTGATCTCGCTCAGACGACCTGTGTGTTTACAGAATTTGCCCCCCCCCCTGCAGACTCTCACAGTGTGTTGTTGTTGTTGTCGTTTTGTTTTGTTGTTGTTTTTTACTCAGCCACTCGATCTTGCTTGATTTAGTCAAGAAAACCTAATTACCTACCTTTAGTGATTTTAAAAAAGGCATCTAAATGAGCAAAAATAAGGCCAACAAATAAATATTAGACCATATGCTTAGATATTGTTGCGTAGATTGTCTTCTATTAAAATGTGCTAGGGCTACGTCGCCAAAAGTAGCCAACTGGAATTAACCTACTGCGATTACGCATGGCGTATGCAAATATGCAAACCCCATAAAAATGAACAAACTTGTTTATTTTTAAAATTATAACAAATTTTTAGGAGTTCAAGTGTTTGCATTAGCAAAACTTTGAATTATAGTGTTCCTTGTGGGCACGGCAGTGGCAGTACCATGGTCAATAACGTATTGACTGAGGCGTCGGTACTTGTAACTGTGGGCAATGGGGGGAGTTGCTGGTGGGATGAGGGGTTGGGAAGAGGGGTTGGGAAGGTCAGGGTTGGGGGCAATGGAGGAATGGGGGGAAGGTGTTGGGTTGTTCGGTCAAGGGGGGAAGGTGTTGGGTTGTTCGGTCAAAGGGGGAAGGGTGGATGGTTTTGGGTGGAGGGTTTTGGGGTTGTTGATAAATGACGGAGATGGGATGTATGGTGTTTAACATAGTGTCCGCTTATTCGTATAATCCAACAAGAGAGATCGACTCGGGCAAGACTATAAAAGGGATAAATATGGTGACTCAAAGCACACAGAGGAGACATGAGCCTTGCGTCGTAGCAGTGAAGGGTTAAAAATAAGATAATTAATATAATTGTGACAGTAATGAATAATTTTAATATTACATTAATTTGTTTAACACCGCAAACAAAAACAAGCCAAATAATAATAATATATGCAGTTTTATCATCTTTTATCTTTTGAGTAGTGCCTTTTCTGCTAGTTTGCCGCTGTTTGTGTTATCATTGGTTTTTTGTTGGTTTTTGGTCCTGGG
>NW_004797339.1:1634607-1648539 GCF_000002075.1 Aplysia californica
TATATCGCAGAGTCAGACATGGATGGCCATACTAGACTCTATTTAGCGTGGCTAAAAATAGAAAAAAATCCAGATTTTCTCCTCTCCTCACTCCGACTCTGATGGGCTTAAACGTTTTGTTTTCATGTGAGACTCTTGAGTGAGGCCACTTGGCCACTTCACAGTTTACTTTTGACTTTGTTATTCTGTCCAGATCTTTTTGTCGGCTGATATCGGTATGGCATAAAAATCATTACGTTCGTTATGGTGGTAGATCAAGATTTATCCTGCTTGTGAAATTGCCAGTTAATAATAATTGAATCTCGTGATTACAACTTGGCACATTCACTTGTAGGATAAATCATAATCTTCCGACTTAACTCATGAAATAATTTCTTTTTAGCCCTTTGTTCAAGAAGAAGGAAATGAGGGAAGGAAGTCGGAGTCGGTATTACAACATAATGATCGCGTGCAAGCTTCTTTTCAGGAATATTTAATTTGAGCGTCCCGTTCTACTTTGTGTGTGGTGAAAGGACAACACTAGTAGACTCTTTTTCTGTGCGCCTTTTGTTCCCCTCTATCTTAAAATATCACGACACCATGTGAGTGTTTTCTTAATTCAAACTGAATCCTATTTCAACTCCTCCGAACATTTTTACGACTTTCATAGAGCAGATAGGGCAGTTGCTTTCTGACCTCATGGTCTTAGTAACCTAAACCGGTCAAAAATGTTAGATAGAACTTTGTAATTTTGAGGTAGCGGCACCTTCCAACCACCCGCTTTAAGTTATTTCGAAAGCTACGCCCTTGCAAGACAATGGTGAGCGGGCATTTAGCTTTCGTGACTCCACGATCACATCGAATCTAAATTCAACCACATCGCAGCATTTGTAGTTGCTGCCAAGACCTCACGGACTGGAACCCCTACAGGGATAACGCTTCTTAAAAACTAATATTATGGCTAAATGCTGCGGGAGTTTAAACTTACCGACAGGTTCAAGCTAGCAGCTTGAAATCTATTCTAGGCTCACCCAACAGGGACATTTAGCACACGGCTCCAACTGGCTCAAATTGTATTGTTTAACGAAAATTTGTGATTTGTCATATGGTCGTTGTAAAAATCCCCAACTCGTTCAAGGTACGCAAACATCCATATTTTAACCACCTGTACGGTACAGAGGAAAACTTCTAACTCCCCCCACCCACCCCTTGTGGATTTGCCATATTAAAATGGCACCGACCGAGAGGAACATTTGTCTAAGATGATTAGTTTTCTCCCCAACAATGAGTTCTCGTCTTGGACAAGTTTGATTATAACTTACATCATGTTGATAGTGGGTTACGTGTATTCCTTTTTTTAAAGAAAGAAAGAAAAAGGGAAAAAGCCATCCCAAAATGACGAACGAACACGGGCTAATGGGCCTTAGAACAGTTTTGCAGATGGTACTGATAGCAACCAGTGATACGCAGTTCGTTTCGAACCCGGCAGACAGCGGAAGTTCTGGGTTGGGAGAGATAAAAGGAGATGGCTGACGAGTGCCAGAACCAGTGCTGGAAATATCGCCAGGGTGTCTTCAGAACAGAGTCCGGTTGTTATGGGATAGCTGGAAGTGGAAGAAAAGCTGACTACTTTATCATGTCCTAGAGAAAATCTAGATGAGATCAATGCCTTCACACAAGACCAACAAAACATTCAACATCTCGTAACGCAAAAAACACCATTCAGCTATAATGCATTTATACTATTGTAGGTGGCAACCAGCAGCTATCGAACTGAGCCTTACATTTGAGAAAAATTTAACGCGTTTGTCGAATGAAGTAATCACTGAATCCACCTTTGGCACGGACATTGCTAGGCATACTCTTTACCTCTTCTTTGACTGACTTCTTGACCACGTTGCCCCCTGAGCTGTTTAATAGTTTACATATTCTTCGAGATCCGTTAAGAGTTTGTTTGGTTGTTTAAATAAAGAGAAGCACATCGGCACGATAACAATCATTTATTGAAAGGAAAAGCAAGACAGGCAGGCAAAAAATAACAGGTGAGACACTTTTAGCCCACCTGTGATACTCTTTCTGCAAATATAAACTTTTTTTTCAGTAGAAGAGAGAAAACTAGGATGGTGATTTGCACTCTTAAGTTCCATTCTTTTCTCTGGCTTTCGCTTGGCATCTTTGTTAGTCGGTTATTCTAAAACAGCTAATCGCGCTTCAAGTAAACTCCATTGCATTGTTTTCCGTTACAAGTGTTGTCTCAAAGTCAGACATTCTGCCCGCGCTATGGTACTGATGCACACTGTAGTTGTACAGAGAGATCTAGTTCGCTCTTTACTTTTTAGTCAGATTATTCTCATTTAATATATCTCCAGTTTTCAGAGCTCCTTTGCAATATCACCGCTCCTATGTTAAGCTGGAAATCTTATATTGCTATTTATCCTAAAGCAAGTAATACTTTGAATTGCCATACAATGCACAAGAGAAGTACATTTGGCCATTACCTATTCTATTTTTGTTTTAACGTGTCACACATAGTCCTCAAACCACCCCCGCCATTTTACACTGAAGTTTGTCCCTATTAATATACCAATGCTCTACTTTTAGTTTAATTAACCTTGTGTTTCCAGGTGCTGTCAACCATATCTTCATTAAATGTTGCTACTACTTTTACCTTCACTACGTCGATAGTCCAGCGGTTAGGCTAACGGAATGGTAATAGTGATGTTGCGGTTAGAAGGTTCGAGCCTCATGTCCGACGTCGTATCCCTCGAAAAGGCGCTTTTCCCAAATTTTCCCTACTTCACCCGGGTGCGAATGGATACCCACTACAGAGAGAGAGAGAGAGAGAGAGAGAGAGAGAGAGAGAGAGAGAGAGAGAGAGAGAGAGAGAGAGAGAGAGAGAGAGAGAGAGAGAAAGAGAGAGAGAACGTTAGTATGTTAATGCCTGTAGAATTACAGCTTGCACTGGAGACTTCCTTGCAAGTTGAAGTTGTATCTGAATGCTATCAGGTCTACCAGGGTAATAATGAAGATTGCAAAGCACATAGAATTGCTGCTGAGCGGGAATTTGCGTTGGACAAATGCTATAATGCTATAAAAATTTATGTAATTTATCATTACCACTGCCTTGTCCTTTCCCCGTCGACAAACTCTTTGCTTTATGCATTTTTGGGCGTTTTACCTCTGTCTTTCTCCTCCCCACACCCCCTCCTTTTTCTTCTTCTTCTTCTTCTTCTTCTTCTTCTTCTTCTTCTTCTTCTTCTTCTTCCCCCCTTCCTCTTTTCCCCTTTTCTTTCTACACCCCCATCTCTCTTCCCTCCTCCTTCTCCCCCCTCCCCCTCCTCCTTCTTGTGGACATTCCAGAGGTCAACGGATTTGCACTTTCCACACATCCACACATCATCTTTACCCTATCGAATTCTCCCAGCACTTTGTAAAGCAACGTTCTCTGCGTTAACATCTTTCGGTTTCCTCTTTTCATATCTCTCGTGGCTTCGTCGTCCTTTCCTAACCCTCTCTTGGTTTCAGATCCATCTTCTCAGCCTAGTCTTTTACCCTCGACGGTCTCCACGCCCCCCCCCTTTCCCCTCCTTCCAAGTCCCATCCGTGTTTCATGCATTGCCGTTCCCCCAAAATATCGAACCAAGTCAGAAAGATTCGGCCCCCTCTCAACCTCCGTCCGGTGTCTCGACTAGCCCCTCTCCACACCATCCCACCCCTCTTTTCCCCTTAAACCATACTAACACTCACACACTCGCGCACACACACAGTTACTGCCCCCTCCCACTCTCACCCGTTTTTGTCCTCAAAACTCAATTCTTCCGAATTACTACCACCCTTCACCTCTCTCTCTCTCTCTGTCTGTCTCTCTCTCTCTCTGTCTCTCTCTGTCTCTCTCTCTCTTTCTCTCTCTCCCCCTATTCTCTCTACCCCCCCCCCCCCATCCTTAACTATGCTCACTCCCCTGGTCCCAGCCCCCTCACGAGGCGAACTCCCCCAGTCCTCTCCTTCTCTCTGTGCCCAAGCCTGTTCCACAGGGCCCAGAGAACCTTGGTTGCCTCCTCTCTCCCTTAGTTGGGCATGTCTTTGCAGAGCTAAAATCTCAGCTCAAACTTGTTTCGGGGCGGATACAATATTTCCTCGGCTATCATGATGGAATGGAATTACTGCGTGCCTCATCAAATGATATGCTGATAATATTTTGGCCCCTTGCGTGGGTATAATTCTGCTGTGTGCACAGCTATTCTGTTTAATATTGTACACAATAGAATAAACACATTTGTACATCTTATTGATACAGAATAATGGCGGGACTCATAACATTCGAGGAAAAAAACTTTAGGCTTTATGCTGCAAACAAAACAGGGTAGAAAAAACAAACAAACTAGATCTAACTCTTTTTTCAAATGAAAATGTTGAGTAGTGTTACTCTTAACTAATAAAAACAATAACCCCCTTTTTACTTTTAAATTCATTTACTCTTTTTCCTTTCAAGTACTTAGGGTGCCTTTTAAAGTGATAAATGTTCAAAGTGTAAGCATTTCAATGTGGGACCCTAAAGGTTTGATTTTCGAGTGATCGATTGCACTTCGGGCGTTTTCAGGCCAAAGCATTCCACTTCGTTTGGCGCTTGAGTAGTAGCCTACAGGATTTATGCCACCACTAGCCCTGAACCTCAAAACGCAGGACAACAGACTACGGACTCCCAATTGTCTGTGCGAGTATCCTCTTCCTATCTCAAACGTGCCTCCCACAATTCCTGTGCTATTGATCCACTGTCGCAGGAAGAAGAAGAAGAAGAAGAAGAAGAAGAAGAAGAAGAAGAAGAAGAAGAAGATGAAGAAGAAGAAGAAAGAAAAAGCAAAATGAAATCGCAATGAGGTCCTTTCGAGTGTAGGACGAGAAGGAGGGTTAGAAGAAGGAGTGGGAGAAGAGGAAGAATCTGGGGGAAAAGAAGACAGAGAAGGAATCGACTTTAAAAAAAGAAAGAGTAAAAAAATATGGACTGAAGAAGGAATAGGAGTAGAAAAAGGTAAGGAGTGAACAAGGAGAAGGGGGAAGGATTAGTAGTGAGGTGGTTTGGGGCGGGATCCGGTTACTTGTGAGTTCGGCAGTGTGGTTGGTGTGGCTAGATAGGAGAGGATACGGCCATGGCTGTTGTCCAGCTACCCCCGGCCAATTGATTTCTAGGTCCGAGGCTCATGACAGGGGGATTGTTGACACCCGGGGTACATCGGAGTGCTGAAGACGTCACCCTGTGCTGCTCGCACGTGCTGACCAGAGCAATAAACTTCCTTCTGTGTTCTGGCGAAAGTGAGTGCGTAGATTCACTCTGTGAGGGGCTTGTCTTAATATCGCTCCTTAACGCAAACACGATTTTCATGAGGCAGACACGTCTTATGTTTGTGTACACGATGTCAGTCTGAAGGTTTTTAATTGCCGCAACCAATTCGGTCTGTTACAAACGAGTGTGCGTGCAGGGTTCTTGAAATTATATTCTATTAATTTTCTTTTGTGGGATGCATTTCTCTAGCACAATTATGATTTTACTTATTAATTTGTTCAATTTTTTAGAGACAACCCGAGAAAGTAGAAGCAACGGTATAGACATTTTTGTCCGCCAAAATATTATATTCAGCGAGCAAAAATGAGTACAATTCTTTTTAAAAACCTTTGATTTTGACCTTTCAGACTTTTACACTCCAGAAAAACCACCTCAAGGATGGGCAGACGATATATACAAATTTCTTGTATTTTGACGAGAACACTGTAATGCAATCAGGCGCTTGAGTTCGAGTTGTTATTGTCATACCGTTTTAATGTTTCTTAACTTAGGCATGTGCGTTTCTTTGCCTTCAATACAAAAATGCTTTGCTGATATAGACAGCATAGCTTAAAAAAATGAAATATTATGTTTCAAGAATGCACTGGTTCAATCTCTTAAGTCTTTTACAGTTTCCCTTAAACATTTATTGCAAGAGAAGCGTTGTTAATCATGTGAAGTTAATGCCCACTCTTTGTTGAAAGCTACATTTTCGATTGTACATGTGTTTGACGACTACTAATTATACACCTTAATTAGGCTCCTTAAAGTAAATAGCCTTTTTCACAAAGAATCAGGTTTCCCTGGTCACAATGCTGAAAAAGCAGATTGGGCATTTGACAATTACAGCTCTCACAGTTGTATAGAAGAGGGCTAAAATATGGCGCAACGGGCTGTAGTAATAAACGTACTCAAAGCTTTCGTTGACATTGCTAAGAAAAGATACCAACGATTCATTATGAATGATCAAGGAGAGGGCAATACGCAACATTACATGTCAGAGACAAACAACAATTATATAGAAGTGGCAGATTCGTGTTCAGACGGAATTCCCCTTTCTTTTGTCCGTTTACGTCCTCGTTAGAACCAGTCTGCTGAAAGTATTTGGGCATTTTGTTAGTTTTCTCCTACGGATCTCACCACACTGCAGTCGTCTCTGAGTTGATATTAACTCTTTTCCCAGCAACTAATATCGCAACGAATAGTTTCCCCTTGGCCAAGTAAAATATTAGAACTATCAGTCTGAAGTACTGCGGACTTCTGGACATATTTACTTACCTCTTTAAAATCACGTTTGTTTGATAATGTGAAGTGTTCTGTTAGACTTCAGCCCGTGGTATTATTCTCAGAGAAATTTGATAAACCGTATGTGATTTACGACAAATGTTTTGTAACTTTGCTAGAATATATAGAATTCAGAAGCGATAAGACACAAACTTAACTACAACGAACTGTATATTTTCCGGCCTTGTGAATGAGAATAGATATAATTTATTTGCTATTTTTGCTTTGGCAGCTGTGACGTTTCCCGTTGTCACGTCATCTGATGGCAGAGTGTAAACCTTTGAGGCCTGCAAAGATATTACAATGTGAATCAGTAGTAAATGTTGCCGACAGTACGACATGCCACTTTGGGATTTATGGGGTAGAAAACATTGGTTAATGTGAGGCTTTAGTTAAGATTTGCTCGTATATTTTGACACACCTGTCATTTATATAACCCTGACCTGTGCAGAGGGTTAGTTAGCATTCGAGTGAATAAGCAGGCAATACAAAAAAATGTTGTTGCCCCGATCATAATAGACTTGTTGAAATAATGTCTAGTTAGGCCACAATTTCAAGACGATGTATTGGCATGTAGAACCCTTGTGAGTCAATGATATCATCACGCTCTCTGGAGAGGGAAAGGGTTATGACAATTTTAGGCCCATGTCGGTCTCTTACTGTGTTGTTTTTAGTATTTTAGTAGAGACATCACAGCATATGAAGCCATATGAAGGCGCGGGACACAAATTGTTTCTACGTTAACTTTTTCTCGAATATTATGTTGGAGACTTTCTAATAAGTGTTCCTTCTGATATAAATTAGGCTGTATTATTGACTATACACGCACGTGCCGGAAGCATGCATTGACTTACGTTGTTCCCGGAGACGTAGACGGAGGTATAACAATAATTGCACAATTTAGGATTGTAATCTTTATTCATTCTTAGTTTCTTCTTCGTCCGTTTAGCTTGAATGAAAAACTTCTGTCATAATCCAAATGATCAACACCATTGCTATACCACAAAGGAAGAAAAAAACCCTGCTTGGATATATATGTTTACCGGTTATGCATAAATGCGGGAAACAATAATATTATAAACTTCAAAATCGCGCGTAAAAATCACGTCGTGAAAGTCTGCACTCGGGCACTCTACGTCTGTGGAAGGATTCCAGTTCTGTGTATCACATCAGCTTTTCTAACGCGTCATGATGTAGTGGCAACAAATGACCAGTCTTCTTTGACATCATGACGTAGTGGAGCAAATACGAAGTCGTCGTCGCAGCCTTATGGTCACTCCGTGGTTTCCCCGAAGCACTTACTTACGTGAACACCTGCTGTGAGAGGGTCCCTCAAGGATAAAGCGCGGATGTCAGAAAATGATCCTATGGACCTCCAGGAAGTGCGAGTTGGGTCTCGTACAAGA
Source organism: Aplysia californica (assembly GCF_000002075.1). Classification (NCBI taxonomy): domain Eukaryota; kingdom Metazoa; phylum Mollusca; class Gastropoda; order Aplysiida; family Aplysiidae; genus Aplysia; species Aplysia californica. The sequence continues at coordinate 1,642,597 of NW_004797339.1, forward strand.
AGAGTAAGTGACAAAGTAATGTCTATGTGAAGGTGTCAGAGCATGTGGGCATAGTTAGACTCTAACTTAGAGCTGGAATTATGTAGAAACTGAAAATAAACTAATTAATAACGACTGTTGTAATATACGAATACCATGTTAGCGTTATTTTCAAACTATAAGTAAGAAACGTCCAAACCAGATTTCAATTGACCATGGAAGAATGGGGGTGATTTTTTCCACTTGGAAATTCTGCAACGTTTTCATTTTTCAGTATGACTCTCCATAGATTTAAAGCCCTATCAGAACGTTAAAGTTATCTAAGAGGCAAGTTCTCAAATGAATATAAAGTTTGTCTGCGATGACACTACAAAGTAGGGGAGAGTCTTTAGAGTCCCCATCCCAAAAACAAAAACGAAAAAAACGAAACACCCCCCCAACAACAAACAAACCTCAAAACAAGCAAACACACCCACACAAAAGTAAAAAAAACCATTCAAGAACACCCCTTTGTTGATTCGAACCGAAGTTATCCATACCAAACTACAGATTCATACCAAACAGAGGTAAAGGCATGTCTGTGGGGGTAAGATCAATGTGCGTCACCCTCTTTTTCGTCCACTATTTTCGTTTCACTACCCATTTTTGTCCCACATATTCGTTTCACAACTCGTACTGGTCCTACATTTCCTTTCCACTACCCGTTCTAGTCCTATTTTTTCAGCCTAGATTTTCGTTTCACTATTGCAATAAAATGTACCAATTACCATCAGATACCTATTGTCGAACTTCCCCACCTTATCTCTGTCGCTCTTTCTCTCTCGCTCTTTTTCTTTATTTTTAGTCACACGCCGCGCAGCATGTGCTTTAAGCGGCATGTTTCTCCTCTAACAATGCACGTGAATCGTTTTTTCTGGGTGTATCATTTTTGCCAAATTCAAAATGGAAAAAAAATAAATCCTGCCATAAAAACTGTCCCTATCACGCCTGTAAATAGTGAGGAACACCTTACAGCTTCATTGATTTCAAAGGTACGGATCATGTCTCTCAATTGGAGCACATCAAGGAAGTAAGTACTTGGGCAATCTACCCGTCTATGTCTACCTCCCAGACAGTGATACTGGTGTAGCTCTCAACCGTATGAGCTTTAAGAGGGGGTGGGTTGTTGTTTTTTTTTTGGGGGGGGGGTGTATGGCTTTAAATACTTCATGAGATGCGAGTACCAGGAAAGGTTCATAATTGTTGAAATGTTTTTCACAAGGTACCACTGGATCTTTAAGAATAATTCCCTTCTTCCTCTGACGTATTAATCAACATCTCCTAGGTCATTGTTCCATCCTCCTGGCCCTTCTATATTTTCATCGTGAGAAACACAAACCCACTTTTTATGCCAGTGTGCTGTTGACCGAGGAGGTTTTGAAGAATACATCATGGTGTAAAATCAATATCACTGGCGCAAACGGCCAACAGTACTCGACCAAAAAGTCGAGATAACGCGGTCTCTTCATTTGCCAAAGAAAAATTCTGTGATTATAGTAATCCTAAAAGAGATTTCAATGTCATACGATGCGACAGCGGTTGTCATGGCGCACGGCTTAAACGTTTCGGTTGTGGAGAAGTCCCATCGTTTACACTCTCCGAACGCGATAGAAGAAGCAGAGTGTGTTGGCACCTGCATTGCAGGAGGGCCGAGCTCCGAGGCAGGGGGTTGGATGGGATGTGGAAGGGAGGTGGAATTTTTGTGCTTTATCGGAAAAACAGGCGAGAATATAAGAATATACTTTTCCGTTGTAATTATTGAGTATTTACGGCTTTTACTACAGCTTCTTGGGTATCCCCCAAAACAAGATTACTGTAACCGTCCATTATTTTGAAAAACCATACACACATTGTGGCAGCGTTTTTCACAACTCACTAGTCATACCTTATTTCTGGATTCAGACACATTGAACCCCCTGCCAGAAACATCTGCCTCTTCCTAACGGGTTTCTGTTCTGACGTCAATGTGAAGGACACAAAGAAAAGCCAGCCAACAAGACTGTCGTCTCCACTTCTTCTCCAGCAGGCAGACGTTGTGGAGGGACGAGAGTCTCGTGAATTCAGCAAAGGAGTTCTTGTCAGTTTTATATCTGCCAGTGTTTCTGTTTCATGATTTGTTTTAATATCGTTAAGCACTCTTCCAATGTTGTATGAGGACATTGTTACGAAGGGCAGATTTTAGAATGCGACGTGATATTTCTTGTCCTGTGATGGTGGAATGTGAAATGTTTACCGTTAGAACTTTGCTTTTTTTATGGAGAGTGTAAGCGGTATCTATTTGTGCAGGTGGTTTCTGGGTAGGAAATTATTTCTTCAAAGTAGTGTAGTTCTAACGGTCGATGCAAATATTACATATCTGGAAATGGTTTATTGAAGTTACAGGTCTAAACAAAATCGTTTCTGATACCCAGCTGTCTTTGCATATTTCCTTTTAAAAAAAGAAGAATCAGAACAGATATGCTGTTTACGCAACATATCTGGTGAAAATTGAAAAAAATATATGGCTGAAAGCCGACTCTGAACCCATTGTTTAGGGATGCATGACTTCTGAGGTGCTATGAATCCGAACAAAATGAGTAGAACACGGAGATCGTTTTGTTGTGATGGTGACCAGAGAGCTGGAGTGCCTGTCCCGTGCATTATAAAGGTGACAGAATGTCGAGAGACACCGGACCAAGATGTTTATTCCACCGATGTTTTCGATGCTGTGGTTGCTGAAGAAAGACCCTCTGAAACGAAGCGAAGTAACTCCAAAGTTCCTTATTTCCGGAAATCGCACAAGCCTGACAGGCTTTTTGACTGTCCTTCTCCGAAAGCTGGATATTTTGACCAGACAATATTGTCGAAAGTACATGGAATTCCAAATGTTCCAAATTCCGAAAGAGTCTCCTCTATAGAGGCGCCCATTGTGTCTTCAGATAAAAGTTGTGGGCGTCAAAGACATAGTATCTGTGCAGTAGAAACGGATGGGGCAGAATCTGCTTCGTGTTCAGCGTCGGTATATAGTGGTAACGATGGAGATATAACACTCTCTGCTGCCAATCGACATGCACATAATATGCAACCAAGGCTTCTGCCAAAGTGCCCAACCCGTGTTGACACTGGTAGTGCTGGAAACAAAACCGCAGACATTAACGTACGTCATGTTCCTCAGAACGTTTCCAAACTCCAAGAGAATCCATTGGCGATTTCAGGAAAAATCCAGTTTGTTAACGAGGTTGGGCCTCGCGATGCTGTCGATGCTTTACAGATGAAAAGTGTTAGTGGTGTTCCTCTCTTGTCCCAGAAAAGTTCAGCTGACGTTTTGTGTTTGAGAAGCCAACAAGACAAGAAGGACAGAGTTACAGCAGATATTTTAAAAGCGCCCAAAATACTTATTGAAGGTGAGAATAATGACGATGACAAGGCTAGTTCAACCTGTTCAAGGGGTAAGGTAGAACTTTCAAAGAAATCAAGACTCTTGCCATCAGGAGTACGAGAATTACATAAACGTTCTTCCTTAGGGGCTGTGAGAGTGTCATCATTGAATGTTTCTAAAGACGGTGCAAAACCCATTGTTGCGAGGAGGTGCACGGATAACACTGCAGACATACGTGAGAAAAAAGATTCCAATTTTGCTCAGGTCAACAGCCCCCTACAAGCAGACGTGAAGACGACCAAAGTGAAGACGCCAACGATTCAGGTTGTCACACGAATGAAAAGCAATGAAGGGGCCGACAAAGGCGATACTGTATCAAGCAGAAAGCGTCACAATGATAGTGCTTATTTCACTTCAGTCAAATTTACGACCAAAGACAGCAAAGCAGAACTCAATGCAAAAACTGAAACTACTGAACCAAAGAGCACTCGGAATGAAAACCATCCTATGTTAAGCACGATCCAGGCTATCACAGTGAAGTCATTGACAGAATCACCAGACCCTTTAATGTCTCCAAGGGGCGAGGAATACTTTCTGTCCACTCTCTCTCCTATTTTGTCTCTGACTTTAAGCAGAGAGTCCAGTATCACCGTAGATGCTGCTGGTCACAGCTCTGACGTGGAGGATGACGACAAGAATATTCTCTTTCCGTGTTTAAGAAAAGTAAGTTCTATATTCTATACTTTCCGTTCAATAAGAGGTATATCTCTGGCCTTGTGAAATTGTAAATTGAAGGATTGGAGATGTACTTTGTTCACATCAAGAATTCACCTTGATACTAGTACTTTGCTTTTGAATTCAATATACGCAGAGATGTGTAATGCCCCCCTAATTCATTATAAAACTTTATCCGTGGCGGTCTATGACTTTCTTTAAAAAATCGATAAATATTAAGTTTATTCCTGAAGCTCCTGCGAGTGGATTTACGCGCTCTGGCATTGCATAGAGCAAAGGGAAAAAGGGGGGGGGGGGGGGGGGGAGGTGTCATTAGTGTCAACACAACTCTTAATCTGTTCACACGGTACACACATTCCAGAGTGTACTCCCAATCATTACCAAAAAATAATTATGGATTATTTATGAATGCAGCACGGTATTTTACGGAAAAGCATAAATCTACATACACCCCAAAGTTTTGAATGGGAAACTGGATCATATAAACGGAAATACCAACTAACGCTGTCACTGAAACTGGTTTTGTTACTTAAGTATTCTTCAGGATCTTGTAGTCAATAGTTCACGCTGATTGGAAAATAATGACTGAAACGAAAGCAACAACCACGACTAGATCTAGCGAACGCAAACGCGAACAAGCAGGCAGCGAATTCGTGCTGATTGATTTATTCATTGACAATAAGGGCATAATATTGTATTGGTCAGTTCCTGTAGGCACCATTGTCAATGGTGAATGTTACGTCATTAGGAAGAAAAGACCGTGAAGCAAAAAACCCCGCATCAACAACAAAACAAAACAAAACAAACAAAACGGAATCGATACGCAGGAATCTGGTGTCATTTTCGTCCACGACGTAGCACTTGTAAACACGTCCTGAAAGTTCTAAAGGGCTGTTCATGGCATTTTCTGGAGCATTCACCCTTTCAGCAGATTTAGCCAATTGTAACTTTTTCTGTTTCTGCTACTTGAAAGTAATGCTCTGCTTTGTGGAAAGAGGTGTGACGGCGCAGATGAGATAAAAGAGGCGACTTGAACAAAGGAAGACTGGTTCATGCTTTTAAACGCAGTTCTCATCACATAGGAAAATATGAACACGTTAATGGAGCACATGTTGACTAGGCAACATAATGAATTCTGTTTTGAAATAATGGATTTCCCTACGTTATAGCTCTATCATACCGTTCACAAAAGCAGTTATGTATGGAAACTATTTAATTATTTCAAAACAGACTTCATTATGTTGCCTAGACATTATGTATCAAATTATTCCTTTTAGAATTATCTTTTCAAATGGATTACTATTTACACTAATCACATTCATAATATACTGTGTGAGCTACGCGCATGCTACAATTAAACGTACGTTTTAACAAGATAACTCAATGATTTCTTCACGAAATAATATTTTTAGACCAGACTGCAAAAGAAACAAGCTAAAAATAATCAAATTCCTCTGAATGAAATGATGTAAAGATTAATTCTATCGGAATCGAGGCTAGTATATCTACAAACAACAGCAAGATATCTTGTGTGGCATATTTCACGAGATATGCATATTATATTAATTTAGTATGTTATGTGGGACTAGAAATCATTTTCAAACAATTGTTACCTAGGGCTCCGACACACTGAGACCAAAAGGTTCTTACTGACAGCTCTCAATGTCAGACAATTGAATAAACACCCATGTATATAATCTGTATTCTAAGAAATTAGCAAATCATTGCATATCGTGATGATCGTTTCTTCACAAAGCGCAATCTCTGTGATTCTCGTTGCAACAGCATATTAACGTGACAAGAGTCTGTCTCACTTGCCTGCTCTCGTGGAG
>NW_004797339.1:1648639-1658497 GCF_000002075.1 Aplysia californica
GGGAGTGGGCCGGGGGGGGGGGGGGGGGGGGAGAAAGGAGGAGGCATTCTGATGTCAACCGTGAAACCGTACTGACTCGGAGGATGTATATCATGTATAATAGTAGACACTTGGAAGCAAAACAAATAAATTAATTAATACATAAATGAATAAATTAACTTATATATCAATAAATAAATAAATAAATAGATAAATAGACAGATAAATAAATCATATAGTTTCGAGGTTGTGGCGTCGGTGGCCTAGTGGTTAGGCTCTGGGACTCGCAATCGTAAGGTCGTGGGTTCGGTGGGTCAGGTGCCCGACGTTGTGTCCTTTGGAAAGGCACTTTACACGAATTTTCCTCAGTGTAAACGGGAACCCGGTAATACACAGTGAAATAATTATCTAGATAGTTTGTTAGTGTTTGAGCGCGTGATATCTGCAGCTTGCACTGTATGATTTTTGTGAAGGTTGACATTCGTTATTTAATGAAGAATTACACGTAATAACGATAAACCAGTTTTATCACAATAATACAATCTTAAACACTTTCATTTTTTACGTCTTTCTCTTTTCAAAATCAGAGTATGAAGAACTTGAACTTGTCACTTATTAACTTCTAGAATAGATGAATATAATCATCGTCTTAAATTTTTAGCTTGGTCATTCACTAAAGCCTTTTAACACCAGATCTATCTCTTATATAGTGTTCGCAAGCATGGTCGAAACCCGCCTCTTGAATTATCTCAATGATGTCGATTTTTTTTCCGGGTAGGGTTGGGGGGGGGGGGGGGAGGGGTCACGGGCGTGAAAACGCATACATTGAAGTTAATTAAGGTGATAGATTTGATATATAATAATATGGGTTTGTTGGTATCATCACAAATGTTTTTAAATTGTTTTGCTTTTTTATAAAATATTCATCTATCGATTGAAGGAGATGGGAATCGACTGATGTCACTGTCAGAATTAAAATTAGCAAGAAAAGGGCTTCTAAAGTTTGATGACTTCTAAAGCCTGAGTGTCCTCAGAAACTGTACATTGAATTTTGTGTAGCGCTTATCAATGTTTTTCAGTGAATTCTACCCAGGCCTGAATTTTTTAATGGACGCAAATCGTAATAGGTCTTTTTTTTTAAAAAAGATAACCAAATCTGATAAATATTGCCATACAGTGGTAATATTACACGTTTCATCAATATCATTATTTTGACGAGAGCCTGATTTCACTACGATGCTACAGATATATATTATATACACACACATACTTACGTGTATATAATATGCATCATTTTGTATGTGAGAAAAAAAAAGAGACAAAGAGTGAGGGGGGAGAAAGAGGGTGTGAGAGAGAGAGAGAGAGAGAGAGAGAGAGAGAGAGAGAGAGAGAGAGAGAGAGAGAGAGAGAGAGAGAGAGAGAGAGAGAAAGAGCGAGAGATAGAGAGACCGAGAGATGGAGCCATACAGAAAGAGATTGAGGGAGACACAAAGGGATAGAAAGAGAGACACACAGAGGGATAGCAAGAAACAGAGCGAGAGAGAGGGAGAGAGAGAGAGAGAGAGAGAGAGAGAGAGAGAGAGAGAGAGTGAGAGAGAGAGAGAAGGAGGTATACATCTTTGTGTTCCCGTGAAAAGAGGCAAAGGCACTGGGTAGGGCCGGATTGTGGGGATGGATAAAGCAATGAGTTTTCTGGCTCTTATGCCAATACCACTTCTCTCATAGCCCCTCTGACATACTTTCTCGATAATGGAAGCCGAATGGATTCATTTAGTTAACTTAGCCAGTGGAAAAAGCCCATCAGAACCATTTTCGACTCGTTGCACCTTCGTTTTGAGAGCGTCCGTACAGTAGGTCGATGTGGGTCTGTGTAGTCTTGGAAAAGGGTAAAAAAAAAAAGCGGAGCTGGAGTATATCTTCACAAAGTAAGGACAAGAACTTAGAGCGTGGTTCTACTTATGAAACAAGGTTACGGCCACATAAAAGAGGAGCAAATACTACAAAACCATATGAGTATATACCACCTTTATTTTTCTATGTATGTTTGTATGTATGTATGTATGTATGTATGTATGTATGTATGTATGTATGTATGTATGTATTATGTGTGTGTGTGTGTGTGTGTGTGTGTGTGTGTGTGTGTGTGTGTGTGTGTGTGTGTGTGTTTGTATGTATGTATGTATGTATGTATGTAAGTAAGTATGTATGTATGTATGTATGTATGTATGTATGTATGTATGTATGTATGTATGTATGTATGTATGTATGTACGTATGTATGTATGTATGTATGTATGTACGTACGTACGTACGTATGTACGTATATACATATGTATGTATGTATGTATGTATGTATGTATGTATGTATGTATGTATGTATGTATGTATGTATGTATGTATGTATGTATGTTTATTTGTATGTGTGTGTGCGTGCGTGCGTGCGTGCTTGCTTGCGTGCGTGCGTGCCTGTCTGTCTGTCTATCTATCTATATATCTATCTTTCTATCTATCTATCTATCTATCTATCTATCTATCTATCTATCTATCTATCTATCTATCTATCTATCTATCTATTTATCCGTCCGTCCGTCCGTCTGTCCGTCTGTCTGTCTATGCAAAGTGGCTCGAAACAGACGAAATGAACACGAAATATCAACTTTTTTACATTCGACATGAAACCGGTGCTAATGTATTTGTGGCATGTTATTTCAACGCTCGTGTTTGACCACCTGTTTCACTCTTACACAGCTAACATAATAATGTGATATTTGAAATTCCAGTTCATTTTACAATATCATGCAGGAGTGTTTGTTCACTTGGTGAACTTACATGAACTTGCACGCTGGAAATGGGAGTTATTGTTTAATTTCAGAAAAGTTAACTCCACGTGGTGTTTTGCTGCAGTACATTTGGCAATATAACCGACAGTCCTCGCCTAGTCTTATAAAATGCATGATAAATATATAGGGCTTTGGTTAAAAAACCTTTCATCTGCAAAAAAGTGGAAAAGTTATAAAGTTCGGATTATTTCATTTTATATTTTTAACAAGAGAAAGTCGAGAAAACAGAAAACAACATGAAGTTGTTTTCATCATTTTTGGGGCTTCAAATATTTGTCATCATTTACCTTGAATTTTATACTTAGATTTAATACCAAGACAGGAGAGTTATATACACGCTCTTCCGTACATCTGTGATGTGTTCATTCATTCGTACTGCAGTCTTATGTTTTCACGATTTTGAGACGCTTATTAATTGTCTGTATTGTTTAGAAAACTATCTTCGTGGTCAAAAGAATGAATTGTCTTATACAGAAGCCGCAAACAGTGGCGAAGCGTCTATATAATCAAATAATCACTGCTTCCCTTCCTAATTTTGAAACATTGCCGCAGTAGAATTCACCCATAGATGTAAACCTCATAAATTAAATGTAAAAAGACGCTCATAATCCCCAATGAACAGTATGCCTAACATTCAAAACAGTTTCATTGCCACAGAAATAGCCTGTTCACCCCTATCGTGCCACTCCATAAGCAGTCGCAAGTTTTGATTAATTAAGCTTACGGTGAGGCTGGAAGAGTCTACCAATAGAGTTGAAGGGAACATGTGTGCAACAGTCAAAACTGTTTCATTGCCACATATTTATTATACCCTGCTCACCCCTTTAGGGCCACATTTATAAGCAGTTACAAGCACTGATTATGTAAGCGAACTATTACACTGGTCGAGTCTACCTCACAGATGTGAGGGGAACTAACTCCTAATAATATCTTGACTGCTGCGAGTGCTTATTTTTTATCCTCGACTTTTTACCGTCCTATAATCAGATCGTGACCTCGATAATGACACCGGCTCCTGGCCGCGAAACACTAGAGAAAAACAGCCAATTGTGAAATAAAAAATTAATAATGGTCTTGTTCTACCAAAGAGTTTAGTTCACTGGTATTAGATACATACTGTAGTACTGACATCTCTGCTTCTTTGCTTTGTGTTTGTGTATTCATGTTTACAGCTAAATTTAAAGTTTGTTAGAATAAATATTTAATGAGATACTTTCCCGATTATTTTAGCGGTTGAACATGCATACAGCATGAATCCAGGATTTGTTTTCATTCACAACTCAGTGTTGCCGCCTCAAGTAAGATTCATGTGTGATATCTCCAGGCCCTAGCGCCTATCTGGTCATGTCTCACTGATTACCCTGTCAAAAAAGTCGGCCTTTGCCTCTGGTCGCAAATACCTTTGGTATATTCAACATGCTTATATTCGTTTATTCATCAATACTCAGGTTGCATTGAAAGTAATGAAAAGCATTTGGAAACAACATCTATTACTTAACTGTGAAAGTTTGTACTGTTAAAGGTATTTCAGTCACGAAGCAAAAAAATCCCACTTTTAGTCCTGCACAGTTTTTCTTTTTATAAGCAGACAATAGACAAGCGTTCCACACACTGGCTAAAACAGCACCTGGACATGGATGGCTGGTGCCTCTATAAACAAATCTTTCATCATCATTGATGGTGTTCCACACACAACTTGTCTCTATAGCGTTCATGAAAAATAAAAATAAAACAAACCCTCAACATCCTGTACCGTCTGTGATAACTACCCAGACAAGGTGACATCCCTAGGCTTGTGTGTTGAAATAGCCCATGACTTTTATTCAGTGTCTTGGTCTGTATGCTGGGACTTTGCATCCCTCTCAGTCCGGGTTCTCTAGCACTCATATGAACTTCTTATGCTGTTTCGAGCGCGTAAAACAAAATACTTGCCCCCCCCCCCTCCTCCAAATATCTGGGTTGACCCTAACAAGTGGGGTCTAAGACTGTTTCCTAAATAATCTAATCTGCATCGATAGAGACGTAAAACACCAAAAACATATTATATAGAGATAGAAAAATATTTGACTAAGTGATATTTCCTTTCATTTGCTTCTTTTTAGTGTCCCCAACACCTAAGTTCCTTCCATTAACAAGGCTCTTTAAAAAGGTTGGGTCCTGTGTTCATGACCATTATGACTCCCGTTTGATCGAAATTGGCAGGTGAGATTTGAAAAGGTAGGCCTATGTGATTTTTTAATTGAAGAAAGGCAACCCCCCCCAAGAAAACTAGTTGCGTTTTTGCTATAGTTATGTCTTAAATTTCTTGGCTTACAAGAACAATTTACTGATCATAAACCCTTTTCTTATTCACAGCTCATCAAAACATGGGCTTCCGGTGGCAGACAGAGGCCCCAGCGGCGACCGGACTCCTTCCTGGAAAGATTTGCAATGGGCGGCAAAGACATGCCCATACACAGTGGGGAGAGGAGGCACAGGAAAATATCAGATCTCAGGTAAGTGATTTTTACCCATATTGAAGATACGAGAGAGAAGAAAAGAATAGAAAGGAATTGAAAGAAATATAAAGAAGTGAATAGATCAGAAATTACACAGAGCAAATACAAACCTAGATAACTAGAGAAGAATTTGGCGCTCATATGACCTTATGCAGTTCCGAGCGCCGAAAAACCTCTACTAAAACAAAGAGAAGAATTGGATAGAGCAAATTTGCATCTATCCGTGTTTTTACAATAGTGGATGGATACACATTCTCAATATATAGTATAACTTATAACCAAAACAAACAAAGAAAATCAGAGGATTTCACGGTTGAAACAATGCCATGATTTGAAACAATTTTGAATAGAATGTCATGACCTTCAATGTAGCTGTTTGGACAAGCTCATGTCTCCCTTTCGAAGTTCCTGATGATTATGAGATAATACCATTTTGAAGCTGCTTCCCTTTTTTCTGCTTTAGTGATAAACTTGTTCCTGAAGGTGAAGGCTGTGACAGGATACGGTGGTAATGTATTTTTGTGGATCACATTGAAGTAAAACCTCACAGAAACACATTTTGCGAAGTTAAACCTCATTGAACAATTTTGGGCCTCACGTGAATGCATAATATAGCAATGTTGACCCTCACCAACGCAGAGAGCAAGGTTGAACCTCACAGAAACGCAGAAAGGAATATTGATTATCACAGAAACCCTCTATCATCATCGAATTCACAAAATACCCCGAGTAGTCCAGAACAAACAAATATGTCATAATTGATGTTGGACTTCAGTGGAATCCTTGGGTAACTGTATATTCACTCAAAAGGCATGGTCAGTTCTTGAACCCACTGGAATACGTGTTATATCTGAATCTCACAAGAGCACCCTGTTTTGTTTTTAACCTCACAGAAAGTTTCTTCCCCTCACTACATGTTAACTGAAATCACATATCTGGGTCATATTGACAGAACAGAAATCAATGTGTAAGTGATAGTAATCCACCCATAGAATGAAATCTAGAATTATTTCAATGCTCTGAGCTCCTTGATCAATATTATTGTGGCAAGCGTCTCCGGGACTCAGGGCCTATCAAAGCGTGCTCTTCCGTTTGGGTGCTGGAGTTCCGACTAGCGAATTGAGGAGAAATGTATTTCGAACGTCCCAGATACAGCTCCGTTGCCACGCAAAGTTAGACAAGAAGTCGTTAAAAGTATTCCCCTGTTCCATTGCTGGCTGCGAACTGCTCTCCCTGATGAAAAAAGTGCATGCTCGCATTTGACTTCCAATTTCTTTATTAAATTGTTCAGTGTGGCCAAGGTCAATTGGTACTAGTTTCAGTGTGAAACCTTCCTGCTGTCAATTGGAAAGCGAAATGGAACAAGGAAAGGTGTGAGAACAGGGAGATTAGAGGAAATTGGTGAAAAATGAGGGGAGGGGCGAGGGGGATGGGAGGGGCATGCCTACGTGCGTAAAGGAGAAATTCCAGTATTCCACACATTTACAATAATTTAGCAGTCTAGAATATTTCTTGAAAAACAATATCAAATCATATTATATAAACGTATAGATAGCACTCTAAGATACAGAATTGAGCCTAAGGAACATGTTAGTTTGGTGAACTGTCCAAATGGAAGTGGTTTTCGACTTCTGGAAGGTTAAATGAAGTAAAAAAAAAAACCCAACAAGTTTATCAAACTCATTTATATCGATCAGTGACCTTAACGAGCTTTGAGTGAGTCCGATTTAGCTGAAGCGGACAGTTTGACTTTGGTGCTAACAACAATATTGATGTCGAATTGTCGTTAAAAACAACAAAAAGGTGCGATCTCAATTGCGTTATTCTTCTTTTTCTTCTTCTTCTTCTTCTTCTTCTTCTTCTTCTTCTTCTTCTTCTTCTTCTTCTACATTTTCTGGGGTTTATCCCAAACTCAAACAGCTGAGGTTTGCCAATTATCGAAACTAATAGCAATGTTACAAAACTCCCTACAAATTTGCCAATAGTCTATTGACATTGCGTGTCATATTTTGTCCCCTAACCAAAAAATTCGTGCAAATGCTCCCTAGAGGTGTGTGAGACCCTACTTTATGCCTCTGCAGCTTGAGAAATCTCCCTCTCACTTCACTCCCATTTTTCAAACACAGGGTTATAAGCACGCACGCACAAACACACACATACACACAGACAAAAAAAATAGAAAACAAAACCGCACACACACACAAACAAACACACACACTCACAAACATGTGCACCCACTTGACCTACTACGCACAATAAGGACCTTCACTCTCTGTGGGGCCAATGTGGGAAGGGGGATTGAACCATGGTGCCATCTGCGAAAGTCGATATTTCAATATGGGAGACCTATTGTAGACCTTTAACTTTACCTCAGACCTTTCACAGATTAAGGTGAATTTGGAGGCACCGTGCCTTTGGACCTTTACACCATATCTAGATCTATATATATATATATATATATATGTGTGGACTCGGGAGGCTTTGTGCACAAACTCCTCCCTTATTACCTAACCCACACCTTTGAAACTTTGCAGGCGTCCACAGAATCCATGTAGCTTGGCCCTAATTTTTTTTTAAAATCCATGCAAACTGCTTTCCCCGATTTTTCCAAAATGCTTTGTTTCGTCCACATAGAATCTAAGACGATATTGTAAACAAGTGAGGTTCCCGTTCAATAGCTGTGCGCGCACTGATCCCATACCTTTGAAATTATGGAGTGCACAACCACGAAAGCGAAATAGAGAATCAATCTATATATCACTAATATCTATTATCTGTTTGTGGTGGCCGAATTTTGCTATTCAAAAGGTTTTTTAATGGCTTCATCGATCGACATGCGGTTTTCGCCAAAAGATTCTTTAAAATATTCTCCAGATCATGACGCCCTTGGTTTTTTCAGTTTTGAAACAGTTTTGCTTCATAAAGCTAAATTTATTTATTTCGCCGATCGCTTCTGTTTCTGTAATTGTAGAAAATCCGGAAGTGATATTTTGCGAGGCGCATTTTGACTTGAGAGTATAGATCTAGACCTTCTAATTGTTTGCATCTCTCAAGATGTATTGTCCCATTCCAGTAAAGGATAAATATAGTGGGCCAATTACTTTTAGTTGATACTAAAGCACCGATCATTCCTTTCATCGAAAGGGGGCCCAGCTAGTATTATCTAAACCTTCTAATTTTTTTGCATCTCTCAGGATGTATTGCTCCATTCCAGCAGAGTGTAAATATAGTAGGCCAATGACTTTCAGTTTCAGTCGATGTTAATGCACCGATTATTCTTTTCATTGGAAGGGGTCACAGCTAGTAATAATATAAATACCATACCTGGTGTACCGGAGCCGACATTGGCCTTGTCACTGTACGTGCTGTTACAACAGAGCCAACGCAGAAGCTAACAGACCCCTTTGGTAAAAATGTTTAGGTTCTACTTCCTGGCAGAATGAAAACGTGAGTTCTATCACTATACTGGGTAGAAACTTGGGAGTGTTTTTGTTAGGTTATTTAAAATTAAAGTTTGTCAGTGTGATTGCTGAGATGTTCTGTCCCCGTCAGCGCGGGTTGGCTCTGGCCGACACGCGCGGAGCAACCCATCTCTTAATTGTTAAAAATGTGTTGAGTCGTGCGTTAAACATTCGCTAAAATGGTATGGGCATGTCACAAGATCCACAGGACTTGCCAAAACAATCCTGCAAGGAACCGTACAAGGAAAGAGAAAGAGAGGAAGGCAGAGAATGAGATGGGAGGACAACATTACAGAGTGGACAGGAAAGACAATGGGTGACAATCTGAGGAGAGCAGAGGACAAATATAGATGGCGAGAGCTGGTTTTCCAATGCAGTGGTGCCCCAACGGTTGCCCCAACCACGGGATAGAAGACATAGAAGAAGAAGAATTTAAATACATCCACCATCTTTTCTGGTTCACAACTACTTTGGTAGAAATGCGTGCCATGGTGAAGACCCACTGGTTGGCTTACAATTTTCCTTTGTTGATCTGTGCACTGAGTTTCCTTTTCTCTGAATAAATGACTTTTAGGAGGTGTCTGTTGCTTTCATTTTTATGGTTTTCAACTCGTTTGCTTAGTCAGGACGGGCAGCAATCCGTTGGTGGGTGGCAGAAGCGGCTGGTAGGTCATGGCGATGGAAACAACCGTTGTCTGTGTAATGCAAGAAAATAATTAATATTTACCAGTTGTCGTGCTGAGAGCCCGCCCGACGATACTTTTTCCCTGAGAGCGCGTTTATAACCATGTAGATTGAACGTTTTATAATATTTCAAACCCATGTTTACATCGCCTACATGTCTCTGCATACAGAAAAGTTGCCTTTCAATTCGAACGCAAAGTCAATTCGAGTCGATTGTCGGGATTCATCAAACAACGCTTTGCGTGAATTATTTTAGTGCGGTCAAAAATTCATGGCGCAACATATTATGGTCAAATATCTCCTCAACTATCAAACATAGGTTCTCCCAATTTTTACACATTGTCTTAACAAATCAAAATTTTTGTAAACACCTGGTAGCTGCATTCTAAAAATTCCT
>NW_004797339.1:1659184-1669064 GCF_000002075.1 Aplysia californica
TGTGTGTGTGTGTGTGTGTGTGTGTGTGTGTGTGTGTGTGTGTGTGCGTTTCTCTTTTCCACTTTCTGAGTCTTTGTCTTTAAGTCAGCCTTTGTCGGTCTCCTTTTGTCCCCTTGACGGTCTCTCAGTTTCTATCCATGTCTTTGTCTCTTTCTCCCTGCGTCAATGTCTCGCTGTCTCTCTGCCTCTCTGTTTCTCTGTCTCATTCTCTGTCTGTGGGTCTGTCTGTCTGTCTCTATCTGTCTCTCTGTCTCTCTGTCTCTCTCTCTCCCTTTCTCTCACAGACACACACACACATGCAGCATGCACACACAAACACACACACACAAACACACACACGCACGCACGTACACACACACTTCCAACTTCTCCCTCCAGATCAAGCCAGAATCCAATATTCTAGAGAAAAAGAACTTAAATAATCCAACCATCCCCATTCTTGAAGGCCACTGTACTTCACCTCACCACAACCTCAGGATGATTATCGTGGCTCTCCTGGTGCTACCGTATCCTTTATTACGCTAGCTTGACAAATTGTTAGAAGGAATAATAATAAGCACATTTTTAAAAGAGTATATTCTACAAGAATCTTATAACATTCATTTAGACTGGGTTACAAAAATCGAAAGTTCCAGTTCTCAGCCATTGCGATGCGATGACACAGATTCCTGCGTTTCAGGCTACGTTAGGATGAGAAACTCAGGAAAGGTTAACTTATCCGTCTCTTGCCCTTGGGAAATGTAAGAGTTTTTGTGTGTTTCCGGAGAAAGACTTGTTTGAAGCGACGGGGTAGTTTGAGAACCATTTTGCCTTATTACTAGCGACACTGGCCTGTTTTCCTTCTTTTTTTGAGGTATTTTTCTGTTACCGTTTTTTTTTCTCGTGTTTTTTTTTTAAATAGTTTTTTTAGTGTTTGTTATGTTTGGGGTTTTTGCTTTGGATTTTGTCTTTTTAAGGGGACCAGGATGCTTTTTGCAAGTATTTTAAACACGGGGCCTTGTTCCAAATGAAGGAAGTTGTACTTTTGTAGGTTGGAGAGAAAGACAGACTTTCACAAGCCCACACGGACATAACGAATTACAACTTTCCTATCCGTTTGTTTTGTGTTATCTTTATCTGACAAAAGAATTTTTGTTTCTTAATTATGATGGGACCTGATTTTTGTATCAGCATAATGGATATAATATAGTATTACATTTCTCATTCCATTGTGTCACTTCTGTACAAAAACACCGAGCTAGCAAATCTAACAGAAAATTTGAAAAAAAAATAATGGTAAACCTGACCTGCTTTGTTCGTATTCCCTATTATGTGAAGACAACGCGTATCTAGAATGCTAGCCCCCTATGAACTTTCACCTAAAGGAGGAAATCTAGGAATCATTTCACTGAAAGAAGACCACCAAGAAATAAACAAATCTTGGTACAAATTCGTGTGACTATTAGAGAGGCTGGCATTACTCTATAAACTAAGGAGGACGGGTAAATGCCCTTTGTCTATTCATCCGTCCACCACTTTGTCTAGCTATATCTCAAGTCATTTTAGTTGTTTCAGACGCCTTACAATGTAAACAGTACACGCCCATTGTGATTATTGTACTGTTAGCCTATCTAGGATATGGGTTCGATTCCCTCATGGAGAAGGTACTTTCTCTTGTAAGTCTGAGTTTGTGCGGAGATGTATCCTAATGTGCTCAAGTTGGCTTTGACATGCAAGGTCAAAGCAGCCACTTACATCAATCCTTAATATGCCGATGGGACGTTATAACAACGAAGTTTAAACCACAGACGTTGCTCAGGTAAAGGAGCCTCATTTAGATTAATTGTTCTGGAGGTCAAAATTGTTTCTTCATTGCCAAGGCTGTGCCTTCTGCGTAGTAGGCCTAATAAGTTTGAATAAGCCAGAACTTTAAATACGCAATTCAGAGTAAAAACCAGCGAGATGATTGATCGAAACGGCGAGCATAATGTGCATGCAGAAGAGGCTCACTGTGGTGAAATGTAGTACTGTACATGGTGGCACAACTGAGGGAGACAGACATGTTGGGCTCAGTGAAACGAAACTATACTAAAGTGAATGAGATTAGGGAAGATGGGGGAGGGAATCGAATGGAACTGGAATCAGAAAAATTGAGTTACAGAAACAAATCCAGACCAGAGGCTTGTAAGCGATCAATACCAATAGATGTAACAGAGTACTCAGATGTTTCCAGACTGCGCGGTGTAGAGTAATTGCCATTTCAGCTGACGTAGAATTATAGACACATTTTTTAAAAGTGTATTAATTTCAAAATTGAACAATATGCAGAAATACTGCTTTTTCATAATACTTATTAAAAAATAGCTGTAGAGTGTATGTTGCATAAGGAATGGCGTTAGTTGTAGCTGGGACAAATGTTAACTTGATTTACAACCGAACATGTGTTATGATAAGACTCGAGTTGTCCCAGTAGCCAGGGTGTTGCAAATAAACGGAATCCTACATTTCGAAAAAATAAATTCTGAAATTTTTAAAATTTTGGTTAGCTCAATCATCAATACGGAAAGACTTGTGACTTAAAAGAAAGGTGTTTCACAAACAATAGTCCTGTAAGGTTTTGTGACCTAGTTCTTTCATCTGGAATTCTGTCTTAGTTTTTGTGCGGTGCTAAGTATTTCTTTCTTTCATCATTTTACTCTCTCCATTTATTTTGAGCAAATAAATAATCAGGACAATCATTTTTTCGGGGCAGATAACATCTGATTTACAGGGACTAGGATAAAGAGACAGACAGACAGACAGACAGACTGACAGACAGACAGACAGACAGACAGGTAGTGGAGGTGGTAAGCTACAAGACTTTTGAAAGGAAGGATATCTGAATATTTTGTAAAGACGGGGAGGAGAAAGAAGGAACAGAGGACGGGGTAGTAGTAGTAGAAGCAGAGGTTGAGTCTAGGGAAAAGTTGAGTCAAAGAAATTTACTATGAAATCTAATTAATGCGATAGATAGACAAACAGAATAACACGCACAAAACACAGTTATTATTTTAATACCTATAATTATATATATATATATATATATATATATATATATATATATATATATATATATATATACTCAAGGAGAAAAGAAAGTATGTATTATTTAAATAGCCCCAGCTTAATAAATTGAAGGTCAACAATTGCCTAATTTTGCTTGGAAGCTGACGTAAGTTATTTCCGTAAGTTGTACGAGTTCCGTCACCAAATTCGTATTTGTCAAGAGCGATAACACTATGGTTATAAATTCATTTAACTGCCTTAAGACGCAACTAGTTTTGCAGCTGCTAACAATCTGAGTCTATGATTCATGTTTGGAAAAAACATAAGATCTAACTCGATCTAAATTTCTGTTTTTAAAACTTGTCATTCGGAAAAAGATAAAAGGTGAGCGTTAGGAATGCTCCAGGCTGGAGATGTGACTCAACGGCTTAACGTTCTCAGAAACAACCTAGAACTTAGAACGTTTGTGGGCAGGTATCAGCCTCAGGGGACAAGAAGGACGAATTATAAACCGAGAAGTGGTAGGCTTCGGATCGCAATGCAGAGATAAGCCCGACACATTCTCTGTGTTCCACAGATTGCTTCTTGTATTATTGCGGCATGTAATGTCACTCGATAAAGACACCAGTTTCACCGAGAACTGACTTGCCCAAAACGTTAGATGAACTTGAGTAGATTCCTCCAGCAATTTATCCTACAACTTATCTTTTTCATCCGTCATCGGTTTCAGTCAGTCATCAGTGTGGCAATTAGTGGCCACACACGGTATTGATTTTGTGAATTTGGATATAGAGGGGGCCAAACCTTTGATAGATATGACTTATCCTCATAACATGTTCCTTCGTGTATGTGTCGTCCAGAAAAGGAATTGATTCTTTAAGGAAAATTGGTTTGCATGTACAATATTTACTTTTTGCGCACACTTTCTCTTTTCCTTGACTATACATAACGTACACAACATTGGTGTATCTCCATACGCAAACACGCTTGCACACGTAAATGATACAGACACACACACACACACACACACACACACACACACACACACACACACAAACACAAACACACATATACACACACACAAACACACGCACACACGCGAACGAGCGCACGGCACACTAAATGTATAAAATAATATATATATTATATGAACAGTTTCACATATCATGACAAATGTCATTTTCAAAGTTTGATCGAAACAAGTATCATCGTATCTAGAAAGGTGGGACACATTCCCGAGGAAACTTTTAGTTACAAAAAGCTATTTTCCTTTTTACAGAAATGCAGAAAGTGTCGAAATTACAATCTTCTTGGGGGTTTCTTTTGGCTCAAGTCTAACCAAATTAATTGGCATCGTAGGCATAAGAATGGTTGCAGCTAAACTTGTATCTGGTTCACTGACTGAAGAGTAACCTGGTAGATGTGGGTGGAAATTGATGAAGACTATTTCAAAAGGAAAGAGTTATCACTGGCGATGAAACTTGGTTGTACTGCAACAGCCCAGAAACAGAGCAGTAATGAACACAAAGTAATGCACCGCCGATTTACCGCATATAAAGTACTATGGGAAGGGCATTATACTCAAAGAATTAGTTCAGCGAAGACAATTGTTGTTAGTCAGCAAGTGTTGAGGCGTTTTTGAAAGGATATGTAACAGAAACGACCAGAACGGTGGGCATCAAATGACTGGCCTCTCCATCATGACAATGCGAAGGCACATACTGTGGTCTGGGTCCAACAGCATTTCACATCCAATAACATAACTCTGACGTCTCATCCAGAATACTCTCCAGCACATGATGTTTGCCTGTTCCCAAAGCTTATGTCGCAGTTAGACTTACAACTCCGCCTATTTGAAGACATCGAGGATGTTACTTTTGTCTTGACGAAAGTGGCCTGGGCTATCTCGACGGGGTGAGCTACTGAGAAGCTTCCAATACTTGTAAACACTCTGGAATCGCTGCAAGTTGTGCAGTAGTGGACTGCATTGAAGGGTGCATAAAGCAGCGTCAGTCCGATTGCTTTAAAAAAATCTAACCTGGTTAATAGTTACTGTATGCGGGTTGTCTAAAAAATAGGATCTATTTCAAAGGTAATAACTCGGTCATCTTTTGTATCAATGTCCACAAAAACTTTGCTTAAATAACATTCGAACAAGGGGGCATTAATGTATCAAATTTATTCGAGTGGTTAAATCTATAAGTAGTAACGTTTTTGGTCTCTCTCAATTTTTAATTTTTTTTAAAAAAGCTTGATATTCTTCTAATACAGAGGTTGATTTTTCTTTTTATTGAAAATCTTGACGTCCTCTAGGCTGAACTCAATTGATGTGAACTCCTGTTGAAGTAGGAGGAAATATGACCGATGCATTGGTCTTTACGTGAGTCTTTTTTTTAGACACCCGACATTATGTCGTAAATAGAATAATGTGTGGACATGATACTTGGGCAACACAGATACATCGATACACAAGTATACACGGTTTTGTGTTTATAAGTAAATTATGGGTACGTGTATTTGTGTATGTATCTCTAGGCTCTGCATCTTTGTGTTTGATGTTTGTAAAGTTATATGTCGCATAATATTATATGGACGTTAAATGTTCATATTCCTTTTTCTAAATGTTTGAGCATTAAAACAAATGGAACGGAAGCTCAACATTCCCATCGCATCAATCAAGTGTGAGTGTAAAAAAGGAGGAAAAAAACACATTTTGTAATGTTTCAGACTTTGTCAGATTTGGGCTAAAACCCGGGACAGTGAGGTTTTCAGGAAGCAAAGAGCGCGAAAGGATTGACAGAAATCCTGATACTGTGGTGCAGTTACATACGAGCTTGGTCAACACCGAGAAGGAAGAGATTCGACTCCCAGAGGAATTACGGATTTTAGAGTCGTTTTTGGAATGTTTCCCACTCAACAAGGACTCCTATTCCGACCCCATGGCGGTGCTCAGCCTTCAAATGGCACACATTATGTCTGGTAGTTTAAGCTCTCTGGAAACTGGCAATACACACAACCAAGGGTAAAAAATAAACTTTAGCCAAGAATTTGGAACATACTGAAAAAGAGCAATGTTGACAACACTTTCCGCTTCTCTCACATCATTTGCACTCGTATGTGGCCTACGTCACAGCTCACCAATGACCGTTTTTAGTGGTAAAAATTTAACCTACGAATGATTACGATCTCCTGATAAGTGACAAGTGAAATAATAATGTTAAGATTTTCTGCTCTTACTTTATACCTAGTTTGATGCTGTCCAATTTTGACTTAATTTGATACCGTTAACAGTGTGTGGATTAACAAACAATTTATGTAGATTTCCACAAACAACTTTCAATATTATATTAGCATTAGTATATAACTACAAATAAAAAATGAAGAACAGTGAAACTCTTTCCTATTCAGTAGTGGTGCGCCTGTGGCTAAGCGTTTTGGTTTGAACAATAATTAAATATAGAATCTTCCGTGGTAGCAAAAACGAGGAAAAACATTTAAAGTTTTGTTCTGCACCATTACTTGCTCTAAAGGTTCTTAAAAAACGAGTTCAATGCAAAGCATCAAGATTGGAAGGAGTAGGATGGACTTGCTTTTAAAAGTGTCCATGGGATGTAAACCTTTAAAAATCTGTAGAAACCATCAACCGGGAGTTTTGTTAGTATTAAAGAAATTTCTAGAATACAGCACACAGGTGTTTAAAAAATATTCATCTGTTAAGACAAATTGATTTAAGTTACTGTGCAAAAGCTGGGGAGTCTATGTTCGATAGTTGAAGAGATATTGCCAATAATTTACGACATGAATTTTTGATCACACAGTGGTACGCGTATTCAGCGACATGTGCATGACGTCATGTACAGAATGGCTCTTAAAACTTACTTTAAGAATGTAGAGTTGAAATTTGCTTTTGCCGACACTGGGTTTAAAGAAAACTGACGTATTTAGGAGAAAAAAGTAGGTACACATTAAAAAGGCGGAATCGAGATGTGCAGTTAGTTCAAGCTTAGTCATTATAGACTAAGATGCCAAAGTCCTTGGTATAACCCTGGACGGTTGTGGAGTTTTTGAATGTAGTGTGTTTTATTGAGATTGTGATGCTTTTTACCGGCTTTATCATAATGCAGATGGAAGCATATTCGGACGCTCGGCCTTTCACATAATCTTACAATGTCGAAAACTCGTGCTGCATGAACCATAGGTGGAACGTAAGGATGCTTTGTCAGGGCATGCAGGTCTTACAAAAGCAGTGCGGACTTGTGTGCTGGGACCACACAAGCTACGAACGTGGTAGACCTCGAAAGTTGGGGGAGAGAGCACCCATACCACACCCACATCCACACACACGAGAGCGCGCGTATGCTCTCTCACACACACACACACACACACACACACACACACACACACACACACACACACACACACAACCACACACACATACACCCACACACACAAGTACACTCACAAATGAAAAGACAAAGAGGGGATAACTGTAGCCAGGAATTTTGGGGAGACTTTGAAGCTAATTAGAACGGGCAAGGCTTTCGAGGAGGGCTGGACTGAGAGGAACTAATAAGAACGAGAGATAGTGATGGCTAGGAAAAGAAGGAATAAAGGGCCGAAGGAGAAGTCAATCAGAGATTGTGATGTGAGCGAGGGCCAGATCGTTGTACTCCTGGAGAATCATGAATCCGGTTAACCGGCCAGTATCTCTTAAAAGGTTTCTTGTCCGTAATGCTAGTGATTTACAAATAAATGAAACGTTTCACATACATTTGTTTAGCCTATTCTTTCTTTTTTCTCTTTGTATGTACTTTGGACGAGTGGGAAGAGGGTAGGGACACATTTGTTGTACCCACAAACACCCACTCACGTATAATCAATATTATAATAATACAATACATAAATAGCATTTGTATAGCGCACACCCTCGCTCAACAGCAAGCTCTATACGCTCAACACTATAATAATTTATTACGTATATCCACCTAACTCTCTCTCTCTCTCTCTCTCTCTCTCTCTCTCTCTCTCTCTCTCTCTGTGTGTGTGTGTGTGTGTGTGTGTGTGTGTGTGTGTGTGTGTGTGAGTGTGTGTCTGTGTGTGTGTGTCTGTGTGTGTGAAAATGATGAAATCGTAGTTTTAACGCCCCTATCAACACTATTAGGTTATTTAAGAGGCCGGACCTACCGAGTTTAACGTCCTTCCCCGAAAGGACCGAGCCAAGTGGGAAATTCGTGTAAATTACCTTTCCCAAGGACGCAACGTCCGACCGAGGCACGAACCCCTGAATCCACTTCTCTCTCCTAATACATATGTTATGTACATATTATATATGATATATATTATAAACACACACACACACACACACACACACACACACGCACACACGCACACACACACACACACACACATATATATATATATGCCCAAGGTCAGCATATATATATACAGAGAGAGAGAGAGAGAGAGAGAGAGAGAGAGAGAGAGAGAGAGAGAGAGAAAAATAAATTATATTCTTTAACATTCGCTTTGAAACTTTTACACGTCACGAAAGTTCATTGTCCCTTGTGAACTGTTCTCACTGAGGTGCACTGGTCTATCGTTTTGTCTGACGATGCCATTCATGTTGTTTTGATATTCGTCAAATATTGTGAAAATGTGTGAGTAAATTTGAAAACAAAATCTTCCACGTAAACTTGGACTCCTTTCACAATTAATTTATGCCATATTGAAAAGTTGCTTCTCTTTATCGAAACCCCATGCTTCGAGAGAAATCACTGTCTGTGTTGAAAAGCTTCAGCGCGGTACTCCGGTTTTCAACGTGAGCAGGCACACTGTGCTAGCGACATGAGATCTCTTGGCAATCTAACATCTATCATGACTGTCCTTCGTTGTTTGAAAGAGTGGAGCCTTCGAGCAAGGGGCCTAGTTTGTTGCATAAAACTGCACCCCAGTCAAATCCAGGACATAATTCATTACGCCAGCATCGTGAGAGATGGCCACGTCGAATTTGGAAGGCATACATATTTGAGATGGGTCCCGATTTCAACTGTTACGGCACGCTGGAAGGGCCAGAGTCCACAGAAGACTCAACCAAAGGCATACTCCAGCTTGTCTCAAACAAGCAAATAATTTCGGTTGTCACGGTGTGGACTGGTATCGCCGATGCTGACAAGACCACACTTGTGTCTGTTTATGGGAAGGTAAACGCTGAAGGCTACATTTACCAAGTTCTCGAGCCCAATGTTGTACTTTTCTTTCAAAATCAAGCCCAAGGTCAAGTATTCATGCTTGATAATTCACCAGCTCATAAAGCTGCAGTGACAAATCAATTTCTCAGGGCTAACAACATTCCTCTCCCGCACCCATGAACTGCGCATTCATCAAATCTCAATCCAGTTGAGCACTTTCGGGACATTTTAGATCGCGCTCTTTGTGTCGGCCCTGGACTCATGCTTAGATTAAGCCTTAATTCAAGGATGGAATAATAATAACATCCTTAAACAGTCAATAACTCGACTCATTCAGTCCATGCATTGACGATGCGAAAATGTGAACAACGCCAGATGTTACTGAAGCTGTCCCTTTGCACTTAAACCTCTAACAACTGTAAGTTCAAACTTAAAGATTGAAAAAAAAAATAGCATAAACATTTGTGAGTGTTTGTGTGTTTGCGTGTCTGGGTGCCTGTATCTCCTCCCAGCTCAACAGTAAGGTTACAATCTGTTATTTCCCTAGCAGAACCGAGAACTTACTGAGAAATTGGCTTCTCGAGAAGCATACTATTACAATGCGAGCTGCTGGTTGCGCGCTAAATGCTAACATCTCTCTCTCTCTCTCTCTCTCTCTCTCTCTCTCT
>NW_004797339.1:1671153-1674148 GCF_000002075.1 Aplysia californica
TGTGTGTGTGTGCGTGTGTGTGTGAGGACGTGTGTGTTTATGTGTCTGTGTGTGTAAATGAATTTTATAATGCTACTGACTGCATCTCCTCAGTTCTCTTAAATCACTAAACTTGTATTTATTATAGGGTGTGCCAACTAGCGAGGGCGGATCAGGTTGGGGCGGGTCCGGTCGGGTCGTCGGGTCGGGTCGTTTTCTGGTGGTTTCAGTGCACACTACAACCCCGCGGCAATTGTACCCGACGACCTGGAAGTTAAAGTAGAGAAACCCTTAACCCCAACGGCTTCCAGGGCTCCTTTCTGCAGTTCCCTGTTGCTGGGCTGCGGCAGCCAGGAATCCCATAAACATGGTTACAGTAGTTACATCGATAACTTTCTATTATCAAAGATCGTTCATAAGAAGATAGTTTTTAGTTCACTCGGCCAAAAAAGTGTCCGCGGAAGTCCGCGCATTGGTTCTGATGGTGCTGCAGTCTTTGTTTTGAAGCTCTCTTTCGTTTCTCCCGAAGAAGAATAGTGATAGTACAGTTTGTTAGTTTCGCTTTTATTGTTTTTCACACAAGTAGGGTAACTCTGTTCGCTAAGTCTCGAATAGAGCGCTCCTTCTTTCCTATCAAACAACTATCGTCCTTATCTCCCCACCTTCTTTTATATGTTTGTTACTCGCTTGTAACACCTCTAATCTTCGGCACTTATAAGATCTTAGTGTGTTGCAAGTGCCGTAAAACGCTTACTAAAACAAAACAAAAGAAGAGGGCGCCACGAGATTTTGAGTGTCAACATGGACACGTGACTCAGCCTTGTTGTGATTGGCTGCAAACCTCCCGATCGCGCGATTCACAGGCCTGAAAACGATTTGTACCTCGATGGCCGCTTTGCGCCCATAATTTGGCTAGCCCCGACTACCAGATCGACTCGACCCCACCCCGATTGCGTACGTTGGCACCCCCTATTAGACCATAATTTACCAACTTCAGCATGTCGTTGCTGTTCTTCACATTATGACTTTTGCTTTTGGAAATTATTGCCGGGTTCGGAAAAGGTTTGAGCTATCTTCCTTTCTTTGCGCGTGTCACCTAGTGTTCGCACGTCTGCCTGAATAATAAGAACTTTTTTTTTTCAGTACATTGTGTTTTTAACTTGAATTATTTGTGTGAAAATATATGTATGTCGTTCACATGGTATGTAGTCAACGTGTCTGATGTTTTAATGTGTGTCATTAGTTGATGCAGCACATAGATCTAATTCATTGTTATGTACTCGAATTTAAAAAAAATACACCCCCTTTTCCCTATTCGCTAATTATGAAACGTAGGCTATTATCGGGACGAACACGAATAATGAACTCAGATAAAAGATTTGAAAACAAAAACAAGTAGTAAAAAAACAAACTTAAAATAATATCGAATTTTTTACATTTATTATATGGTATGCATGTTTTGTAGTCTGCCGTAAAAATCATGATAGAAGCATCGTTCATGCTGTTTACCGGTTTTGTACAGTTCTAAAGTAGAGAAGTTTATGTTTATGATAAATACCGTTAAAAGGTTTGTTCTCGTTTGGAAAATTCATATTCTAAACGGTAGGGCGGGTAATGATATTTTGAGAACGATCGACTTTGAACTCTCATAGAGACAGTTAAATGAAGGAGAATAAGCTAATACAATGTGGCATGTCTGTATACTCCATCTGGGAAATTTTATATCAAGGGAAATAAATTATGTTCTTTGTTTGGTTCAGGATTGATTGTCTCCTGAAAAATGAAAATCAAAGGTGAAAGAGATTAGCGAAATTTTCAGGCATTCTCTGAAATTACAAAACAAAACAAAAAATGAATACGAAAAAAGCCAACATTTTGGAAATAGTCAACGTATGATAGGAGTGGAAATAATCGATGTGTAATGCGAGCAGTTCTAACACACGATTACAATGAGTCACAGAATATGGTATGTTCTTCAACTAAAAGAATATTTTTGTTTGAAGATGCACCATCCCCTACCCCCTTTCCGTGGGGATCTTAGAAAACAGTGTACTCTATTCAAAGAAGCAAATAAAGTGCTCTTAGAAATGGTCATATTTTAAAAAGCAGAAAAAAATGACCAAGAAAATCATTTGCTTGTCAACGTGTAAATGTCATGAAATAGGCTGAGGTCTTTGGTTTTTATAAAGACTGTATTTAGAATGAAAGAGTAACCACCCACCTAACCACTCCCAAAAGATCGGAACATGCTATCATGTCAAGGCCGTTTATAAGATCATGGAGAGTTGTCGTTCGATTCGTCATCTCCGTGGCAATATAAGCGGCCCGAGGCAGTCAACACCAAGTACGCCATCTTCACACCCAGACTCCGAGCTTGTTGACGGCTTGGCGACGTGTCCGCCGGCTGTGGGCTGCAGAATTAGGTTTACGCGTTACCACAGTTCAGATGCCCTGCCACAGGCCCCTGGGTGAATGTCCTCTCATGAGAAGCCTCGGAAAGCCTCTCTAGATTAAGGTTGCATGCGACCAATAGGCCTACTCTTTATAGGTGTTTCTTGTTGTTTTTCTCTACGGTGGGGATCATAAAGAGTCATTTTCTTATCGTATGGCAACTGATCGTGTCTAGTCTTGTCTTATTAGTTTCGTTCTTCAGTCTATCTTTTCTTTTCATCTGCATATGATCGTAACATGCTATCTAGCCTTAGGCATTAAATTTCTACCAAGTGATAACTGTTATTATGGATGGCACGCTTGTCTCCAGATTCATGCACTGAGGCTTTTTCTCTTTGAGACGAGGCCACTGAAGTTTGAGCGTTTGATAGTCTACACACTGGTTTCAAGCTTGAGACCTGTAATAGTATAGATTGTGAAGCGCATAGAGCTTGCTGTTGAGCGGGGATCTGCGCTATGCAAATGCTATCTATCTGTCTATCTATCTATCTATATATCTATCAATCTATCTATCTATCTATCTATCTATTATTATTATTATTATTATTATTATTATTATTATTAT
>NW_004797339.1:1675596-1684091 GCF_000002075.1 Aplysia californica
CCCCCCCCCCCGAAAAAGACAAGTTGTGTTTAGTGACAATGTATTCTTTGTCCTTTCTGCTTGGTTTGAGATAGAGAATGAGTTAACCCGTCACCACCGTTCAGCTGCTCCTTAATTATTCTTATTTTGATTGGGGAAGAAGAATGCAAAAGATCCCCCCCCCCTGTTTTACAGAACTTTTAGTTTTGTTTTAGTAAGGTTTTACGGCGCTCGCAACTGCATAAAGTCATATGAGCGCCAAGTGGTGGGTGTCAACAGAGAAGTCCAAACAGGGAAATCAGGCTTGCTCTGCTCACCTCTCCAGCCTCAACAGCATAACGTCGGCATCGACTATCAAGGCATTCAGGAAATAAGAGTTCACAAGAGAGTGACAAACGTACAAAAGAAGTAGAGGAAAATGGCGATAGTAAGGATGAGTAATGAAAAAGCAGCAGTCCCCCCTATGTTATTCCGGCACAGTTTGAGCGTGACCTTGATAAATCAGCCCATTTACAATTCTACTGTGCATAAGAACATGTTAATATACCCCCTTTGGGAATGGCCTAGAGACAACTTCAGTTAGTAGCGCTGCCCTGGAGGGGGGAACCGAACTTTTAGGGAATATTATGTGTCAAGAAACATGAAATTAATCAATGTGCTGCAGAAATCGCTTAATCAATTATACAGTCAATCAGTCAATAAATCAATCAAGCTGCTATTAATAATTCGGGCTGTCATATTATCTTCTTCTAGCCTTTAAGAAAAAACAACAACAAAGAGCAGAGGTGCATAAATACTGCCGTTAGTTTATAATTGTATGCTTTCAGAGGTGCATAAATACTGCCGTTGGTTTATAATTGTATGCTTGACTGTGAATGGAATTCCAGAACTCCTGCCATTTCTAACTTCCCGCATTTACAACATCGACCCATGACTTGGCATGACATAATATTGTGTGCACGCATATTCAGGCCTACGTTAAGGAACAGGGGTTAGTTTAATAGAACTTACTTCAAACTTTAACATCGTTGTGCCTTTGCACTTTCTGTCATATGATACTCTTTTTACACAGTAAGAGAACTTTCATTCTTTACTTGTTTACATGTAAGAAAGATGGACATTTTAAGGACCGCAAATGTTATGAAAAAAACTCCCATCAACCTGAAAGTTATGTGAACTATCAGCGTTTTATGAATGAAAGCCCTTCTTTCGAAATAAATGAAAAGCGCTGACTGAAAATGAAATGTGCCGAGTAGAACCAGTTCGACTAACAATACACGTACGTCTTCAGAACACACATATTCCTCTACGACACACATATTAATGTACGACACACGTATTTCAGTACGTATTTCTGTACGACACACCTACTTCTCTACGACACACATATTTCTGTACGACACACGTATTTCTCTATTTCACACATATTTCTCTACGACATGCATATTAAATATGCAGAAAATTTCTGTACCACACACGTACTTCTCTATGACACTATTTCTCGTTGACTCTGGATTTCTCAACAATACAATATTTCTTTCTCTATGACACATGTATTTCATTGGTGACACGCTAGTTCTACCGAGTCTACGGAAACAATCCACAAATCATCTAACAGTTGAAATTCAATGTTGAATAGGACGTCCGAAGAGTCGACCCAAAACATACCGCAGAGTTGTTAAAATGAATTTATTATAATAATAAATATTAATTATTGTTCTCAATTACTGAGCTGTGCTTTGTTGTACACTCCTCAGGTACTGGACACATTTCTATGTGGACCCGTCAGATTCCTTTTATTACCGCTGGCTGTTCATCATCTGCCTTGCGGTCCTCTACAACTTTGTCTTCATCATCGCCCGCTCCGTGTTCTGGGAGCTTCAGAGCAAGTACTATGTCCTCTGGCTCTGCCTGGACTATATCAGCGACTTCGTCTATGCCCTCGACATCTTCATACAGTTTCGGACAGGTGAGAGGGTTGTCGGATTTGATTCATCTGTCTGTCTGTCTGTCTGTATGTCTGTCTGTCTGTCTGTCTGTCTGTCTGTCTGTCTGTCTGTCTGTCTGTCTGTCTGTCTGTCTGTCTGTCTGTCTGTCTGTTTCTCTCAACCTGTCTCCCCCCCTCTCTCTCTCCCTCTCTCACTCTATCTCTATCTATCTCTCGTGTTTTTTCCACCATCTTTCTATCTATCTATCTATCTATCTATCTATCTATCTATCTATCTATCTATCTATCTATCTATCTATCTATATATCTATCTATCTATCTATCTATCTATCTATTTATCTATCTATCTATCTATCTATCTATCTATCTATCTATCTATCTATCTATTTCGAATTTCCTTTCTTTTACTCTTTTTCTGTCCCTTCCTTTCTTTCTCTTAATGTCTCTGTTTTCATTTTCACGCTCTCTCTCTCTCTCTCTCTCTCTCTCTCTCTCTCTCTCTCTCTCTCTCCCTCTCTTCCCTTTCGTCTCTCTCTCTCTCTTTCTCTCTCTCTCGCTCTCTCTCTTCTCTTTCTCTCTCTCTCTCTCTCTCTCTCTCTCTCTCTCTCTCTCTCTCTCTCTCTCTCTCCCTCTCCCTCTCTCGCCCAGTGTATGTCTCTCTCTCCCTATATCTACCTGTGTGTATGTGTGTATTTGTTATTTGTGTGTGTGTGTGTGTGTGTGTGTGTGTGTGTGTGTGTGTGTGTATGTATGTATGTGTGTGTGTGTGTGTGTGTGTGTGTGTGTGTTTGTATGTGAGTGTTTGTGTGTGTGGGGGGGGGGGGGGTGAGTGTGTATTTTGTGAGCCTTTCGCTTTATCTGCCCTGTCTTAGCTCTTACCTGTCCTCTCAGTTTGTATTTTTGAGTGTGCACAGTTGGGTATGCGCCTGAAATTCTATGTCTTTGACTCACATATTAAGGTCTGAGCCTTTATGTCTTTGAATCACATATTAAGGTCTGAGCCTCTTTCAGCTCTGTTTAGATCGATAGGATTAGATCTATACTTTACAGACGGAATACTGTTTTCAAGCGTAATATCTGCATTGGAATCTTTAGAGTATAATACTGTTTTTGAGAAGGAAGTGTTAGGGGACTGTACTGTCCCCTAGCGCTGCTTTGTGCACGGGGGGACTGCAAAGAAACAACATTTGACCTTTGGATCGAGGTCAACAAGCCATCATCAGACATCAACAACATTTAAATTTCCTCCCATGACTCCCATGACAAACTGACAACGCGACGTCTGATTTGACTGTTGACGATGTTTTTGTCAGTTACGATGATCTGTTTGAAAAAGTTAATGAGTATGGTAGAGCCACCGACTGTTTTTTTGTTTGTTTTGCGAAAGGCGAATGTCGAAAGGTTTGGTGATCCAGTAGAATTGGCGCAGACTATATTATTGTAATTGATCTAGTTCTTACATTGTAGATCAAGATTTTCTAGATCCTGCTGATACATATCTAGATCCAGTTAAGTTAATTAGTATGGTCCGAGAATTTAGATCTAGAGCCGAACACTGACTATTTAAGGCGAATTTATCATTTTTGTCCACAGCTATGTTGATCTAGAATTGATCTAGATCTAGATCTAGTAGTATTTATGACATATACTGTAGACTACATAACATGGAGGTCTACTCTTCTTCAATTAAAAGAAATTTCAGTCACTGTCTATAATATCTAGGCCTAGATCTAGTAGTAGGCCTTGTATTAGTATTACCAAAGATTCTGTACTTCCAAGCTATTGCAATCCTTCTTTGGCCAGCTTTGCCGACGTGACTAGGCGACGCGAGGTTGGTTTCATCGCAGACTGCTGTATGTGTGTGTGTATGTGCGTGTGGGGGGGGGGGGGGGGGGAGGGGGGGGGCTACACCTGAAGGCTAACTCGCTTATTAGCAGACCGAATTTTACCATATCTCACACATATAACAAGCATAGTAAGGAGTTTTAGAATCCGCAATTAAATTTGAGAAAAACGTTTCGTTTTCATGGATACGCGGCCATATTGGGTTTTGTCGACATGTCTTACGTAATGAATACCTCACTTATCGCTCTTGGAAGATGATTGTTTTTTTGTTTTTTTGCATGCATGTTAGCAAACTTTAGATGTAGAAATTTGTTTGCTGATTTTTTCCTAAACGAATTAGAACATTTTTAATGCATTTTTTCCCGAGGTAGTATTCAAGTTTGCAAAAAAAAATCCGTGAAAATCAACTCTTCTGACACCACCAAAATTTTATTCCATATTTATAAAATTGAACAGACAAATTTTTAGTATTACATCTTCTCTTCTTTCTGTGAGCAACTATACCCGGTATGGGAAGAAATAAGGGTTTTAGGGGTTCTTATACGATGAAATAGTTGTACGAGAGGCCGAGGAAGCTAAGAATGCCTACAACTCAAATTCCATAATTTTGAGCCTAATCGGGACTTTGGAGATGTAGCCCCCCCCCCCCCCCTTAAGGTGTGTGTGTATGTGTTTCTTTGCAGTCCCCCAGTGCACAAAGCAGCGCTATGGGACTGCACAGTCTCCGAGTAAGCAGCGGTAAGGAACTGCCCAGTTCCCTGACAACTTTCTTTTGGGAATAATAATTAAAAGCGAAATATTTATGCTAATACTTCCTTTCATCTCAGCTCTCTTTCCCTGCTTGTCCCCTTACCCTCCCTTTCTCTGCCTGTCTGTCTGTCTGTGTGTCTGCCTGTCTGTGTGTCTCTCTCTGTCTCTCTCTCTGTCTCTCTCTCTGTCTCTCTCTCTCTCTGTGTCTCTCTCTCTTTCTCTTCTTTCTAATGTTTTTTGCCAATTTCTCTCTTTCGACATCTGTCTTAGTCTTTTTTTCGGCCCTTCCCTCCTTTCTGTTATACAAGGGATGTGGATCGGGGATGAGAGTACAGATAGAAAGAGAGGGAGGGCGGGAGAGAAAGAGAGATCGACTGAAAGGGAGAGAGAGAGAGAGAGAAAAGGAGAGAGAGAGAAAGAGAGGGAGAGAGAGAGTGTGCGTGTGAAGGTGTGTGTGTGTGTGTGTGCGGGTGTGCGTGTATGTGTGTGTGTGTGTGTGTGTGTGTGTGTGTGTGTGTGTGAGAGAGTGTGTGTGTGTGTGTGTGTGTGTGTGTGTGTGTGTGTGTGTGTGTGTGAGAGTGTGTGTGTGTGTGTGTGTGTGTGTGTGTGTGTGTGAGAGAGAGAGAGAGAGAGAGAGAGAGAGAACAGAAGGAATTGACAAAGATAAGTGTGTATGTACTCCTGTCCTCTACACCACAGAAATGACAATAAAAACATAAAACCTGGCATGTTAGATCGTTACATTTGATTAGACATTTCTGTTGTTGTACAATCTTCTGGCGTTGTACCTTATTCTTTTTTCCCCGCCACGTGCACCAAAATAGGAAACTCTCATCAAAGTTAATTCCACAGGAAGTAAATCAATCGATTGTCAGTAATTCCTGCTTTTGACATGTCCGAAGATAGCACGGTCTTTTTAGTTTTTTCGCACGTCACAGGATACTTTTCTCTTTTACTCAGTAGCCCTGTCCTTCTGTCTGCCTGTATCTATTTTTCCCTTAATCTCTCGGCGTTACTTCTTGTGTTTGTAAAATCAAACTCGCTGTACTCTGATCTTATCACCTCTATTTGTCTTACTTCATCTTCTATCCTTCTCTCGCGCTGCTTCTCGCCAAAGTCTCTGCGTATCTTCCCTTCTCTCTCTCTCTTTCTCTCTCTCTCTCTCTCTCTCTCTCTCTCTCTCTCCCTCTCTCTCTCTGTTTCTATCTCATCTATCACAGAGTTGTGGTTCATAAGACGCATGTTGCGTATCCCATGGAAGGCTAGAAAAACAAATGAAGAAGTCTTGGTTAAAGCAAATTGCTGACGACAGCTTATCACGAATATACAAAAGCGACAGGCAAATTTCATTGGACACACAATGCAGAAAGAAACACAGGAGAATATTTTAACAACAGGCAAGTTTGATGGAAAGAGAGGCAGAGGCAGACAGAGGGAAAAGATACAGGACACGTTGACGACATGGCTGGGTACTGCAAGAACGACAGACATCATCGCTGCAACGCAAGACAGAGTGAAGTGGAGGTCCATGATCGCCCACGCCAGTCGGCCAGGCACCGGATGATGATGATGATATTATTCTCTCTCTCTCTCTCTCTCTCTCTCTCTCTCTCTCTCTCTCTCTCTCTCCCCTCTCTCTCTCTCTATCTCTCTGTTTCTCTGTCTGTCTGTCTGTCTGTCTGTCTGTCTGTCTGTCTGTCTGTCTGTCTGTCTCTCTCTCTCTCTCTCTCTCTCTCTCTCTCTCTCTCTCTCTCGATATGTACAGGTCCAGTTACACACAAGAATAACGACATACATAACGGTAACGTCGTGCACAGCACTACTGGTATTAAAACAGTAGTAGACAATCCACTCCCTCCCCTCCTTTTTTTTAGGCTTTTAGAACCCATCCGAAGTCCTGTCTTAATTAATAGCGGGAACGAAAGCGTATGCCTCCGGCTTACAAAAAGTGAGACGAAGTAAAACAAAATAAAACAAAACGAACACGGGTGCGGATCGGGGGCTTTGCCCTGCAGAAGTGACATAAGGAAGCCTGCATGATTGATTCTAATAATTCCCTCACTCTTTACAACCACGTGTATTGATTACCTATCAACGAGAGATAATATTGCTAAATCCCCGTAAAGGTAAAACATGTATGGGTAGGGGTTGGTGGGGTGGAAGGGTAATAGGGGGTAGGGGGTTGTAATGATGTAATACTCTCGTAGCATTATCTAGAAGGTGCATGTCCGATCTCAGCTGCAGTTTACTCTTTCTTAGGGTTTTCTGATACTTCAGGAGTACAGGCGTCAGAGGTGTATTAGTTAGGCTCATCGTCTCAGCACGCAAAAGAAGTGAGTTCGATTCCCAACGTGGGAAGTCTATGTTATCAAGAATCTCTGTCCGCCGAAGTTCTGAACCTCACCAGTGTAGAGGCAACCAGTCTTCTGGGTGATGTTAATTGTATGAATCAGGCTCTGAAATAATTGGTATCGTCAACTTTGTCATACATATTATAACAAACTTCTGTGTGCGTGCAAGGAGAACGTTGAAACCATTAACAGACACACTGGACAAAACTAATTATACAAAGGAATATACTTACTCTACTTTATCTTCCTCTTGTACCTCAAGGGCGTCGAGGTGAGAAAGAGCTCCCTGTCTCTAGCAAGTTTGATGGCCAGGCTGGATGGGGTATTGTATGTTCTCAGGGTATCCTTCACACCCTGCATCCAGGTCTTTCTTGGTCTTGTACCCTGATACTTTTCTGAAGTAGGCTTTATTGGCAAGCTGGTGAGGTGCCATACTTGTGTGATGTCGGAAAAACATTATTGATTGCCTTCGAATGTTGTAGAGGACAGGTGTTGTTTCCATCATTTCTCTGATCTTGTTGTTTCTGACCATGTCCCGTCTGGTTTTGTTGACGGCACTCTTTAAACATCTCATCTCGCAGGTGGTTATCTTACCTTCCAGACTTTTGGTCAGGGTCCATGTCTGGCACTGGTAGGTCAAGATGGGGATGAAGATAGCGTTTATGAGCTTGGATTTGGTCTCAATGGGGATGCATTGCAAAGGAATAGTAGTTCACGTTAAATTTAATAAATTAACAAAATAAGTAGACGTCTTCTGCTGAACTATCAATTTAATAAGAAGATGAATAACTAAAACAATATTTTTTCTTCATTGGTACATAAATTATGTTCAAGATTTCTGCTGCACTCAAAATTACGCTGATGAAAATTTTTTGTTGGTGTAACGGTGGGGCTTTTAGCCGTCAGTCACAATAGAATGAATTTGATTCCTGCGTGGGGATTACTCTGATCAAGTATCTTCTTGGAAGTTGCAGTATCCTTCTAAATCCGGGTTTGCCCTGGCAGTCAAGGTTGAAACAGCTCGCCTCCAAACTGATTTTGATCACGTCTATAGGGGTGCAAATCATTAACAATCACAGTTACTCTTTATAACTATGTTAAATAAACCCTTGAGGTGCGAAATGTGTGGTTTCCTTATTTGGTAACTAGCCCTAAAGCATGCTTTCAAAGTCAGTACGATACAAATTTACTGAACAATCTGTCATATATTTTCTTCTCACCTCACTTTGCACACACACACTCATCCCATCACTGTTCTGCCACTTTCCCCACACCCTCCCCTTCTCACTTTACTTACCACTACATTATTCTCTTATTCTCACCGTACATCCCTCAAACATCCGCCCCCCCTTACTATGCTTGTTATGTGTAAAATATGGTAAAATTTGAATCTATGACATGCGAGATAGCCTTTCTGTTTACCCCCCCCCCCTTACTCACATCTGTTACTCCTCCAAACCTTCGTTTCGGTTTTAAAATCAAATTTGACAGTAATCTTCCGGGTGACTGTGAAGACTTCACTTGAAAGGTACAGTTAAATGCGAAACTTGCTTCTCCGAAATGCATTTTGAATTCAATAAAAATAAAGGATTGAGAAAATTTTAAGAACACTTTTCATACTT
>NW_004797339.1:1686344-1687997 GCF_000002075.1 Aplysia californica
CACACACACACACACACACACACACACACACACACAAACACACATACACACGCACACATACGCAAACACACACACACATACACACATAATATAATAAAGGTTATATATTATTATTTCTCTGATTTCGCACAATTTTGCAAGGCCTGATTTTTAAAGGTCAATTTCAATGAT
This sequence comes from Aplysia californica, assembly GCF_000002075.1. Classification (NCBI taxonomy): domain Eukaryota; kingdom Metazoa; phylum Mollusca; class Gastropoda; order Aplysiida; family Aplysiidae; genus Aplysia; species Aplysia californica. Next base: position 1,686,516 of record NW_004797339.1, read on the forward strand.
TGGGAGCTTACATTTTCAAGTTTCTTTTGGACGCCACTGTATTATGACAGTTGAATCATATTATGTAAATATTCAGAGGCAAAAGAAACTCAAATAAGTAAAGCATAAATAAATTACACTACACATAACAAAAGTTTGTCATGTGCAAATGAAATTTTAATTCGTCTAGTTTACACAGCCATGAGAGTGTCAATAGGTGGCTGTTTTAGTGTAGTTGCAGCCTCACTTTGTTATGTTTGTGACCTTGACATTGGGGCAGAAAGTCAGTACCTTGTGTGACGTCCGTTAGCGGCAGTAACCACTCTGTATCTTCTACCCAAAGAGTTCCCGAGAGTGGTGTTTATTTGTCGACCAGGGATCTGTACCCACATCTGGCTGATTGCTGAAGCCAATTGAAGAGTTGTCTTTCGTGGTGGTTGCAGCTGGTAGAGCTGCCTTTAGATAGCATCCCAAACGTCCCAAAAGATGAAGCATCATTATTCAAATGCACTTCTCCAATGGACGAATAACCTTTTCTGCATTACTAGCGGTAACCAGCTCGTCCGTTTAGTGTGCTGATGTCGTTTAGGGCTCTCACTCTTAGCCCCTACTGATCCCATAGGTACTCTATGGGTAATTTGTCTGGAAAGTAGTCTGGCCATGGCAAAATATTCACATTTTTCCTCTGTAAACTCTGCTTATTTACACAGGCAACGTGAGGGTGATGTTTGTATTTCTGGAAAGCGTGTATGAAAATGAAAGGAACCACGTACGTCCGGAGAACATTCTTGCACTTGTTGGCGTTGAACGTGGCGTTGAAAACGTGCAGCTGGGTTCTGTGGTTGGAAGATATTCCACCCCTCACAATCATGCTGCCAACGCCCCATTTGTCTATTTCATGTATGCAGCAGCCTGCTAGTCTTTCTCCTTGAAGTCTCCAAATGTTGCTACGGCAGTCAAGGTGACACAAACAAAACCGTGACAAAAGAAAAACATCACCCAAGTGGAATATAGGTTACGAAATGCTCAGTCAAAGTGTACTTGATATTCGCTGCCTTGACCTATATATCTTGTTCCGATAATTCATGTTTCTTGAATTGGGCTCTGTATAAACACTGTCCTTTAGGTACACACACAGGATCACTAAAATATATAAATGACAGTAACATTGCCAACATACTGCTCTTTTTGAGACAGCCATGCTACCCTGCCCCCCTCATCAATCGTCCCACGTAGAATATGTTAGTTCAATTATCGTGCTGGGAAAGTTTTATTCAAGTATCTCTGCCTTTCTACTAGAATGATGTATCCCAGGCTGCCGCTGACAGGCAGATTCAGAGCAGCCTGACTCTCTAAGAGTTTAATTTGTAATATAAAAATACGCTTAATAATTGACAAAGGCACCCATTAAAACGAAGTCGAGATATGCAAGATTTTTGGTAATGTCTGTCGATACCGCCAAGAACTAGATCCATCAAGGAGGTGTATGGAATGACTTTCAGC
>NW_004797339.1:1689125-1691703 GCF_000002075.1 Aplysia californica
TTCAGTTTCAACGACACTCTCTGTCGTTAACACACTCTAAGGCGTGCTTCAGTTTCAACGACACTCTCTGTCGTTAACACACTCTAAGGTGCGCTTCAGTTTCAACGACACTCTCTGTCGTTAACACACTCTAAGGCGTGCTTCAGTTTCAACGACACTCTCTGTCGTTAACACACTCTAAGGTGCGCTTCAGTTTCAACGACACTCTCTGTCGTTAACACACTCTAAGGCGTGCACTTGGCAGGAATGTCTCATAGATAAGTCTATAAAGCTGACCACTAACCATTTTGGATAATTGGATCCTTTAAGAGGACACAGTACAAAAATATCCAGGAGTCCAAAAGATTTTGTTGCTCGCAGCTTCTGCCACACTTCTTGATTCTACAACAGAGCCGTCGCTACTACTATCAAGGGATCTTCTCATAATGTATACGAGACTCGGATTTTTTAATATTATGTTCAGTCGTTTTATCCAGTCCTGTTGTGAACCTGCTTTTCGAGACTGCAATCTCACAAATATGAAGTAATGAGGCACTTTGTCCGAGTCAGCGTTGTATTTTTACTTTTCTTTAGCATCGAATGTTCCCCCTTTAGCTGTTTTTAAAAGCCTAGCAGTTGTTCTTTCGTGAAACGGTCGGCAAACAATAAGGGGCTCAGTTGCCGTGAACACTCAACTAAGTATGTCATGCTCATTCATTTTGCAAAAAAATAACAAAAGAACCATACGTCCAAGTCACTGTCTAGGGTTCCTCATTTAATTTCTCGTTAGAACAGCTTCAAAGAGTGTGAGGTGTGGATTCGTCCGTGAGGAGACCGGCGGCGTGCAAAACCATTCAGGATAACAAAGTTCTCTGAGAGTCCTTGATGTGCACAGCTCCAAAAATATCGATGTCTCCCACTGTAAATTGCAATTCGCAGCTTCTGTCCGACCTAATGATTTCGAAGCAGAATAATTTCCTGAGTCACAGAGAGATCTTGTGGGCTTTTTTTTTAAATGCCAGAGCGAGCTGGGTTTTTTAAAGGAACATTTTGAGTTCTCGTTTTTAAAGTAATTCTTTCTGGATCCTGTTGAGTAAAATTTGTGACAACTTGTGAGATATCTTGTCAGATGCTTGCTTTTAGTGTTCGTTTCCTTTCCCTATGAGATGAAAGAGTTGCACTTGTAGGTTCTCACACACACACACGTGCACATACACACACACACACACACACACACACGCACACACGCACACACACACACAAACACACACACACACACTTAAACACATATGGAAAACGGCTCAGATGTAAAATAAAGCCTGAACCCTGGCGTCTTGGTGCACCCCAGAGTTCTCAGCACGCTGCTTCGTGTTCCTGGGAGACATAACTGCAATCTTACTGAGACCACCCCCTCCCCCACCCCCTCCGTCACTCCGAATACTGCACTTTAGGCCAAGCATTTCGACATTTTGGAGTGGGAGAAAGGGGGGGGGGTGAACTTTATCATTTATTCAAGATTAAAATCCAAACAGTCTATCAGTCCGTTCGTAGAACACGAACGCATAAGTGACCTAGAACAGACTTTTCTGTACCTTGCTAGAGTTGTAAAATTAATTCAGCTTGGCCCCTCTGAAATCGGCAAGTTATTTAGTTTTTGCTCTCTGTTTTACTTCTATGATGCAACCTGTCTAACTCTTTTTGTACAATATTTATTTTGCAACAAGTCAAAATGTGCCCGTAGTTGGACGTCTAGAGCAGATGTACTACCACAAGTCACCGTAAGAGCAAATAATGGGGACAGGTATCCAATGGATTGAGCCTTTCAACTCAATGTAGTTATGTAAGACGAGAGACCAATTCACTGTTCAGTTTCAGCAGAACCGATCCCTGTGGCTAAAGCCATGATATCTCCCCAACACAAACCAAGCTCAAGACCACCTTGATAGGTATTCAAACCAGGGTCATCTGCACGTACGTCCTGAATGATGCAAATTTAGCTGACATGACAATGCTCCTCCTGCCTCCCCCCCCCCCCTGTCTCCCTGTCTGCTTCCATCTCCTCTCTCTCTCTCTCTCTCTCTCTCTCTCTCTCTCTCTCTCTCTCTCGTCCTTGCTACTTCTCATATCTTCCCCTACTCTCTCTTTCTTTATCTTTCTCCCTCTTTTTCTCTCTCTGTCTCTCTCCGTCTCTCTCTGTCTCTCTCCCCCCTCCCCCTTTTCATTTTTCTATTTCGTAATAGCTCATCACACCGTCTGTTCGTCTCCTAACTCTGTGACTAGTGTACCCCAAACTCGTTTCGCGGGTGCTCAAAGCCCCGCCTTGAGGCGAGACCCGCGTCGTGCGGACACATTTAGACTCCTCTCCCCCTGCGTTTGGCCTGCTCGTGGTCAGGAGTTCTTCATAAACTAACATCTTTTAACTCGGCGGGCTCGACATTAAACAACGCCGCGCGTATCGATTGTTCACAAGCTAAAGATCAACCCGTGGAGATGAATTGTTCTGGGACGGCCTGAGCGCGGCGGAGCTGTCTTAGCCTGTTACTTTAGAGAGACATGTCGGGGAACTGATGGCAACGCCATGAAAGACCTCACCCCCCCG
>NW_004797339.1:1693424-1695910 GCF_000002075.1 Aplysia californica
TGTCAGAGAGAGAGAGAGAGAGAGAGAGAGAGAGAGAGAGAGAGAGAGAGAGAGAGAGAGAATGAAAAACACATTTCGTGGACATATATTTGAGACTTCCTAAACTAATTGGGGGTCGCTGGAACAGAACTGACATCTATTTGTTCATATCGGGTCAAATTTTTATATAAGAAAAAGTGGCATATTGTCAAGTAAATTTAAAAAAAACAACTGGTATCTTTCATTACCAGAGTTTGTTCTTTTTAATTTTTTAATTTGAAACCTTGCTCCAGTGAATTAGAGCAGCATGTTTAATCCTTAAATGCTAAGCATTTAATTCAAAATAGTGGGTGACCAATAACAGTTCAATTATGCTACCGTTTCTGTGAAAGAGAAAGAGAGACGTAATAAAATATAACTACATCCGTGGATGGATGGAGGTCTCTATTATGTGCTTTGCTTCTTCATTGTTTCTTAATCTCTTGTAACTCCTCTAAGCCGGCACTTATTTGACATAGTAATGTTGCAAGCACCGTAAAACTCTTACTAAAAGAAACAGGTGTACCTGTTCATGTGGCCTAAACAAATATAGCTGATCACTATCTATTTTGGCACTTCAATCTTCACCATAAAAAAGACCAAAAATCTAGCAAAAGTATTGGTTTGCCTTTGAAGCTCCTATAAACCCAGTGCATACTCTGAAGGATGAGAATCGAATTTCTTAGTATTCGACCTCAAACAACATTAGCGAAAGGCTTTGCTATCTGAGGCAAACTGAGGTGTTGATGATTGTTCCTTTCTTTTTATTTACTTTACTCTATTTGCCATGTAAACTTCTTGCCAAGGCCTATAACTTCATTTCCCCCTCTGATGTTAAACGCAGCATCAGTTCATGATGGAAGAATTATTATTATTATTTTATGGGGATTGTAGGGAAACACAATGATTACATTTTTCCTATTTCTTTTTTTCCCAGGTTACCTAGAACAAGGCTTGATGGTGGTTGATCCAATCAAGCTTCGGAAAAACTACATGAAGACCAAAACGTTTTACATCGATATCGCCAGCCTTCTCCCTACAGACCTCTTTTACTTCCTCAACAAAGGATTAAATATCCCCTACGTCAGATTCAACCGCCTGCTCCGCTTTCGGAGACTTTTAGAGTTCTTCGATAGAACAGAGACGAGAACCAGTTTCACCAACATGTTTCGTATTCTCCATCTCGTCCTGTACATTTTGATTATCATCCATTGGAATGCATGTATATATTTTGCCATAAGCTCTGCTATAGGGTTTGGCACTGACAACTGGGTGTACAAAAATTTGACGGGGGGTTATGAAGAACTTTCGAGGAAATATATCTACAGTTTTTATTGGTCAACACTCACTCTCACAACTATCGGGGAGACACCTCAACCGGAGAGGGACGTGGAGTACTTGTTCGTTATTGGGGATTTTCTTATTGGAGTGCTTATCTTCGCTACCATCGTGGGTAACGTTGGGAGTATGATTACCAACATGAACGCAGCCCGTTCCGAATTCCAGCAGCGTATGGACGGTGTAAAACAGTACATGGAGTTCCGAAAAGTCAGCAAGGAGCTCGAGGAAAGGGTGATCAAGTGGTTCGATTATCTGTGGACGAACAAGCAGTCTCTAAATGAGGAAGAAGTCCTGTCGGCCCTTCCGGACAAGTTGAAAGCAGAGATGGCTATCCACGTGCACTTAGAAACTTTAAAAAGAGTGAGTATTTTCCAGGACTGCGAGCCTGGCCTCTTGGTAGAGCTGGTTCTCAAGCTGAGGCTTCAGGTGTTCAGTCCTGGGGACTACATCTGTAGAAAGGGCGACATCGGCAGGGAAATGTACATCGTGAAGAGAGGGAAGCTCAGTGTGGTTGGAGACGATGGTTCCACCGTATACGCCACGCTCAGTGAGGGTAGCGTGTTTGGAGAGGTACGTCAAAATGTGTTGTTGGTGTCGGCTTTGATATGGTGTGTTTTATTGAGCTGCCAACTGTTATTTTAGCTATTGTCCGAGTGGAGAGACGGTTTATAACTTATTTTTAACAAAGATTCTCAAAGATATGTTACTGGTATTTGGGACTATGCTCGTTGTCTCGCCAGAAGCAAGCATTTGATCCCGTTGAAATCTTATTAAACTCCCAGCATCGTCTTACACAGAAGATATTATTTAATCGATCATATAAGCTACAGAGAAAGTAAAACGACCTGCGAAGTGCACAAATGTTCCACAGGGTAACGACCAGAAATGTACTGTTTTAAGCTGTGATTTGGTGTTGATTTTTGCTCATTTTTACTTTACTGTTGAAACGCATATTTGAATGTACTTTCTATTCGAGAACAATGTGAATTTTTAGACAGCATGTAACTGGAAGCCAGTCCGTTTATGTCATAACTTCACTTTTGAAACTGATCTTGATTTTTGGTCCGTGCACTTATTTATTCTTGTCTTGCATTTTGATTTTGTCTCCATTTTTATTGGCGGGGGGG
>NW_004797339.1:1696010-1701203 GCF_000002075.1 Aplysia californica
GGGGGGGGGCAATGGGAGGAAAAAGTATAAAGGAGGTGAATAAATCTTGTTTTTTTTCTTTCTCCCAATATCCAGGTAAGCATTTTAAACATCGCCGGTAACAAGACTGGTAACAGACGCACAGCCAACGTGAGGAGCTTGGGTTACTCTGACCTTTTCTGCTTGTCCAAGGATGCTCTGTGGGACGCCCTGACCGAGTACCCAGAGGCCAAGAGGAAGCTCATGGAGGCGGGCCGACAGATTCTGATGAAAGACAATCTTTTGGACGAAGATGCTATGAGGAAAGCTGAGGAAAAACAAGAGACGATGGACCAAAGACTGGATCGCATCGATTCGAGTCTTGATAATCTTCAGACGCGATTCGCTCGGCTTTTAGCCGAGTTTAACACCACGCAGCAGAAGCTCAAGCAACGTATGACGAAGGTGGAGAAAATTCTCACTCGTGAGGATGACGATATTTCCACGTTTTCCAATCTCAACACCGATGGCACCAACAGAGACTCGACCAAATGATATTCTCGCACGATCTTGGTAGCTAAATATCGAAGATGCATCAGTGAAACAATGGGTAAAGGTCCAGCTGAGGTCTCCTTTCTCACCATGAATTAAAGCCGTCTTTCGGGAATGACAGCATGGATACCTGCACGTCAGCTTCACGGAGACTGGAGACCTCGGATGTGCATAGCAAGTCAAGTAGATTCCGAATGGAGGTCTCATCCAGGCTTTTACCAATACATGTCGTTGTGAAATTTCATGTTACTAGCGATTGACAAAAGTCATGATGGGGACTCAAAGACAAACCCAAATTTTGCAAAAGAATGAGTCTTTTTTGTACTTGTGATTGTTTGGCGTTTGTCAGAGCCGTGGGTCTCCTCTTATAAGCCCAACAACATTCAAAGTCACCAATTTCACGTTCATATTATGAGCGTTAAGGATAATTGATCATGTGGAAAATATTCCACAGAAACCACCACCACTAAACCCGCCCTCATTTTGTTTTTTGTACTCCTGCTTTTGAGTAATAGACACCGGATTTTCGAAGGTATCGTTTTGCCTTTTCCAGACAGTTTCCAAAGAGAATATCAGAATTAGGTCACACAAGTGGTTAACACAATTTCCAGAGGGAGAACCGTTATTTTAAAAAAGTATTTTATAGCCTTTTCTTCGAGTCAGTACCACTACACAGTAAGGAGTAGTGAATCTCAAAGGTACTGCATGTTATGCGTGGATCCCGTATGTGTGAAAGCAAACACACATGAATCTGGTTCATTGCATTTTTCATGCAGCAATCCAAGATGGAGATTTTGTATGCAAAGGTTTCTGTCAAAAGCTGTCTACAATAGCTCAATTGTGATAGCTCGTTCTGTTATAAACATTCACAATGACGTTGTCTCTGAAACAATCGCATTCGTGTGGACACTGAGTTTTCTGTGTGCCAATGAATTGTGTCAATTTGGCGTCGGACAAGGAGGTTCGTGAGCACGTCAATTCGTGTCACCTTTCCACGAACACCTGGGACATCTTTGAAGCGCACATGAGGCATTTGTTGAAATTGTTTCATTATCTGTGCATAACATAATATTATCTCTTAAGTATGCAGCTGATTCACAGTCATGTGGGCGTTACTGAAAGAGAGAGAATGTGTGTGTGTGTGTGTGTGTGTGTGTGTGTGTGTGTGTGTGTGTGTGTGTGTGTGTTTCATTGTAAAAGAAAGAGAGTGTATGTGCATGTGTATATATGTGTCTATGTATGTGAGTATAAGTGATTGCATATATGTGTTGACATGTCTTTTTAATCTGTAAGTAAACATTATGTCCTTTAACGTTCATGTTATTGCCACTGCATTTTGCAAGACATGGCGCCACCCCTAGTGATAAAACACACCGCTAGAGACGACAGCACACCCTTACCTTTGGGAACACTTCTTTAACATACGGGGACACAATATTGGTCTTGGGAACACACCTTAAGCAATGTGAACACGCTGATAAGGATGGACACACACCTTTATGTTTGAAAGCACACGGGGAAGGATGTGGACACCTATTGATCAGGTCTCTTACTTTACTACGTCGTGCTTCATTGTGATCAGGAGTCGTTACAGTGAAGTGCAATATTGCTTTGAGCCCAAGACGTGTCCACTTATGACACGAACAGAACAGAAATAGCACTGTGATTATACTCTTTGGTATGTTTTTGTCCATTATGGCATCTTTTCAAATAGTTGCTTTTCCCTTTATGTCTGTATTTAATACTGGGTTGTTGTTTTCACCAAAGTTTTCCACATACCTCTGCAGTATGTGGTCCAAACAATTGTGATTTCATTTTTCGGGTGTACAGTAAGTTATTCAACACGATATAACTTGAAACTTCTTGAATTTTTAACTCGTTTTCTGTGATAGCGATTTAGCAGGATGATTTGCAAATTTGGGGCTCTGCAAGCCATCCATGAAATCCAGTCGAGTCGTGCATGCAAGCTGAGTATTTTCAGTAATGGGAAACAAAATGCGCATCAAAACAAACGTAGGTAAACTATACCAACTGTTAGACCCAAAAAGTACAAGACAGTCTCTCCAGTTTGATGAAGCTCACTGGTGAAAAATGAAATGACCCCGCTTGGTAATAACTTTTTGACGTCAAGAAAATATCAAGAAATATTTGCTACAAACTATTTCAACCTCTACTGTACGAATAGTTTGTTTGTTTTTTTACAACGTGATAGTGGTTACTTTTTATGATTGTCCTGTGCCTAAAACTAGCATACAATAATATTGTTGACTGTGTTCTTGTTTTGGTTTTATTTCTAGTATTAGAAAACTGCTGCTTTTTGTCACTTTTAAATATTTTATTATCATTTCGTAATGTCACATTTTTGTTCTTGTGCAGAAGAATGCAAATCAAAACAAAACAAAACAACAAAAAACAAGAACAAGAACAAAATTAATTAAAGGTAAGCGTATTGGTTGAACCATAACCTGCAGGGTGGAATTCTTGTACGCTGTAGTTTAATTCTCTAAGTGTTTATTGATTTATTTACAGTAATTATAATACTTTTGTTGTGAATGATCTTCCTACTCATGTTATTTCACTAGCCGTCCATGTTTGGATTTGTCAAGACTGGGATATAAATCACCGTAAATGTTACTCTGAGATTCCCACATGTCCTCAACAAGTTTACCCCTTGGGACAAGGGCATTACAGCATTCATTTAACACAATAACAGTTTTCTTAACACTTTTCAATTAATGCTTCTACTAGTTGCTGGGTTATTTTTCATTGGCTCCTCCTGGAGGCACAAACTCAGGTTGTTTGCTCGCCTGCGTATTTCCCGCTTGCAATGTATATTATCTGGGTACGGAAAAGCAGTCTTGTGACTTCACCTGATAATGGGGGAGGGGGGGGGGATAACATCAGGAAAAATGGGCCGATGCACCCTGGGGGGCACAAGCTGGAAAGCTTATACTTCCCATAACACCTACCACATTTCAGAACATTTTCGTCGTAATGTGTCAAATTTAGCTGATATTGTTCGGGTCAAAATCAGTTTATTTGTGTCATTCGCTCTCTTTTTCCCGAGTTTTTTTTCTTAATGCTGGGTTATAAATTATATACCTGGTGTTGTTCTCGTTACACTTTGCACATGCTCAGAAAAGATATTTGAGATAGAAACGTAGTGAAAGAACGCTAACCAAACCGTTATGCATAAAGCTATTATTACAATGAGTACATAGAAAACTGACTACCACTTCATTCCCTTCTTCTCATATAAACTGATTCTAGATTTTCTCTATTACTATTGTTGAAAAAAATGCAAACCCAACAGCAACGAGATCTTTTTTTGAAAAATAAGGAAGGGTTTATTCTTTTATGTTTTATTGAATTTTAATTGGTACCGTCAAAATGTATCAAAAGGTGGACTATTTTCTAAAGGGGCTTTAAAAAAAGATACATTATATCTCTTCTGCTTAGGTTTCCTGTACATTACTTGTTCGTGTTTTTTGGGGGTTTTTTGTTGGAAAAGTAGCTCTTAAAACAAGTGTTTTTGTTTAATGACAAATAGGTATACAATTACTAGGTGGCGAAGAATTTACAGTTCTCTAGAAAAACGTTCGATTTGTATTATTTTACTTTATAGTTCTATCCCCGTGGTTTTAGGCACCCCGCATAATTTAGCAAAATTTAATCATTTTTTGCATAATTTCTAATTATTTTCCTTTATTATTCTTTGTTAAAATTAACATAATCGCATCATTTCTCATTTTGGGCTCAGTTTGCATAATTTCAGAATTTTTCTTGCCTAAAACGACGGGAACTGAGAGTTCACTTTAGATGCTTTTCCTTTAACACAGATTGTATTGATTTTAGAACAAAATCCGTTCTAGTAATAAAGATAAATTGTTGAAAGCTATAGGCAATGGAAAAAAGCTTGATAATACGTGGTCAACCCGTCTTTTAACGTGTTTGTCCTCATCACAATGGAGGATAAATCCACCGGTGTGTAGGAAGTCAGAAATCGTAATGGTTTTGTTCTCAGAAGAAGAGGAGACACGTATGGGTGAGGTCAGGAGTATGTGTCAGTCAGTTTTATCCTCAATCGGGGAATAATTTCCTTTTTTTCGCCAGGATTCCAGGAATAACTTAGATTTAGGATTATTTTAAAAGGCGTTATCAGTTCTATTCGATCTACTATCACGGACAACAGAAGAAGCTGTTTAATCCAATTTTCATTTCCTCATCACATACGTATTTCGAAGGTGTAATCCGTAGCCATATGGCTTTATTTAAGACTAAGAGCATAAGGACAAAAACACAATTTTGTGAGGCAGCGTGGTGAAGTCATGCGCTCGTCAAAATAACGACATCGGAGAAACAGGCATTTTTCTGTCAGTTTGGAAATTTTTATCGAATTTTTATTTTTAGGCTTAACCTCTTTTATTTCCATATAAAAACATAAATTCACGTTGAATTTTACAGAAAAACATTGTTTGGAAGCAAGGCAAATAAATAAGCTTTCAGATGATACAATAACTCTACATGCCCAAATATTGACGAGCTCCTGATTCCACTGCGTCGTGACACAATTAGATATTATTATACAAGAAACAGCAGTGGCGGCTCGTGGTTTGTGAAACTGACCGGCTATCATTCACATTGATCTCCTCCCATCCCCACCCCCGCCCTGCCTTAACCTCC
>NW_004797339.1:1701303-1704057 GCF_000002075.1 Aplysia californica
CCCCCCTTTTTCATAAAACAACACACAAGCACAAACACACGTAGAGCCCTTGAGAACGTGGTCCCCCTTCTGCTAAAAATTCTTATGTACATAATGATAATGTTAACCAGCTGATATAGAGTAGTCTTTAGAACATAGAACCAAATTGATACCACACCACTGGCGCTTTTCCAAGCCGACCAAGTCTGGGTAGAATCGGAAACAATAGGCCTGCAATACTCTTAACACATACACATTGAATAAAGCAAGCCCAGATCAATTGCCAATCGCAATTCTATTTCAAATATTCATTTTAGAGCACAAAATCAGGCTGGGATGAGAAAGAAGAAGGGGAAATAATGGAGGGGGGGGGGGGGAGGGCGATGGGGTCCAGACTGACAGCTAAATGCGGTTTTCTTGTCAGCCTTCAGCTCTCACCTCCGTTAAAATCTTTGCTATGTACAATGACCTGTCTAATCACCAATTCGCCGGGGGCCAGGTAAGGTTGTAGCAGGAAATAAGCGGTGAACAGAACACCAAACAGAATCATTGGTGTCTTAAAATTGAATATTATCGGTAAAGATTTGAGTCATCATGAATGTACATGTTTGTATTAACTGAAAGTGAATAGAGACAGGTTTAATGATGAATACTACTGATGAAATGATAAGATGTACTGTTAAAGACAGCCTCGTCCTTTGTAAGCAACAGACGAGCCAAATTGGTTTGAAGGTGATCTTCATGTGGGCTCACTCTGAGGGCAACTGCTCACTTCGCCGAGTTGGGTGACGTCACCGCTGAGCGCGCGATACGAGGGCACGTGACAGCACAGCTGGTAACGACAACGCTGTGAGCCAGCGAGATAAACTGAGATATAGGAACGAGTTTCTGTGGCACGACAACACAACGGCGAGCCCTTATTGTTTCTGTTAACGTATTTTTATAGGGAACATGCGATTTCAACGTTGATATTTATTAATTTTGGATTTACTTTAAGGTATAGAAAAAGAACTATTATCAGCAGCCAATCTCTTGTCCGCTGTAGCTGACCAAAACTGACCGCCTCCGCAGGTCTTGCCCAGTTAACCAGCTGCACCTGGAAAACAGTAGGCCTATACATTATAATTGAATAATATATAGGAAGCGGTATACAATTGTCTTTTAGCTTTAGCGTATCGTTGTGACTGGTCTAGGTTCCTACTGACCGGCCCAATCCAGAGGATCGGGGACGGATGACACGTTGATACATGCGACTGTTTAGGGGTGTCACATATCGGTCCTATTTCCTCAGTTCTTTCTCTAGTCTAATTTACGTTCCCCCTTTTCTAGATAATCTTTACCGTGCTGCCATGCTTCTTGCTTACTAAAATCACACCTTTAAACCTCAATTGTGGTGTCTTCGTTCGAGCTTACCGAAAAGTACGATTAAAGCACGTACGCATTTTGAAAAGAGTGTAAATCCACAAATGTCGTTGATTATGTATCAAGCTGTACAATTCGTTTAGCTACCTTGTTTCCAAGCCTTGTAATGCTTTTTCCTTTGTCATAATTTGCATAATGTTTACAGAATTGTGAGAATTCGAACTTATTGGTTTTATTCGAGTTTTTATTTGGTTGTGTTCTTCGAACTATTTGGATGTAATCTTTGATCTATTCTGTTGTATTTTTCGCACTTTTTGGAAGTATTCTGCAAAGCCATACGGAATGGAAAAAAACTGCATAATATTTTTTAGTGAATCCGTCCGACAATAGGCACTAGACTAGCTGATGTTTCTTCTAATATAATATAAACTGTGTTGTGAGTGTTGAATGCTGTGATGTCTCCATGCACTGGATTCTCTAATAACACGAAGCACTGCCTTTTGATGCTCCCGGGAATGAAGACCAAAGATATCGGTAATGCATACGGAGATATTTTTGAATTTCTTTTCTAAAGCAGAAGTGCAATAAAAATATTAATACTGTTTTGCAGATTGTAATTTCCTTAACATAGATAAGTGTTCTGGTTTCACAAGCTGAAAGTGATGAGAATGGAATGCGTGTCGGAGGTAAAGGCTACACAGTATTCATGTTGTTGTAAAGAGCCCTTTTCAACATTCAATGATTATTTAAGACAATGCCTTCGTTTTGAAATCCATTTGCTATAGGAATGAATAAGTATTAAAGAATTGTAAAAACCTTTTAAAAATTATTAAGTTAAGAATCATTGTTTGGTTCGATGTATTGGAGTCTGTGAGGTTTGATTTTTGTCTGGGTTTTTTTCCTTCATTTACAAACAGTTTGCTCGTTGGAGATAAGCTTCTGCTATCCCATAACATAATATGCTAGTTGCAAGTAAAAAGTACATTGTACTTATATTACAAATGAATTATAAAAGTTAAGTAATTTAGCTCTTCTCATATTTTCACTTCCGGGGTAACACAAATATGGACCCACGTGCTTCTTGGTTTGTGTTCGATTTTTCCGTATTACATGACCTAAAACTAATACATACATAAACATGTATACAAAGTAAAACGTTTGCCTCACCTTGTTGTAACTTTTCATATATTTTTTCTGCTTAGTCTCCCAGTTTATTACTTTGCCTCTGTTTCTCTGCCTCTTTGTTCAACGCTATTTCCCTCCTTCCCTCCCACCCTTTCTCTGTCTCTGTCTCTCTGTCTCTGTCTCTCTCTTTCTCTCTCTCTCTCTCTCTCTCTCTCTCTCTCTCTTTTTTTTTCCCTCTTCCTTCCCCCTCTCTCTACTTCTCTCTCTCTCTCTCTCTCTCTCTCTCTC
>NW_004797339.1:1705428-1714554 GCF_000002075.1 Aplysia californica
ACATACATACATACATACATACATACATACATACATACATACATACATACATACACGTTTTATCCTCTCGCACCCCAACCTTGCCATGCATTTTCCTCTCTGATTTCTCTTTTACTTTTTGAAATGTACGTTGTTCAGATTAACGTTCTGTTATCTATCGTTCATCTATGTGCAAAAATCAGTTTATTGTCGCAGGGATATGACTATTTGTTTGGAATAAAGGCATCCACTTGTAATGGAAGAAAACATACAAAACTAGAAGCTGCGAAAAGGAGACAGATGAAAAGAGAAAGGGGCTGATCGAGAGAAAAGGTGGGGAGTTACAGAAAACTGGATAGATAGATAGATAGTTAGATAGATAGATAGACAGATAGATAGATAGATAGATAGATAGATAGATAGATAGATAGATAGATAGAGGTGGATGTTGGTGGGGATGGAGGTAAGGAGGATTCAGCCTGAATCATATGATTAAAATTTATCGAAAATAAATGTTTGTGGTACTATCCAAATCTATCGTCGCAGACAATAATTGTCTCCGGAGATTTCTCTTACGCATCAATGTTATGTTACGGCAGTGGACTATGAATGTATAAAAAGTAATTAGTACGATTTCGTTGTCTCGTAATTTCATCAAAATTACTTGAGGGTAGGTTTATATATTTGTCACTTAGTAATAATTACAACATTTATAGAAAAGCTCGCCAAAGAAATATATTTATGGAATGTTATTAGTTGGCAAAAACAAAAACAAACCCCACACAATTCTTTACTTACAATGATTTATGCCTTTGCTTCTTGGCCATCAAGTGTCGACACGCTTTGAAGGTTTTGTTCAGTCATGCACATATACACAGCTTTTACATTGAGGCAAGAGCACACACTGGTAGCTTGAAGCAGCTTTGTCAAAGAACGTATTTCATATAAACAGATGGCGATCATTGAGAGGAGGTCATAGTGTTATTACACATTTTTATCCACATAACGAGCGGTACTCAGTCAACAGTGAAAAAACTCTTAGAAACGGAGATTATATTAAAGAAGAATGTTATCAATTATGATGTAAGGGCCTCATTAGCTCGTCTCTTGCGGGTATTATTAACGTTATGAGGTGAACAGAAAATAATTCAGAAAGCATTCAGTTGTGTCTTGATGATAACAACACTTTACACCGACATAAGAGTGAAGGAAAACAGTAATAATAACAGCTAAGGATATTACCAAAAGCTGTATGGGTCTTCTTATTACATAGGCTTCCACTGGAGATAGATTGAAAGGCGAAAAACAAACAAGCTCGCATACACTCTGGGATATTGTTATCTGGAGTTACAGAAATAAGTTTGACGATGTGATTTTTCGTGGAGATGTTTTCGAACGTCATGCCTACCAATCTTGCAGAAATTTCTGCCACATGCTGTCGTGATTCTTATTGATGTCTTCTTGTTTTCTCTTACGGGTACATAATGATAACATGACAAATGAAACCTCCCTCAGTCTCAAGGACGTTTCAAACTCCCAATGGACATCATGGACACTGAGTTATGTCATTTGATTTGTTTTCGTATGTGTTGCTCAGCGATGACTGGAATCAGTAGAATCTGCAAATTATGATGTCGTACTGAAATCTTCAGGCACTTTAGAACTTTGCTTGATCACTCGTAGTTTCAATCTTTATTGTGAAACAACTAACGTTTACTTTGATTTTTTTTTTTTACCTAAATCATTGTCTCACCTTTTAAGTGTGTATGTTGGTAGAGGTTTTGTAATTATGCACAACGGTCTTTACAATAATAATTATTACTGATTTCTACAAAATGTATTGGTATGCCTTTACTTGTTTTGTAAACAGTACAGAGTTTGGGAGTTTTACAAAAGGCGTGCATTATGAGTGTGTGTGTGAGTGTGTGTGTGTGTGTGTGTGTGTGTGTGTGAGAGAGAGAGAGAGAGAGAGAGAGAGAGAGAAAGAGAGAGAAAAAGAGAGAGAGCAAGAGAGGGAGCAAGACAGACAGACAGAGAGAGAGAGAGAGAGAGAGAGAGAGAGAGAGAGAGAGAGAGAGAGAGAGAGAGAGAGAGAGAGAGAGAAAAGAGAGAAAGGAACAATGGCTTACACGTGCGACAGAAGTTCATACTTAGAAAGAGAGAAAGAAAGAGAGAGACATAAAGACAGACATACAAACAGACGGACAAACAGACAGATACAGACAGACAGACATGCAAACGGACAGAGAAACTGAGAGGGAAAGACGAACGAGTATGAGACGAAAACGCTAGAGAAAGAGAGGCTGAGGGTTAAGGTAGCGAGAGTCAAAGAAAACATGCGAAAAGTATGAAAAAGAGAGGTAAGGTATTCTTGTTTAGTTACTCTTTCTTATGCCTGTGTGATTAATTGGACAACTATAGTACATTTAACTCAAATACAAGGATGCGCTGATTAATGCTTTAGTTCTACTGCAATCAACTCCAATGGTTACATTGTGTAGAAGTCGAAACTCGGCTAAGAAATGATTCGTTTCTGTTGAAAATACTATGTAACAATGTGTAAGTGATTATAATAAATTACATGATTTTTCTTTGAAAAATAACTGCCTTGGTCTTTTGGCTTTTTTTGGGGTTCAATTTTAGTTTTGTGTGTTACCAATGTTATTGTGAAACCTGGTATTATCGCTGTTTTCATTTAAATTAGATTTTCTATTGTTGTCTACGTTGTTGTTGTTGTCGTTGTTGTTGTTGTTGTTGTTGTTGTTGGTGGTGGTGGTGGTGGTGGTGGTGGAGGTGGTGTTATTCTAGTACATTTTATTTGATTCTTATCATGAACAGTAGTTCAGTAACTGTAGAGTCATTTCACAACAGTATTAAGTTCGTCATTGTAGTATTTTTATGTGTTATTTTTGCTGTTTAGCTAGGCAGTCTACTTCAAGGTGCCCTTTACATAATTCAGCTTCCATTTTCAGTTGATAATTCTAATTGATATATCCCATCATGACAAAAATATGTTGATTAATATGGATATCGATGTATACTGTATGGCTTTGTCGCTGAGGGGACGTGTACTTTGGTATTTATGTTTTTAACATGGTAAAGTTTTTACCCATCTTTCGTTACTGAAACCTTACTTAATCAGAGAGAACTTTTGATTCTTCATCCATAACCAATATGATCGAGCCATGTGGGTTATAATAATTCTTTTTAGAACTGAACAAATAATTCAAATACAATAACATCTCTTTTGGCTTTGCAAAAGGGTCATCCACAAATCAATAGCCTATACAAGATACCAACTACCAGCATGTCAGTTATTGTTACAACGATACGGATATACACGTATCAATGAAAAAATTGTCACTGTGTGTTTAACTCTACTCTGACGATAGAAGGGAGGTTTATCATCAAGAATGACGTTGATAACAGGGAAAGAAAGTCTAAAAAATGGCTCAAGCAAAGCACGAATGTCTTGTAGATTCAAACCGGCGCAACCCGTTCCGTTGTTTAGCATGATCTTAGCAAAATTGGTGGCATATTAAACCCAACCGCCATCCTGAAAGCTAAGTGTTAGGTACGAGCTGTGTTGGAGGCGTCGAGTTACACCTGTTCGCGACTTTCTGATTGTCGCTGAGTCTGAACTGGTTCCACTATTGTACACGATTCAGGACTTCGTCCATTGGGGCAAACAAAAAAGGGAGTCACCACTACAAGGGAATGAATAAGCCTGTTCTTGTTGGGGGAAATATAATGTACAATCCCCAAATGCCTTTACACATCAAGACCATCACAGCCTACTGTTTTCGGTTCCTAGGTTCCATATATTGAACAAAGCAGCAACCCCACTGTGACCTCCACTGTGACCCAGGAAGTTGTTCACGGAATTATACAGTCTGAAATGGGCAATGGTGGTATATTTTACTTTTACCCTACCTTTTTTGTGTACTAGCCTTGAGTTCAACGTCCTAGCCGGTTACCAGACAGCGGTCCGTTCTATTTCCCGTGACGGTACGTTTGATCGGGCTCGGTGGTTGCTGACCTTTTAACACTCATAGAAGACGGCCCTGCTTCCAAAGCCGGAAACGTTTTATAGGTACAAAAGAGCTGAGGTTTCTTTTCCCATAAATGCCCCAGCCAAATTATCTGTACCGCCATTGTCCCACATTCAGGGGTGTACAATAATGCGTTTGGTTCAAATATGAGTAAAACGAGGAATTTTGTCAAATGTCCAATCAATGAAAATGGCAAAACAAACAAATTTACATTTTCGGCAAGATATTTATGGATGGATTTAACATTAGCGATGTATTTTTGAGTGCCTAAGTATTTAGAACAAATTGCACTGTAGTAAAAGAGAAGAATAGTTTCAGGTGTTTCACAGTCAGACATTCTTAGTAGATGAAGATAATGATATATTTTCTGACTGCCGGTCAAATCATTGCTTTATATAAAACCATTATTTAGGAAAAAACCCACAAAGAAACTCTTTCGTCTGCTTTTGTCAACAGTTAAAATTGAGCAAGAGAAAATGAATTTATTCTAAAGTTATGCGAATGGCAAAACAGTCAAATTATGTCAATGGTCATACTCGGCAATCACTACTCACATCGAGGACACTGATTGGGCCCAGCTCACTAGAGATGAGAATGTTTCAAGACCGGAAGACTGTTGGCAATGGGCACCTGGGTCCTGGCGTCTCTCTCCCCACCCCCACCCACCCCAACACACGCAAGGAAAAAAAACCACCCGGTAGCTGTGCGGAGACATTTTCGGTCATTCAAGTGTCTCCTACGTCAGTGACCGACATAAAAGGTCTGAAATGGACATTGACCGAGGATAAATCCTCAAAAGTGTTTAAATTTAAAGCAAACCCACCTGCCAGACATGAGAGAAAGAAAGAGCAAGAAGAGCGAGCCAGCGAGCGAGAGAGGAGAGAGAGAGAGAGAGAGAGAGAGAGAGAGAGAGAGAGAGAGAGAGGGGGGGGGGGGCGAGAAGAAAAAGAAAAAGAGGAGCACTGATGAACCTGAGTGACGTTTCAAGTCAGTCACAGGGTGCATACACACATGTTGTGGCCTCAAACGACTTCACGAATATCTCAGTTTTGAAATTGAATATTGAGCCCTTAATAATCTTTGAAGTTTGTGCTTGAAAAACAAAGTATATTATAACGTTTATCTTTATGAATTCTTCTCTGTGGGCACAGGGATATCTAGGTTTATGTCGAGCTGAGGTGCATGAAAGATGACTAAAGTTTGAACCCCGCCAAGAATTCTTTAACTTGAATTGTGTGGAATGTTGTTGTTTTAAAAAAAAAATGAGTTTCCACCCATTCGGCTTGGTAGTGTCAAGAATGGACATTATAACATAAATGTTGTGACCTTTAGGCCTATAAATATAATTACTGCACCTTAAGTTGCGACTGCTACCTGACACCAAATAATGTTTTTCACAGTGTACATTTCACTCCAACATCGTTGTCAAGCACGTTTTATGCTGTGAAGGACAACTGGAGCGATGATTTAAGTAAGCAATATGCCTTTTTCAAAAAGAGTGAAAGAAGACCGCTATCTGCCGAAGTCTTGGATGTACTGGTAAGGTTCTTCGTTGTTGATCGTTGAAAGTCAGTTCGATTCCCAAAAAGAGTAGTGGTTTATGGAGCATCTCCACCTATCTTATGAGATGCTTTAGATCGACCAGCCTGGGTGGAAGCCGCCTGCTTCCTAAACGATCGAAATTGAGTCCATGGGGGAATAAACATTCACAATCAAGAACTAACAAACGCACGCAAGATGTCTCACTACAGGACAACTTGTTTATAATCACTTGGCGAGGTCTATTTCTTCCACATCGTTGAAGTGTTTCTATAGGAGAGATATGACATTTTTGTTCCCCACACTCACAGCAAACTGTAACTCAAAAGCATTTAACAAAACTATAGGTAGCCGGTTTTTCCTCTCTTTTCCTCTTAGACTACGACTTTATATAATTCCGGGCAATAATGAACAACCTGCAGGGTATAATATATGTGGGGAGTGAGAGATGGAGGGATGGTGGTTTGTGGGGGCGGGGGAGGGGTGTCCAATTTCAAAATTCAAGCAATTAGGGGCTTACTCATTCGGCATTCGGCAGCCATTTCCAAAAAGCAACCACAAACAAGTCGGTTACTTCCATAGTTGTTGTTGTGCATGCCCACTAGGCAAGAAGGGAGCTGATTGCGTGAACACATTAGTAGAATTCTCGTTTCCAACGTTGAGCGTTCAGAACTTTAGAACCAGTAAACCGTTCAGGTCTTTTACCATTCTGGTTTGTAACACCTCCTCCACAACACCCCCTCCCCCTTTTTTCTGTGTGGGGACACATTCTAGTTTAAGGCTTGTTTGCTAAACATACAAAAAGATCCATCGTGCGCAGACAGATTAAAAGTGCATTCCGCATTTTAAAGTCTAAGTACGTCATTTTAGGATCAATAAGTGGACGTACACTATATTTTCAAAGGGAAACATCAATTGTGCACACAACAAAGGCCAGAAGTCTTCAAAGTTAGATTTTCAATTTTCCTAAAACTAACAAAACCTTGACTTTAGTAGACTAAAAAAAAGAAAGAAAAGAAGATTTGAATGATAAGACATCCGAAGAACTCTGACGATCATTGCCGAAGAAAACCTAAACTAAAAGAGAAAGACTCACGTACAGATAAACTCACAAACACTACCACCACTAACAAGCAAGTCAAGTAGATTACTGTAAAATCAGTTTCCACGAGTCATGAAGAACCAGGAAATTATTTATACTAGTATTTTATCGATACAATATTAAATATGATTTTGTTTTGCGATATCTTCTTTACTCGACAGAAAAGTTGCTTTTAATTTTTTTCCCTCAGACATAGTTATGTGTCTTTGGAGTTTGGCAGACAATTTATCTCAAGCAATAATATCATACCTTTTCCAACTCTATTTTGTTTGACCTTAAGCGACAGCAGGTTTGAAAGTGCCAAGCATTCGCTTATTAAACAAGAACCTCGCCTAGGATAACGTTGTCCCTTCTACAGATTTTCCATTTCGTATTCTTCACTTTAGTAGGCTATATAGAAAGATGGAGGGAAAGTTGGAATGATAAGACATCCGAAGAACTCTTGTGGATCATTACCGAAGAAAAACAAAAGTAAAAGAGAAAGACACACGTACAGATAAACCCCCAAAGACTACTACCACTACCAAACATTTCTAGCACGTATTTTTATGTCCTATTGCAATACACATTCAAAGAGTCACTAGGGGGATTGTTCCTACACTGGGGGACTGATGGGTCGCTCTTCAATCTTGCTCGACTCTAGGCCAAGACCAAGATCAACAAAACAACAGTTGAGACATTCTCTTCGCCGATGATGCTGTTCTTGTTGCACACAGTGAATCAACATTACAAACAATGATGGACCGCCTATCAACAGCATGCACTGTTTTAGCTTGGTAATCAGTGTTAAGAAAATAGATAACCTTTCTCAAGAAGAAGCAGAGCAGAGCCATATATGGCTAAACGACAAGAAACTTGAGACAGCGGACAAGTTCTGGTACCTGGGGTCTACCGTCAGCTCTACTACATCACTTGATTATTAGATCAACATCAGGATAGGGAAAGCAGCAACAACTTTTCGATCGCTGACAAAACGAGTATGGGAAGACAAAAGATTAACCATTTTTTTAAAAAATCAAGCTTTACGAAGCATATTTCCTCTGCACACTCCATTATGGATCTGAAAAATGGCCCTTGTACAGCAGGCAAGAAAAGCGCATCGACGTTTTCCATCTCAGATGCTGCCGCAAAATCTTAGGCATTTCGTCGTGTGACAAGGTTACAAATGTTGAAGTGTTGGCGCGGGCAAACCTCCAGAGCATGACAACTCTCCTGTGTTTGAAAAGATTGAGATGGCTGGGCCATGTCAGAGAATGGACGAAAACCGGATTCCGAAGCAACTTCTTTATGTAGAACTTACCCAGAGAAAGAGACTTCGAGGAAGACCAAAATTGAGGTACAAAGACACCTGTAAAAACAGCTTATCTAAGTTTGAAGTAGACATTAGCATCTGGGAAGAAATAGCTGAGGAAAGGAAAGCAAGGAGGAAAATGGTAATGGAAAGAACTAAAATGCTATACAGCAGCCTTAGAAACAACCAGGCTGAAAGAAGATCGCTATCTGCCAAAGTCGTGGATGCACTGGTTAGGTTTTTCGTTGTTGATCGTTGAAAGTCAGTTCGATTCCCAAAAAAGAGTAGAGGTTTTCGCCAACGACGAAAGGAAACCAGCGGAAATATAGAGCTTTGATCAATGTCACTTAAATGCAAGCACTGCTACATAATCTGCACTTCAAACATAAGAAGACTTAGCAATGAAAGAAGCTGCATGAAGACAATCTTGAGACCATCTTAAGCTAAATTGACTGTCTGTATAGACGAAAAGAGCCATACATTCTTCATTTGAATAGTTGTAGTGGCGAAGGAAGTTAGTCACCACTAGTTATTTATGTTCTCTTTATTTCCCTTTTTAAAAAATCCACAACTGGTACGAAATTCACATAATAAATTTAAGCAGACAAGGCCTATAAATTACAGTCGAAGAACTTTCAAAATAAGAGTGACAACCGAACTTTGTGAGTCACTTTTTTGGAGTGTGGATTATCACAAGCACTCAAAATAATCCTACATACGTATCCTTAAAAAGTAAACTTTGAATTTATCCGAAAACAGCAACCCCAGCAACGTTAAGGTCCCTCGAAAGTTATTAAACAGAATTATTTTGTCTTGCGACTTTTTTTGGTTGCTTGTTCCCTGCATGGCCATAACTTTGCTTCTAACAGCTCATTATGAATTGAAGATCAGTAGTCAAGGGTGATGTTTCCCAGAATCGGCCTCTCTTCGATTAATTACTCTTTAAGCCTTGTTTGACCCCGTTCGTCTTAAATCACCTTCGATCACCCTTTCTTCCCGATAAGTAAAGGCTGTCCCGTTACCGTGGAAACGAAATCCAAACGCAAGAGAAGCAGACACGTTTTCGTGAGCTTGAAGAAGCCAGTTTGAGTGTACGGGTTGGAATAAACATTGAAATGGGGATAGGTGGTGAATGTGTTTATGTGTGAGTGGTTGTTGGGGGG
>NW_004797339.1:1717567-1732567 GCF_000002075.1 Aplysia californica
AGAGAGAGAGAGAAAGAGAGAAAGGGGTGGGGGTGGGAGTGTGGGGAGGGAGAGAGATTCCGGGGGCATAAAAAAAGAAGATATAATAGACAGAAAGGCGGAAAAACGGGATAAACGACGGAAGGCGAATAGAGACTTCATTTAAGACGTATCGAGCGTTGGATGAAACGATGCGCTGCTATCTCCCTTCATTATTTTTTTTTTCTAAAGATTTCGTCATTGCCACGAACGACCCAGTGTTTGAGAGGGAGCGGGGCTGTCTATTGATTCTTTGCCTGACATAAAATTCTCTACGACCATTTTGGGGTTTTCCCTTGGCTATGTCACTCGATTTGTTTCCTGCCTCCATTTTACTAATGTTTAACACACTATAAAACTGCTGTGAACAAAGGGGACATTACAATTATGAAGTGGGGGTACATAGTTGAATTGATTTGAATAATATCGTGATTTTTGGGCCACTTTTAGAGGCTTTTCCAAAGCATGTGTTCTGAACTAGTAATTTGTAACTCGTTCCCTGTAAAATCAACACCAATGTTGTTTGGCCAGATTCTTCACTTTGCACGAGGAAGACGTAAATTAAATTCAAGGAAGATGAAGCTCAAGTTATCGAGTATGCGAGTTTTGATTATGTATCCCTCACAACCTGTGTTGACTCTGACGTGTGCCCCCTTTAAAATCTTCAGGTGTAAAACATTTTACTGTCAACCCTTTTGATATCAACATCATTTTCGGAGAATGCTGCACCTCTCAAGGTCTACCCGAGCGTTTAGGGCATACAGAGACTGCAATACGAGTGAAAATCCCCCCTAATTCCCCCCTCCCCAATAGCCTACCCTTCCGTGACATTTGAATCCAACATGCATCTGTTGTTTGCAGAGCCCCATAAAAGGGGCCATCCTCTACAAATGTACCACTAATAGGGGAATAGTCTTTAAAATAAACGTAACTGGCGGGTGGTTGGAAGGGTGTGTATGTGCATTATGATATTACTCTTTTTCTCCGTATTTCTTTCACTCCATCCATCAAATCGTTCCACTCTCCCCTGTGGATGTTTTTTCAATATGAATTGCCACCAAAATGTCAGAATTGACATTTGCTCAAAGCCGTCATTAAAAAACAAGGTGGAATCACTCAACATCATACATTGTAGGATAGATTACCTCAATGTCGCAAAAAGAACTCAACACGGAAAGCTGAGCAGCTTTGCCTCCAAATTAGACTCTTAGAGTGTTATCAGAAGTACGTCTTTCTAATTTTACTCACTGTCACATCACTACTTTTTTCCAACAGCTTTCCGCAATAATACTTTTGACGTTAAAAAAAAACAAGGAAAGTGAGTTGTTCTTTTTTAAAAGAAAAAAAAAGAAGATGCTTTCGACATTTTATTGTAGATCACATTCTATCCTTACATCGGCCGGGAAAGCAGGGAACAAAGGGATATTCTGGGATGTTGAAAAATTACCTTAGAGGTATACTCTTATCAGACATCCACAAATAACTTCCTATGTCTGGCAATGCCTAGAGGGCACATATGAAAGAGTGCATGGGAGTGCGCATGTTATTGTTATTGAGTGTACGTATATATATATGTGAGTTAGTGTGTGTGTGTGTGTGTGTGTGTGTGTGTGTGTTTGTAAGTGTCCAATTATGTATGTGTGGGGTTGGGTGAGAGATCGAAATAAGGGAAGATGTTTGTTAGCGTGTTTACATGTGTGTGTAAGTTGTGTCTGCGTAGGGAAAAGGGGTTGGTGGTGGGGATGGTTCTAAAACGTTGAGGGATATTCAAATCAGACCTCCAAGTTTGGTGATTACTACCCATCAGCAACTTTACAGAGAGTTAAGAAATTTGTCCAATATTGTTAAAAACCAAACATATTAGACACTATAATTATGCTACTTTTTATCTAAGTAAACAATCCTATGCGATTGAGGAAGATGTAGTTTAATAGTTTAATTTAAAAAAGCCCTCCCCTCCCATTTTATATACAACAAAAAAACCTTAAGGAATTATCTATCGTTTCTAATGTGGCGACTAGCCTTAAGACAAATTGTTGAGGTGTGTTGTTATGTGTAGTACGTCGCACTTGAGTTCATGAGTAACAGTTCGGTGAAAGTGTCCAAGCTGTTCGGGTGGAATTATGGAGCTTAGAAGTAAACTCCTAGGGTAGAATGTATGAATGATATGTCTCGACCAGCAACACTATCTTACTTTTTAGCATTGTGAAATCAATGGTACTTTTTATTACGCCTATTGTATCCCAAAACGTCGAGATATTACAATCTTGTCCATTTCTATCCCATAAGAAAGGTAGATAATCAAACATTACTATTCTTTGTCCGCAACCGCAGAAGAGTAATAGTTCCTGTTCGGTGCTTGGAAAAACTGGAGTGTAAGAGATCTGCGCCCTCACTTACTTATACTGAATGTAATTGTACTTATATCGTTCTCGGTGCCATTGATGTCCTTACTTTTTTCTACTTCAAAACGAAATAGATAAGTGCATCATTGATGTAACATGCCAATAAATCTCCTTTAGAATATCCATTTTCCATAACGTAAAATGAGGACCGAGTGAACAGATAGGAGAGGAAAGACAGCTAGTGCTTTTATCTATCTTCTCTCGGGAAGTCGGTATTTGATGAGAAGTGTGTTTGAGTGTGTCCACCGGAACAAGACGACTCCTCCGGACAACAGCAATATTTTGTCAACAATAAACAATAGTTTATAGTTTGAAACAGGTTGGAAAACAGAGCAGTCACAAATACCACGCAAAACTTCACATTACATGTACTCAATATTATTTTGTTGGTTTTGTGAAGAGCACGAACCCTTTGGGTATGGACAGTGATTTTTGACAAATTTGTCCGTCATTTCATCTCAGATGTCACAGAGACTTACAAACAAAGTGTCTGAACTGGGAGGAAAGTTGCGCTTTTTCAGCTACTGTTTCATGGGGCTACACATAATCTGGAGTATTCATACTGATGACGGATGGCCACTCCGTTATTGATATGATTTGCTCTTTTAAAAATTGTCTACAGACATTGGATCTCCGAGAAGGTGCTTTCTTGTGCATAACGATTTCAACTTGAATGGTTCGAAACCTGATATTTTCTTCTGTATTTTCTCTTTCACCTCCTTTCCTACTACGTACCCATGTTCTGTCCTCTATTTTCGTCTTCACTTTCTTCTCCTCACACCCACCCCAGCCATTGCCCCCTCCTCTTTGCTGTTGATTCTTTCTGCAGCCTTTCTACTGCTACTCCTAGGATCATTCTTACTGCTGTCTTTCAGCCACGCCCCTGATCTTAGGGTAGGTAAAATCCCACACCTGATATTCTCGGATAATGGCGAAAATATCTCGAAGGTCCCGTGTGTTAGCAACATTCGTTACACATCTAGTTGAGGTCCTAATATCGATAAGAGTAGGATTTCGCCGCCACCTGAGCCAAATTCAAAATAAATTCCTATCAAACTGAAAAATGCTTAAAGTGTCCCACACGCTCATATGGCCTGGCAGGCGCGAGCGCCGTAAAACACTTACAAAAAAGTATTTTGTTATTGTATAAGCGTACACAGTGATGTTTTTCTCTGCGCTTCTTCTATTACGTTTATAGTTACAGCACTGTATCATTCTTTACTAATATTAACTAAATCGACTAATACGGAAAGCATGTAAAATTTCAGCATCTACATTCCCCTATTTGGATGAATTGTACATAACAGCTTGCAATAAAAAAAAGTTAATTCCATCTTTTTGGACAACAAATATCCCTTGTTTCTTCAAATAAAAACATCTGTAAGGAGTAAAAGACCCAGGCTTCTGATCTGTAACAAAGAAAGATACAGAAGGTCATGTTTACCATAATCCATCAAAATTCTTCCATCTTAATCATCTAGATCTAGTATAGGTTTCATATGACCTAAGGGCATGCATATGAATAACATTAAGTATATGTCTAGCTTAAGATTATTATTGTTTATATTGCTGCTCTTTTATATTGTGCATGTGATTGTAAGCCTGCGTGTGTGCCATTTGTGTGTGTGTGTGTGTGTGTGTGTGTGTGTGTGTGTGTGTGTGTGTGTGTGAACACGTGGTGAAACACCAAACCAATGTGCCAGGATCTGTACTATAAAGATGTATCTTATCTTTCTTATCTTATCTTCTCCCCCAGGCGTATTGAGGCTGTATGTGATCAAACTGATTTCTGAGGTTTCCTGACTTCTGTTTTCGGCAATATAAATATAAACACACAAATGAATATGTGTATTATTATTATTATTATTATTTTATTTTTATTACTATCATAATTGTTATTGTTATTATTGTTGTTATTTATTATTATTATTATTTAAAGTTATTGTTATTGTTGTTGTTGGTGGTACGTTGTTGTTGTAGTTGTTATTGTTGGTGGTTGTGGTGGCCGCGGTAGTGTCATTCATTGTTGTTATTATTGTAGACACTTGTTCTGATGATGGTAAGAGTGTTGTCATTGTCACTGTTGGTGGTGGTGGTGGCCATGAAGGGGTCGTTGTTGTCGTCGCTCTTGCATTTTGTTTTGGTAAGTGTTTTACGGCGCTCGCAGTTGCATAAGGTCATAATAATATGAGTGCGCAGGACATATTAAATATTTTCACTTGCGTAAGAATTGATTATGAATTTTGCCTTGACGGCAACCGAAGCCTACTTTTATCTATGTTGAACCATCAAGAGATCTTTAAGTGTGCAACTTTTTCGCCCTAATCCGAGGAGGCTAGGCTTACCTACCGTAACATCTGGGGCGTGGATGAAAGACAGCAGTAAGGAGCCAAGTAATAACAATGAAAAGGCTACACAAAGAGTAAAGAGCCCAGAGGAAGGGGTAAAGTGAAACGGGCGGGGGGGGGGGGGGGAGTGAGTGCAGAAAGTGGGTCGGGGAGGGATCGATCTCTTTGTCCACACACGTCACGTACACAGCGATGTGTTTCTTTGCCGGTTCTTCTTTTACGTGTGTGGCTACAGCTGCATCATTCTCCCCCGGGCGTGTTGAGGCTGTATATCAAACTGATTTCTGTGGTTTCTAGACTTTTGATATAGGCCAGAGATAGAACCACCAAATATGTCATCAAAAGAAATCGACTCATGAGCGCAAGTTGTAAAACACATAGAGCTTACTGTTGAGCGGGCATATGTGGCTTACAAATTATTATTATTGTTATTATTATTATTATTATTATTATTATTATTATTATTATTATTATTATTATAACAACAAATATAATATACATAGTTTAACTATAATCGAATACTGTCATTTCTAATAAAGGTGATGTACTAAGGTGTATAGGATAAACATTACTTGCAATGCTGTTAAGTTATTAAAGATGCGGGCCCTTTGAAGTTAAGAGTCAAGTTCCGATAATACTGAGCAAGATGGGAAAATTCGTGTAAAGCTCATTTCCTGGGAAAACAACGTCGTACCAAGCTGAGCAGCGAAGCTCTGAAGTGGGTGGTTGGTAGGTGTTAACATACAGTTTTTAATCAAGGACTTGTTTTGTTCTGTTTAAGTAGTAGTTTCACAACACTTGCAACACGATTAGGTCATTTTAGTGTAGACGATTAGAGGTGATACAAAAGAGTAACAAACATAAACAAGAACACAGAGAAATAAAGACGAAAAACGTTTTATAGGAAAGAATGAGCAAACCACACCATAGCACCCATCAACTACCCTCTCGTGGTGCAAGTTGTTGGCAAGAGCTCCAGGTAACAAGCAGAACGTCAATTAATATGACTTTATTGGAATGTCTGTCATATTTACTTACATGACTTACTTTACTTTTTCATCCTCTGTTGCCGTTAAGCGTCGAGGGGAGACGCATTTTTTTTGGTAGGCCAGCTCCGCAGCTCTTTCTTCGGTTGTTATGTAATGCTTTCTTAGGGTTTCCTTGACACTGGCCTCGATCTACCTTTTGCGTAGCCTTCCTCTTCCTTTATAGCCTGAGTGCTTGGTGTTGTTGGCTCTCGAGGCTGGCTGGTCAGGTGATATGTGTAACAGGTGGCCAAACCATTTTATCCTCTGTCTTTCTTCTTCATTTCTCTGCCTGTCTCGTGTTGTTAAGGGTTTTGCGGAGACATGTTCATTTCGCATGCGGTGATTTTGTCTGTCATAATCTGACTTAAATCAACCACCTCTATCTGAGGCTGTTCATTAGAGACAGGGGTTTAGTGACTCTATGGTCGTCTCAGAGGAGAAGAGGGGGCATCAAGGAAACATTTCGTAAGCCACGGGTTCTATGGACCATCGGTTGTTCACTGGACTCTACTAAAAAAAACCCAACACAACTCCAAAAAGTATTATTACTAATAGGTTCGTAACATGCTTGTACCTTAAAGTTGTGAGAACTTGTTGCAGTAGCAATATACAAACTTGGAATCATGACAGACTCTGTTCAACAGTTTTCCTTTTTGATGCATGAAACTATTTATCTATCGATGTCTATCAGTTACTGGACAAGGCGTCTTTCTCGAATAATAGCGGTAACAGAGAAAGAAAAAAAATGGGGGGGGGGGGGGAGAGAGGTGTTCCGTGCAGTTGGAGGCTGAGGTGTGAGGAGGGGGCGGTTCTCTTGACATTTGGTGGGGGTGGAAGTAGCTCCATACATGTCTAGGACAGTTTGTTATGTTAAGAGTTGTCTTTCTTCTTGCAGTAGTGATCTTTGTAAATGTTTTACATGAACAAGGGCCTCATGAAAGATTTAACCCGTCTCCAATAATGAATCAATCATGGTTTGAAAACTTAACTTAAAAGGGGGGGGGGGGATATACTTGAATGCTATCACGATTATTAGAGGATAAAATTTACCAAATTTCACACATACATGTATAACAAGCATAGTAAAAAGTCGCAAAATCCGCAATCAAGTTTGAGAAAAAAGTTTCGTTTTCAGGGCTTCGGCGGTCATATTGGATTTTATTGACATATCTTGCGTAATGATTACCACATTTATTTTTCATGGAAATAGAATGCATTTTAACAAACTGTAGTTCTACAAAATTTTGTTTAGAATTTTTCCTAAACGAATTAAAAGATTTTTTAGTGAATTTTTTTCCAAAAGTAATATTCAAGTTAGCAAAAAATCCGTGAAAACCCACACTCCAGACACCACCAACAAAAATCTATTTCATATATTAAAAAATCAACATAATACCTTCTCTTCATTCTGTGAAAATTTCATGAAGATTGGATGAAAATTGGAAGTGTTATCCTAAAAAGTATATAGAAAACACGCGTTTTGAGAAAGAAAAATAACAGATTGATTTTATACGGAAATAGCGGTGAGAAACATGCTCGGTATGGGAAGAAATAAGGTTTTGGGGTGCTCTAATTCTGTGAAACATTTGTAACAGAGGAAGAAGAAGCTAAATATGCCTATAATTCAAAACCCATAATTATTGCCAGCCAAATCGGGACTTCTAGGGTGTACTCCCCCTCCCCTATTAACTCATTCGCTACGCCGAGCCGTGGGGGGCGGCGCGGCTCAAGTGCCGTCAGTACGCTAAGCCGCCCCCGGCGGCTCGAGAACCGACGTTCAATTTTAGCTTGTTTTCTATTCCAACCCACATATCCATGTTAAAATGAAGGTCATAATATAATGTTGACTTCCGGGTCAAGCGTTTCCACCGAAAATCGGAAGTTTTTATTCAGTTTTGAAACACGATTTCGAAGTTTATGCGACATTGTTTTATCGCGAAGCCCAAATTATAGCCCAGACATCAATCTTAGTACTTTTACACAACAAAATGTATCATTATTTTGCTCACTAAAGAAATGTAGGACTCTTCTTTATAATATTGATACTATTGGACGCAAATTGCCGGTGCACTGTAATTGAAAAATCAATATTTTTGAGTGCTAGATCTACGCCTAGATCTAAATAGTCAAAATATTTTTTTCTCCCCAAATTCACTACGGTACTTTTGGGTGAAATTAATCAAAAAGTACCATTCAAGACATGTATAGTTTTATTCCAAATGCAATTCTGAATAATTCCGTATAAGATACGCGTGTTTTTTTTCTGTTTGTGATCCCTTTTTCAAAATCATTTTTAAAATTATTTTTTTTCAATATCGGATGATATGATCCAAATGTACAAATATTATGGAATGTATGTAAAAAACTGCACATTTTTCAATTTTCCAATTTTATCCGCATCCAATTACAATTGTGTTGCATAATCGCCTCTTACAGGAACCAAAGTTGAAAAATACGCAAATAAATAATGCAGATGTATTCTACAAACCATATTGAAAATGTTGGTACATAATATGTTGATATTTATTTGAATTTATGGCCCCAAAGACCTGTGAACTGTGCACTAGTCATCATCTCTTTTCGCCCTTCCGAAAAGAATTCGTCCACAAGCCGAAAATAATACGTAGCGATATCCTGCTGTGGGCTAGCGCTCTATCTCTAAACTTGAAAACTGGTTATCGCTTTGAGAGGGGAGAGGGGTCTAGAAAAAGCACTAAGCGACGATTAAAACTAAAACAAAGATTTACCTTCTCATCTTTTCCTACATTACAGCATCATCATCATCATCATCTTCATCATCCTCATCAGCATCATCATCATCGTTATCGCCATCATAATCATTTACCATCATCATAATCATCATCATCATCATCATCATCATCATCATCATCATCATCATCATCATCATCATCATCATCATCATATTTATGAAAGACCGAACAATTCCCCATTTTCTTGTTTTGTTTTTCTTGAAGCATAACAATCTGTGCAATGTTGGCACAGTTTTACTTAACTTACAGATATCGGCACAAAAATCAGGACCCGGGTCTTGTTGTGCGAAAGCGTGAGTGCACCTAAGCTTTCTAACATCTACTTCCATTGTAAACGACGAAGATAAATTTCTCCCTGCGAGATGAATAAAGATTGTCATTGTCATTGTCACTGCCCCCCCCCCCTTCCCCCTCAAAATGTGACTTGACAAGACAAAAGTAAAACATTTATAGTGTCTGGTATGTTGTGTGTGGTTTTCTCCCATGGTCTTATTGGTTCAATAAATAGAAATTAAAATGATTCTAGCTGAATTTAAAGAACCCGATTCATTAAAAAAAAAAAAAATCCGACAAAGTTTGTTTAAAGCGATCAGTTTATTTAAAACGAATCAAGAAACAAAACACAGCCACAACTTAAGACTTTCCGTCAGATTATTTACATTTTTATTTCAGTGTCGAGAGCGTAAAAATGAACATCAATCAAAGAAACATTCTTAAGTAGGCAAATCTAAAATATATTCAAGCTCATCTAGCTGGTGGCATACTTAGCAAAGTAACGTGTACGAAAAAAGGGTCCAACTTTATCTTTCTTTACATTTTAGTCTGAGAGAAATCCATTGTCCACCCGTCCGTGTTTGTGTACAGGGAGCACGGAGATAAATACTTCTCTGACTCCAAAAAAGGCAGCAGGACATGTTTGGACGATAACTTTGCGAGTCCCCAAAACATTGGGTCAATTGAATTTGGCTGGTGATTATTTGGATAAAAAAACCCAGTAGTAGTAGTAGCAGTGGTAGTAGTAGTAGTAGTAGTAGTGGTAGTAGTAGTAGTAGTAGTAGTAGTAGTAGTAGTAGTAGTAGTAGTAGTAGTAGTAGTAGTAGTAGATCTAGTAGTAGTAAAGATTACCAGCAACCTTGCCAGCATAATGTGCTTTCTGTTTCAAGGTGTGTTACCTGTAAAGTTAAGAATGGATTACAATAAACCCCCACCCCCTTCCCCAGGAATCAAAGAGGAAATGAACGCAAAGCAAGGTGCTACTCAGTACAAAAAATGAAAAAAGACATTTTCAAAATTGTTTTCTACAAACGTATCAGCTTGTTAAACACTTAATAAAGAAAAAATATGAGGCACCCTTTATGTAATGTCCTAGGCAGACAAAAAAGTAAAGACATCGAGTATTAATAGGGTGACCATTATACTGAGGTATGGAATATAATGTAAATGGAAGAGTATTTATGATAATGGTAATGCTAAGTTGTCAATAATAATGTAACTGTAATTGGGGCAAGATAGTCAGATTTGAATCAGAAAGAAAAAGCTTTAGGTCTCTCAAAAGAGAAATGTAACATTTTGACAGCATTGTGGACATGTTCAGGTTTGATTAGAAAGACATGAAGCGACACAAAAGTCCAAATACCAGAGAGACAATACTGTAGAAGTGACGTTTGCGAATTTTGAACATTTTCTTGCCTGTAATCCCCTTTTCTCTTTCCCGTTCTTCCACCACCACCACCACCACCACCCTTTCCACCCCTGCCTCCATAAAATAAATAAATAAATAAATAATTCTTAAAAAGCTACGTATCAGTTCGTTATTTCTTTAAAATTACATTTCAAAGGTGAAACAAGATCAATACGTTTGGAATCGAAAAGATGGGATAGGAATGTTCTTCTGGTACTTTTTTAAATCCCTTTTTTTCCAAATGGGCGCAGTTCGCAAGGAGGACCTCCAAGACTATTCATCCTGATCTAAGATATGTAGGAATTTAATCTTACCCACCTAAAGATCAGGGATGTGAAGGAAAAAAGGGAGTTTTAGAAAGAAAGGAGGAAATAGTAGAGAAAAAAAAACAGCATGAGAAATTAAACAGGAAGAAGACGGAAAGAGAATTGGGTAATATGCCGTCTCGAACTGGAATAGAAGTCGGTATCTGTGGAATGCAAGGGGAGCACAGTATCTCCTTGCCACAAGGAAGGTCTTAAAATTGTAACAATTATATTATAATATTATATATATTATTAATGGTGCGAACGTTCCTTTAAAAATGTTTTAAGTCAAACATCATACTGATTCTACAGCATTGAAAAATCGAACTTGCCACATACAAAAAGTAAAAATTATTCCAACACGGTGCTGCACATACTTTTGCTTCCACCTTGCATTTTCAGCTCTGCAGAGTGTAGCAAGCTGAGTGTTATGACTAGAAGCTAAACTCTGTGGAGTATTATTTTAGAAATTGTCACGCTCACAAGATAAATACCTAAGTCACTTTTAGCCATTTTGAGAAAAAGAGAAAAAAAATGTTTCTTTGGAACAATTGACTCTGAGAAACGCTCAGTTGGTTTTATATTTGGATTACTCTTTTGTCAAAGTGAACTATATTATTATCAAGCTAGCTCTTCTCTTCAATTCAGAACCAAAAATACCAAACAACCCAAAACTGACTAAAGCAATTATCTTATGAGCGTAACGAAATAGATCTGCTTGTACTGTACTGCTATCACAACATTACTTGTTCTTTTGGCGAACAATGTTAAATTATTTTTATTGTTCACGTTTCATGCCCTCTGCAACACACTTTATATGATATTATGTGTGTGTGTGGGGGGGGGGGGGGGGGTTGGGGGGGTTTGGGGGGGAGGGGGTAGGTTGTTTCGTTCGTGCTTGTAAGGGACCAATCCAGACTCCAGCACAAATCATACTATTAAAAGTAAATCAACTCACGCTTAATTTTACCACATATACGAATTATGTCTGTTACGTTACAAGGTGTTTCTTCCTTACCCAGCTAATCAATATACAATTGACTAATTGTATTGCATTTCACAAAAGCTTCTGTCATAATTTAGAAAAGTATCTTAATTGAATTTCATCGACATGGACAGTGAATTAACTCTTTAATTGGCAAAAGGTCCCATACTTTGCGAAAATCATGAAAAGATTTGATCTATAGACGAAATAAATAGACGTCCAGTCATTACCATTCTTCAACACAAAAACACATACGAATACACACACAAAAACACGCACACACACAAACAGACTTACAAACAACACACTCACACACATACACAAGCAAAAACATACGCATACACATATAAACACTCACATTCAAGGACACAAACACGCACACGCATACACACAAGCAAACAGAAATGTAAACACATGCACAAAACTCGCGCAAACGCGCGGTCGCGAGCGCCAGCATACACACACACACACACACACACACACACACACACACACACACACACACACACACACACACACTCACAAACACACATACATCAGTTCTCACAACTTTTCCCAATATTAAAATCATTGGAATCCTTTCTTGAACATGTGAGGCATCGTAGTGAAATCAAGCGCTCGTCAAAATAATGCAACCGTGGAAACTAGCATTTTCCTGCCTGTTTGGCACTTTTTATCGAATTCTTTGTGGTTTTTTTACGTAAAACATTTCAGATTAATTTAAAAACATACTCCGAGTTAAAGAGTGCATAGAAATCAAATATTTTACTAGCAAACCACACGTCAAAGACGAAGTCATAAGGATAAATAATTTTCATTGAAGAGTTCATTTTTGCACAAAAATATCCATCACAAGTTGAAACCTCAATTTCTAAATTCACAAAATCAGTACAGCGTGTGACCACTTGCCACACTGATGACTGACACCGTCAGCGCATGGAAAAGATATGTTGTTAGATAAAATGTTGAGAGAGTCTGCTGCTAGATTGTTTTTAGCTCTTGCTCAAGTTCATCTAATGTTCGGGGCTGGTCAGTTCTCGCTTACATTGGTATCTATTCAGGAACTTGACGTGCCGCAGAGATGTAGGACGCAATCCGTTCTGGAGATGAACGTGGTGAACGTATCGGTCTTGTCTCTGCATTGTGATCCGAGGCTTACCACTTCTAGGTTTATCATTCGTCGTTTTAGACGCCCCAACAAGTGGCCACAAACGTCCAGTGCTGTTTGTGTATAAGCTCAGCCGTAGAACCACATCTCTCTGTGTAATTTCAGTCTGGGGCATTCCTAACACTCGCCATCTATCATTTTCCGGTAGACGTGGCATATTTTAAAACGCAGAAAAATCGTTGTATTTTGTGTTTTTCGACACAAACAGACTTGAAGGAAGTGAATCATTCAATCAAATTTTAAATATCATTATGTGTACAAATAGCCGCTTTTTAAGGCAGTTGGATGAATGTAAAACCATAGAGTTATCTCCCTTGACAGAATTTTTGGTTAGAACTCCAGCAACTAATGGAAACAACTTACGCCATCGTCTGTGCAAAATTTGGCGACTGCTGACCTTCAGCGATTAATTAAGCTGTAGCTAGCATACTTTCTTATTTACGTGAGCATACATTTAATTTCTGTGGACGTCACTGAAAAACGTTGGCGTGAGGCACACAAATATGTAAATTTGCAGTTTCCAAGCACCATAACAATTTGGAATTCACCAAACTTTGGTGGCTATTTTCTCGCTAATTTACTCCTGAAATCAAGCGTCCCTCTTCCTATTCAATCGCAAATATCTAGACTTCTATTCAAGGTAGATGCGATGATTTCCATCAAATGCAAGCCAAATGAACAAGCTTTAAGATGATACCAATGATTCCACAAGCCCAAAATTGACGAGCGCCTGATTTCACCGCATCGTGACACTTATTGTATTATTTGGTCAATTTCGTGACAAGAAGAACACTATCACATTCCCGTTACATCGTCGTGCTTCTAATATTCTAATAATTTTTAAAACAACGCATGTTATATCTTTTATGTACTGGGAATAATATGCACCAGCTACTACGAATGTGAAGTTTACAATAAGCATAAAAGTGTTAACAAAAAATGCAATAAGAAAATCGAAGTGCTTAAACTGCAGTAGACGAAGCAAGCGCAGGCCACCGATATTTTTTTGTTTATCTGTGCTACAAGGTGCGCAAAAAACCCAACTAATTGGAATTGGAATGTCTAACTACAGCTATATCTGTTCAGTCAAAGGAAATCAAAATGAAACACAGATTGAATGAAAAAACCCGTAGACAGTTTAGAGTACAAAGAATCACTAGAAGTACAGGAGTTGTAATGTTAAGGAATGCTATGAACAAGGGGCTAATACCACAGCCGAAGGTCCTATTTACAGTGCATTGAACCCTGCTGTGGATCGCAAAAATGGTTATTTCATATATGAAAAAATGGAAAATGATAACCAGGTGCACTGTCAGGTAGCGAGAATTTATGTCACTTGAGTGCATGCAACGGCATAAAGTTTTACAAAGGTATACGAGTTACGATAGTGCCTTAGTCGATATCAATGTTTCTAGTCAATAAATGCAATTTATGGTTATAATTTGTTGGTGCAGTTTTGAATGGGACAGGGATGATGCGTGTGACGATAAAGAGTTTTCCTTACGACCGTCTCCTGAAAAGTTTAGACAAAATTATCAGAGTAATGTGTTCACTACAATTACCCTTTTTCTTCCTAATCATAGTTTGCTCTGGCAATGAGTAGCATTGCTAGACGTGACATATCTACGATAACTATGGCCAACACCAAATAAACCAGTTGAACCTGAAGCACCAACCCGCAAAACGTAAAAATCAATATGCCTCATAATGGATATCGCCTAAGGCACAGCCCTTCTCGCATGGGAATTAATTGTTATAGATGAAACAAAGATTGTATATTACATGACGGCCAACTCTCTAAGAACGCCCTCGACAGTCACTAGCGCTGACATGGATGTTGCAACCAGCGATAATGAAAACGCATTACTTCATTTTTTGTAGAGTGTTTCTCTAACTCCGATCTTTGCTCCTACTCCTTTAATATGAGCCATGGCATTCCGTGACATAATATCCTACTCGAATCAATATTGAGGTCGCCTCCAGTTTATTCATCACACACTTCATAGCATCTTAAACAAAGGAGAGGTCCATTTTGTAGTCCACAATCTCTGGATGAAAATAGATTTAGAGTCAATATCACAATAAATCCGCAGGTATCCTGTTTGTCAAAATGTTTAGAATAGTTGTTTACATGGAGAGAAACCAACAAACATGGCATTACAAGGATTTAAATCGGACACAACTGTCAATGAGGACAAGAAAAATCAACAACCAACAATAAACGAACTCATCATACTAAAGTTT
This sequence comes from Aplysia californica, assembly GCF_000002075.1. Classification (NCBI taxonomy): domain Eukaryota; kingdom Metazoa; phylum Mollusca; class Gastropoda; order Aplysiida; family Aplysiidae; genus Aplysia; species Aplysia californica. Next base: position 1,732,521 of record NW_004797339.1, read on the forward strand.
GTGTTTTGCATAATGACGTCCCTTCATCCAAAGGACTGTGGGCTGTC
>NW_004797339.1:1737567-1738938 GCF_000002075.1 Aplysia californica
CTTTGCCGAGGATTCCAGCGGACACTGTGACTTTTCCACCCACCAAGTTTTTTTTAGTTCGTCCAGGACTCCGTCCTCTCGGAGTTGTAAGATGGCCAATGTCAGCTTGTCCCTGGGAAGGTGAGTTGAGACCTGTCTATTTCTTAAAAGCACTAAACAACTTAAATAAATGACTCTAATGCATAATAAAACTAATTCTATTCAACAGAATTTCTTCTTCTTCTTTTTCTTCTTCTTCTTCTTCTTTTTCTCCTTCTTCTTCTTCTTCTTCTTCTTCTTCTTCTTCTTCTTCTTCTTCTTCTTCTAGTGTACTGCCTAAGCGCCAAGGAGTGGATGTCAACAGACAAATCCAAACGGGAAATCAGGCTTTTTCTGCTCACCTCTCTAGCTTCAACAACACAAAGTCTGCTTCGACTATCAAGGCAGACTGGAAATAGCAGTTCACAAGAGAGTGACAAACATACAAAACAAGTAGAGGAAATGACGATAGTAGGGATGAGGAAAGAGAAAGCAGCAGTCCCCCTATGTTGTTCCGGCACAGTATGAGAGTGACATTGATAAATCAGTCTTTTTACAATTCTACTATGCATGAAAACATGTTAATATCCCCTCTTTGGGAATGGCATTTAGATACTTCATTTCAGTTGCACTACCCTTGGGGAGGGGGCTGCATTCTTTGAATTTATGATAAATATTGTAACAACAGTGTTGCATTGCCAGTATTGCCTTGGGCAAACATAAACATTGAAAAACAAGTTTAAAACTTGATTAAAGAGGGGTTTAGCTCCCCTCCCCCCTACCCCGTCCCAACCCCTTTCAAATTCCACAAATGGCTGAGGTTCCCTGTTCCACCCTTATGCAAAATTCATTACAGCCAATCGAGGCGAGCTGCGGAGATGTTTTTAAAAATCTGTTTTACTGTATCTGTTCAGAGCAACAGCCTAAAATCCCACAAGTGTACATTCAATTGAGTCCAACGATTTTGGGAAGCTTTGCAATTTCTTGTCATTGTTTCTTTTCATTAAGCTTTGATTCGCGTGTAAGCCACCCCTTTTCTAGAAGTGTGTTCATTACAATAAAAACAAGACAAAATGCAACAGAGATGTGTTACCTGATGTCTGAACCCATCGGTGTGGCGATGCCATAGCCTTTAGAATCTAAGTTGCTACCTGCCTTCATAGTGTTACACGGGTACCTGTAATGGCAATAAGACAGTTTGAAAAAGATTAGTAACGACCCCTACAAGATCATTATAAAAGACGTTTCATGGGAAAGGCTGGGCATCAATTAGTTTTTAAAAGCAGCTTTTAGATTTGCATTTGAATCTCTCCGTGTCTCTGTCTCTGTATCTCAGTTTGTCTGGCTGCCCCC
>NW_004797339.1:1739166-1742538 GCF_000002075.1 Aplysia californica
AAACAACCCACCAAAATCTATACGAACACCGAGACTGGTTGCTGGAAGGAAGCAAATAGAGGGAGTAGGAGGGCGGGAGGAATGGGAATTAAGGTTACTGGAAGCAAAATTGTTTCTAGCTTTGCGACCGTGGGTAACATATTATCGCATTTGCAGAATTATCTGCGTATAAGAATCACGTGAGAAGTTTTTAAAAGTTTTTTTGCTAAAAATTTTGGCTTTAGAACTTTGCAGAACTCATTGATTAATTATGTCCAAACTCTTAAACTGCTGGTTGGGGCACTTTATTGGTGGATCAAAGTTCTTGGATGCAGCTGGGTCTAGTAGTCGTTCACAGAACTGCTTTCAGTATTTTCTAATATCTTATTTTGTACCAAGATTGTAGGCTTCGAAGACAGTGGCGCCCGATCCCATTTCGTAATCAATTGACAACTAAATAACGTCCCTGTCTCCTCCTCCATCTTCTTCTCTCTCTCTCTCTCTCTCTCTCTCTCTCTCTCTCTCTCTCTCTCTCTCTACCTCTCTGAATCCACCACTCCCCTATCTGACAATGCGTAAGGCACACAGGAATCCGATTATCACAAGTTTCTCAGGGAAAGTAGACATCTTATCAAAGTGTAGAGTAGAACAAACTTTAATAGCCCCATTGCCCCAATAATATAACGCCAATTTAATGATGACTTGAACAATCTCACCTGGAGCTGTAGTATTCGTTCAGTGTGGACTCGATAAGAAAAACATATTTGCCGTGACTATCTCGTACCCTGTCTATACCTTTGTCGTTATTTTCAACAAAGACATCTGGTTGCGACGTCATAAACGACCACATCCTCTGGTACAGAGACACTGTTGTTTGCTGTAAATAAGTAGTAAAGCATTTGTTTAAAACGCAGGTTTGGCTCCGTTCGTTTATAATTGATATCCATAGTATCTCTTAAAGCCAGATAGAGAAAATACACGGAAGCAATTAAGTAAGAGTTTTATTGAATAAACTTACGAGTTATTTGACAAGCCTTGGTGATTGAAAAAGCAGGAAATGGCACGAAGTCACATTTTGTGGGTTAATTTTAGTTTTTATAACTTCTTACTAAGGTTCAATCAGTGATATAATTTAAACCCAGAAGACTGCCTTTGTCACAACCATACCGTGTTGAAAGTAACATTAAAACCATAGAATTGAATAGAAACTGAGATAAATAGTTATCTCAAGGCACTTTTAAAAATCGTATTTTTAGATTCTAATGTATTACGCCCCTTCGACAAAATATAGATCACTGTAAAGGCAAGCTGTTTCCATCCTGTCATCCAGGCCCCACTAGGGCTGAGTGCAATGATGAAACATCTCAGCAGACAGGCGGAGATAGTCTATTTATATTTCTTTAAAAATAAAAAATCGACCTCTCAAGGTCTACGCGCAGCAACGAAAAAAATAACTATTTCTCAATAGTGGTAGGTTTAAGACAATTTTTTTTTTTAGGGGGGGTGGGGTGATAGTGTAAAAAAGCCTATAAAGCTCACGTTGAAAAACATGTAGGTGCTGCCTCCTCTGTATGGGCCGTACTTGATTTCCGTCTGCTTGACCAGGTCTTCAGCGGACCTGATACTTCCGCTCATGCGCATGGTGGTGAGGAAGGCTGCCAGGTTGGCCGTGTAGGAGGAGATGATGATGAGGGTGAAAAACCACCACACGCTCGTCACTATTCGCCCTGACACTGATCTGAAGAGAAATTATAAGGTTATACTGGAAATTTCGTTGGTTTCTTTACCGCCGAACAAACACAATAGATTACAAGGTTATAAAGCCTTATAGCGTGGAGGTATAACAGGAAAACATCTCTAAAATGTAACTTTTTTTTTAAAGTTTACGGTTACCATGGTAACGGCGGCCAAATTGAAACTAACAATTTTCATAAAGTAAAAAGGATGTTTTTATTTACAAACCAAATATGTTCAAATTTGGAACATTGATAGATATACACAAAACAAAATTTTGTGCTGTTAGGATATTAGATATCTTGAATAGGAAAAAAGTTAGAGATGGATAACTGACCAACCCCTTCATGTCTCTGAATTCGATTACATAATCATCCACGTTAATCACTTATGAATAGACCGATTTTCTTTTCCACTGGTATAAAGTTAGGTTATCGTTTGAATAACAATCCCTGAAATTTTCATTGGAATCAAAACAAAAATTAAAAAGTAGACAAATCAAAAATTGAAGTTTTGAGGAAAAAAACAACGACATTTTTGTTACATAATGGTCAAATAAAAGTTCTAGGACAGAAAATCTGAAAGATGATGATTGTAACACAACAAAGAGTAAGCACTTTTTAGATTTACAGGCGGGTGAAGTATTATCCCCCCCCCCCTCAAACCACCGCTTAAGAAAATATCCCCAAATAAAATGTTGAGCAGAAAGTGGATACGATGTGACAACGTCAAAAGATCAGGTGGTCTTGAAACCAAAGTTCGCTCAGAAATCAAAATAGTAGGAATGGAGGAAGAAAGAGAGAGGTGGATACCGAGAAAGGGAGAGGATGAAATAGAGAGAGAGAGGGGGGGGGGAAGAGAAACAGTGGGAGAGAGAGAAACAGACATATTGGGAGAGAGACAAGCAGAGACACAGTGACAGACATACAGACAGAGAGACAGATAGACAAAGAGAGAAAGAGTGTAAGCCATTGCAGAATACCTTATCGCTACAGCAAAGACACCTTATATCTCGTAAATGTGAATGTTCAACACCCCCATCTACTTGACATTGATCATTTATGAGGCAGGTTGTGCTTGTCTTGCCTATCAATCATGGCCAACGAGGACACAGAGGAATACAGTATCCCAGCAGACAGACCAAGATACAAGATTTTAAAAAACTTTCCATTCAAAAATCAAACTCAAGTCTACTGAGTGCCAAGGCAAAGAGCCTAACTTTCTACACGCGACTCTGGTACATCTAATTAAACATGAATAAAAAGAAAGCACAAATTAAAGTGGAAGACCTATATATATATAGGAGCTAAGTCATATATATAAATAATGACCCTGAGGTACAACGTGCATGCAAAAATGAGCAATTACTTTTGACATACGGTGTTATTAATTGGGAATAACCAAGAAGAGATAAAGAGTTTTAAAAAACAGCCCAAGTAACATCAGATGATGGCAATGAAAATGATCCTGAAAAGGGACTTTGAGTGAAGAGAAGCCTTTTGAAACAAAATAACTTCCATTCAAATGAGAGAAAAAGTAAGACAGACAGACAGACAGACATGACAGAAGGAAAGGAAAGAAGTTGGACCTACTATTTTTTTGTTTGTTTGAGTAGGTGTTTTACGGCACTCTCGATTCAGTTTTGTTCATAGGACCTAC
>NW_004797339.1:1742818-1752952 GCF_000002075.1 Aplysia californica
TATAATGATAAAAATAATAACTATAATAATAATAATAATAATCACATTTTTCATCATAATGAGTCAGACATGAAACAGGAATTGGCAATCTTGGTTGTCCATTCATTTCTCCGCTCGGATACTCTAATAAAACATTTTCCAGTTCTGTGATTTAGAACGACGTTGGCATCAGCGCACACACGAACTCGCCCATTTGACGGATCAAAGCGGAATCTGCTCTTGTAGTTTTCTTCCACATTGTCTGTTCCTCCAGTTCATGTGAGACTGTGCCCACAGAGGCCGGCCAAGGCTGAGGGGTCAGAACTGGCCTGCGGCATGGCTCTCTGCGCCAAAGGCCTGTGGAGTGCAATCTCCACCGTACGGTTCTGGAACTCAGGGCCCGTTCTGTTCGTCCGGTCCGATGGTGTTCCTGGTGGTCTCAGCGACTGTCAGGAACGGATCAATCTAGTATTGGGGCACCATCAGGTGACCCTGAGCTGCAGTTGTCGCCTTTGGTCTTCCGGATAGGGGGAGATCACTGGTCTCGTTAGTTGCCACATGTTAAGCAGACTAGCCAGCCTGTAACAAACCCTTCACGGGCTTCTGATGAAAGTCGCAGCATCTTGAGACTGCTTTCGTTTCTAACTTATTCCTTATTTTGAGGCTTCAAATCTGTAGGCCAGGCCTACTTAATATCATGAACACAAAACTACTGCACGAATGATGTGACGAGTGAGTACCCATGAGCTGAGATAGTTGTTTAGTTGTTCGTTGCATAAGCCACCAATCAGGGCATTGCATTGCTCGAATTAGGTCAATCTTGCACTGAGATTGCAGGTTAGGGGTTTCGAGCCTGAGCTTGGTCCGACGTTGTGTCCTTAAGAAAGGCACTTTACACTAAATTCCCACTTGGCTCGGTCCTTTCGGAGATGGACGTTAATCTCGGAGGTCCCGCCTCTTACATAACCTAACAGTGTTGATAGGGGCGTTATACCCATACCATTTTTTTTTCAATCTAGCAGGTTCAGACTATGCTTCAATAGAACACGTAATCAGTACCCACCAATGGAAAAATTTGCTAGCGCTTTAACGACGATGAAAATTTCTCTTTTTTTTTGTACATTATTCTCCTAAAGTTTTCCCATCACCGATCTGTATAAATTTTCCAACTAAGATTCTACCGATCTACCCCTGCCTCGCTTGCTTTTTATTTTTCTAGAGAGAGTAAGATGCCTAAAGCCTTTAAGTCGAATCAAGTGTCTTAGTAAGACTTAGAATGCATTTCGAAATTGTTCCAATTCGTGGGATTCTTTCTCAGTACTCAATTATTTGAATTCTTTTCTGCCCATGAAATTCCCAACAAAAGTCTATAAGATACCACATCAGTTGCTTCTATCCTTTTTCACTACCTTTCACAACCGTTTAGAAGAGTTGACCACAGATCGCCTATTAGAAAATTTATTTTAGTAGTCATTGAGATGTTTCTATTTTTCAGGGTTGTACTCTATTTTTTAAAGCTGTGTTAAGCTTTTGCAATTCTTCGTTTTATTTCTGTGGAAAGTTTGGCACCATATATCCAAAAGATTTAAACTGCTGAATTTTTTCGATCGTCTCACATTTGCTTATTAGATTACAACTATGATTGAGTTTGTTTTTAGATACAACCATGCATTCTGTTTTGTGACATTTGACAAAAATCCTTTATGCTTATTTTCCGCCACAACAGCATCTAGAAACAGTTGAAGGCCCTTTTCTGAATCTGACAAAAGTTGTGTCATCATCTGATGTTATTTTCTCCATTCACTTTTGGATTTGAATTTTCTTCTTTGCTTCTGAAGACGGTTTCACTGTACAGGTTAAAAAGGTCTGGTGGCATGACACATCCCTGACTAAGTCCTCTATTGATCAGCTTACATTCGCTATACTCTCCCTTAATTCTTACAGCACTGATTTTGATACGAATATTTAATAATTCTTAGATTTTGTCCATCTATGTCTACTGTTTTCAACATTTTAAGTAGCACATCATACCTTTCAGACCCTTCTGTGCCTCAATATATTTTTCCATTAACATTGTTAGATTAAATATGAATATAGCGTTTCGGGTATCCTTGTAAGGTACATAACCAAATGTAGTTTTACATATTCTGATTTTAGACATTTTAAAATTCTTTCCACTACTTTACGTAGCAAAATACTCACACTTCTAGGAAACTTGTACTCGTACTTCTAGGAAACTCACCGTGCACAGCCAGATCTCACGTGACAGAGGCTGCATGAAGGAAAACACGTGCGGATCTGTGTCCACAGGCTTTTTAATCATTAAGGAAATTCCCAAACTCATGAACGGTTTGGTGAAGTCTAGAACTTTTTCTCTGTCCGAGGTAATCGTCAGGGGGGCAATTGCAATGTCGGCTTCCTGCAAACAGCACACAGAAAAAAAACCCAAACAAATAAACAGCTGTAATTAAGTCTTATAAACAATGAACAAAAACAGCCCCTACAAAAACAAATACAAAATGTGTTCAGCCTTCCGTCCAAGTAAACTTTAAATTTGGCATTACTTAGAAAAAGCACTGATATTAAACTTTTCTACTGGAATTTTTGTCATAAAATGCTTTAGTTTTCCTGATTATTGCATAACTGTGAACAAGCAATTTATGAAAAGCTACATACGCAATCAAAAATTCCTCTTATAAATTTTTAGAACTAGGTGTTGTTAAGATCCTGTGGGGGCTCTCATGGTCTAGATGTTAAAGTGTTCGCCTCTCGTTCAAGGATCCCGGGTTCAAGCGGGTATCGATAAAAAGAAATTCCTCTCTAACATTGCCTCCATTCTCCTCCTTTCCTGCTCTCTAGCAATGTTCTATCGCCTGCTTTCGTCTCCACATTCTACCTCCACCCCTTCACCTCCTTTGCCCCCTCCTCTGGGCTCCTGACTTTCTGCAGCCTTTCTACTGCTACTCCTTGGCTCCTTCTTACTGCAGTCTTTCAGCCCCACCCCTGATTTTCTGGTAGGAAATATCTACGCCTAGCCTTCTCGGATAGGGGTGAAAAATCTCGGAGGTCCGTGTGCAGGTTTCCACGTTAAAAATCCCTTGGTAGTCTAAATCGATAAGAGTCTCCACTCGGCCGCCACCCGGGCAAAATTCAATTTCCTACCTATTGAAAATGTTTATAGTGTCACGCGCTCTCATATGACCTTATGCCGCTGCGAGCGCCGCAAAACACTTACTGCCCCAAAATTTTGTTTACAAGATCCTGTGAAAAATACATTAAAATTGAATAAGAAACAGAGCAGAAAATGGGATAAAGTGTGAAAAAATATCATTTTCAGAAAACGGCAAATAAAGGTAAATATTAATACGGCAGTAATAGAATGGGGGTTTCCTACTATAACTGAAGCATATAAACAGTGCAAAGAATGGTTTTTGAGACACAAACTGACAATTATTTTCTTTAAAAGTCTATACCCTCTTCTCTAACACCCTTACAAATAGCACTTTAGGGTAAAGAAACGAGTATGTACTTTTTGTATGTTGTTCTGGAACAACAACCCCAAACCAAATAACAACAACAACAAAACTAAAAAAAAACAACCAAATCCTTCCAACCGTCTTTCCCCCATTAAGTTTATTTTTAAAAAAGGACTACATTGTTAAAAAACAACCAATAACAACCAAAGTTCACACCATCGCCAACATAACACAATAGTTGTCGAAAGAAAAACGAAATGTATGAGATCATCTTCAATCTGCTGACATTCCCGTTGACGTTTGCGTTCTTGTAGTTGACGTAGATGTCAGAGTATTTTGAGAGTGAGCGCGTGCGTAGCATGCAACTCGTGACGTAGGAAGGGACGTGTTCATAATCCACTAACGCGGGTACGCTGACACCGTTGCCGGCCTAAATTAGATTTTCTTTTTCTTCCAGCATCTAGAAGCTATTTATAGACGTCTGGGCTTCTTTTAACACAACGGACAATGAAGCTGAGGCCTTTATGAATAAATTATAAAGGCCAACAGGAAAGAAAATCTGGTTTAGGCCAGTAATGTCAATACTCTGTGATTCTCAGCCAGTCAAAAATGTATACTCCACTACAGAATCGCCCAAAGGCAGTCTCGAGTTCTGAGGCCATTCGTAAAGAAAGGGAAAAAAGACACTCACTCCTCAGATTGTATAATATTAATCGCACTTCTGGGTAGGCCATTATGTTAGGCATTTGCATGGCAAAAAAGGGCTCTTCTGAAATGAGCTAACAGTTTAAAAACATGTAATCGTTTCAATAATTTACCTGTTCTTGTCGTCAACAATGCAATTTTTTTTTTTGGGGGGGGGGGGCTTTCACTCATTTGACAAGTTCAGAGGGAATCAAGGCATAAGTAAGAATTTTAGAACTTAAGCATTTCATGTTTTTATCTATTGTTTAACTTGATCCATTTATTGTCTTTCAATAACCTTTTTTTCGAGAAGCAGCTAAAGACTAGCGAAACGAAAGGCAGTGGTGCATGTTACGAACTCGTGAAAAAGCCCAATAGTTCTGGATAGTTTTCCTATAATTAAAGCCGTGTTTCTTCTTGCAGGCCCATGATCCGACAGTCCTTCACTGAGAGCACTTTACTTAATTTTTAAAAAGATTTTGGCTATTCAAATTTCAGCATGCAAAAAGAAATTGTTGACATAAAAAAGTCAAAAGTTATAATAATAATATAATATAAGTTTAATTGATGAAACTCTGTTCCCGCCCTTTTGACAGTTACATCTTTTAAAGACACAAAAAGCGGAGGTCATTTGAAAAACCCCACTCTTTGAAAACTCAAAACGAGAGTAAACGAATAAATAGAAGACAGAGAATATACTCTAAAGTAGTCATCGTCCTACTTGTGTAACTTATATGATAAACATTCACATATTTCTTTTTAACTTTTAGAGCATTTGCGTGTCTTTTTTCGAACCCAGTTGATATTTTGTTACCTACCCAATCCACCCCCTACCCCATGCCATCTAGATTTCAGTGCCAGAGATGAACATTAAATTCACCCCCCCCCCCCTTTTCCGCCCCAAATAAGAATAACTAAAAGAATAAATAAAAATGAAAAAACAAATAATTTAAGTGTAAAAATAAGATTAAAGAGATTACTTTAAAATGTGCTAAATTTCCAGGGTTTCTTGTAAGGGTCACAGAGGGATAGCACTTATGCCTTAGAAGAACAGGAAACAGCTGGCTGTGATTGTGATTATCAGGTGAGCAAAGACGTGGGTAGAGGGGGGGGGGGGCGCAAAAATGTATCTCTATAAAGGTGATTCTAAAGAGAATAGTTGGGTTCTGGCCTTTTTATTACGTAGACCTAATCAGCCACGTAGATGCTGTTAATGAACAGAAAAATATATCTTTAGAATGAAGATAAGAACTCATACATGTCTCGTGAGCTCTCCAATAACACCATTCCATGTTCCATCGGGTTCCTTCTTGCCGTATTCTCCGTCTTTTACAAATCGGATGTGGTAATCGTAGCCGACGTTTTCTGCCACCAGCTCGGCCAGATCGGAGCAGTATCCTTCAAAGCGATGTCGGCCGGTGACCGGCAGGCCTTGAATGGGAGCGACCACCTTCATCAAGTAGGGCTCCTCCTGGTGAATGGTGGAGTTGGAGTTTGATTAAAGAGAAGAACATAGACTAGAAGAACACTCATTTAGAGCTGGGGAGAAGTAATATGGAGTAAAGAGGGACAGACGAGAAGTTGTACTCAACAGTAACGCGCTCCAACCACCCACCCGCTTAATATAAATAGGTGCATAGGGTGTCTTTAAAAAACATTAAACAAAAATATATTCAAAAAATCCCAAGACGTGTTTGAAAAACATTAAGTTCAACAAAAATTAACAAACAGAGTTTTACAACAATCATAATGTGCATTAAAGAACTAAATTTAGTTAAAACTGACATAGCTAAATAAAATCAGGGAAGGTGGAGGCAAATATATTATGCTTCAGGTGTTTATCATTTCTCTTCAAACAAGCTCGAATACACAGCTTAAAATTTCGAATAACATTGTGAAATGTCCCCGAGTCGATTCTTTGAACCTCAGACTCAACACTGGGTTTTTATTGTTCGATCAAAATATGAAAGACTATGCCTTCCGATAAAAACAACTTAAAAGGAAAACACTGCAAATCAAATGAGGTCAAAGGCCATCTTCATTTTTGGGACAACCTGCTCATTAGAATGTCAGTTTAAAATAAAATAAACAGTTCTTTGATTAATCGCTACATTGGTCAACCCGACATCTGAGAAACATTGGGTGTTTTAAAATAACTTTGAGTCGTTGATTTCGGATTTGAGGTCAAATATACTTACCGGCAAAAGTAATGCGAATTCACGTGACACAAGAAGAGGAGAGTAAATTGAAGCAATAATTTTTGTTTAGAGAAACAGGTTTGAGGAGTCTCAAATTGCACAAAACATTTCTTGAAAGTTGGGGATTTTTTAAACTTGGGGACAGATTTTGTTATTCGGCAACAATGACCTTGACCTCGGGGCTTAAGTTCCAGTCAGTATCTGGTATGGTCCCCATTAGCGTTGATGACAGCAGTGCATCGGCGGCGCATAGAGTGGACCAAGCGATTGATTTGGTAGTTGGGGACCTACACCCACTCCTGAAGAATAGCAGCACCCAGTTGTGCAGCTGTCCGGGGTCTGGGCTGGAGTTGGTTGAGACGCCTCTGAAGGACGTCCCAAAGGTGTTCTATTGTGTTCACATCTGGTGATCGGAGTGGGTGAGGCATGGTGGGTATGTTGTTCTGGACTAGGAACTGCTGGGTAGCTTTTGCTATATGAGGCCAAGCGTTATCCTGCTGAAAGGGATGGTTTTGATGTTTCCGGGAAAATGGAGCAACATGGTGCTACAGGACTTGGTTGATATAGAGCTGTGCTGTCACTCCGTTGCCACGTCCAGGTCCTAAATTTTGGAAGATCATGGGGCTCAGTCTTTGATAAATACCGATTGCGCCCCATATCATCACGCTTTGACCTCCCCACAGGTCTTTTCCCCCCATGTTCTCGTCAGAGTAGCCATGTCCGGGGCGACGCAAAATTCGTACACGTCTGTTGTCAGGATCCATACTGAAGCCACTCTCGTCACTGCCACTGTCGAAGATGCTAATCAACGTGGTTCTGAACTCACTGGAGACGAGCTCGTCGATGATGGAGGTTCAGGGGTGCTCTCTGCTCCGGACGCTGACAACTCAGCCCTCTGGCCACATGTCAATAGCGTCTGGTGCGGTCACTCACGGCTCTACCGTGCGTTTCTATTGTGTTCTAGGCTGTCTAGGAGGCGGACAAGCGTGGATCTCGGCGATGTTGATGCACGACGAAGCAGACTTGGGCAGCTGTTTGTCAGTTGCTTCTTTGGAGATCTCTCGTGGAGTTGGTTGCCTGAAATCTGTTTTGCAGGCGGTAGATCTAGATAGTGCTGGCATGCACTCCCAGGACTGTTGCCATCTGCCGAGGGCTCTCGTCGGCTTGCAGACATCCGATAGCTCTTTCTCGATTTTCAGCAGATAATCTTGGCATCTTGATATTCGGACTATATAATACTTAATCAAAATTTTAGGACAGAGAATTTATAGGACAGACCAACTTAACTTGTGAGCAAAAATTCACGATTCAATTCACGTTTTAACTGTGTACCATTGAGATGGTTGCATTGTTGCATTGTCTGATGAAGCGGCCAATGAGCGTGTTGTGCTTTATAAATCGAGCCATTCCAATAACAAGAACACACTGGGAATAGAGACAAATGAAAACAACTCACGAAAATACTATGTTTTGTTTTCTACACATTGTGTTACTTTTTCGCATTATTTATGCCGTTCAGTATATGAATTAGACCTTCAGGTATTTATGTGGGATGCCTTAAAGTAGCCTTTCGCGACTAAGACCATGCCTCTTTTATCTGTTTGAGGTAGACTCCATAATTATGACTGTTAACATATTCTAACATAAAGTTGTGTTTTGCACACAGCTCATTAGAGATGTCATAAACATCTATTTAAATTTTAACACCTACGTCTATGGATGAATTGGAATGCAACCATATTCCCAAATTATGGCATCGAGGCAGCGAGTATATGATTTTGAAGACGCTTCGTCTGTGGGTATTGCTTGATATAAATTCAGTGTACCCTTAAAGTGCGCAAGGTTGTATAAAGCTCCAAATTCAACGTGCATCCTCTATACGAACAAAGCAATAAGAAGGGAGAATCTTTATAATTTTCGAAAAATACAATTAAAAAACCCCCCACCTTTTCAGATTTTGAACAAGGGCCATCTGCGCTAAAAGGAGGCATAATACCATACGATTTATGTTAATGGCTCGCCCCAAATTTCGTCCTGATCAGCAGATGAACTATATTGTAGTGAAAAATATTAGCCTGAGGAGGCCAAATCTCTGTGCCTCGGAAGAGAAGAATCATGCGATAATAACGTGAGGACAAAACCTAGATTAAGAAAGACAGAGGATTTGATCGTATCATGAGGGCTGATGGCCTTAGCGAGTGCCAGACTTTAGTGGCCGGGACATAAATCTTAATGGATTCTGCACGGTCTCTCTGGATTGTATTGATGGCAGGAAGCTAGAGACGCAACAAATCCTTACGTTCCTTATTTTTGCGTGAGTTGCTATTTTCTTTTTTTTAAACTTTTTTTCGAAGCTGATGAAGCTGCACACCATTAATGATAACACGCTGCCAGCTTGTCTTTTTATAGGACAACCTAGGGTTTAGGGGCTTAAGGTTTCGACCGTCATGTGATGCTTTTGGCCGTCACTGCAATAGCATAACATTGACGACAGTCTTGCTGTTACTACGTCTTTGGAATATATCTACTAAACAAAATATAAATAAATAAACAAAGTTAACTGCATTGATCCCCTTGGAAAACTTGCTTTACAGTTAAGTACAGAAATACACAATTGCGTGAATACATTAATGCATTAATAATACACAATACCCCAAATATAGACAATCCACACAGCCCTTCTGGCCGCCACTATGCACCACCCGGACTTTGAGACAGGGTTATAGTGAATTGCTCAAGTACACACCCCAGTGACCACCAACCTAAACGCCGTGTCACCGATACACGATTGAAATCATTAAATGCGCCTGAGAACACAGCACTCAGCTTTTGGAGCACCCCTCAAATGCATTGGGAGTCCCGTTTGCTTTTATTCGTGCGAATTTAAACCTCCACTGAAATGGCGACGCTCACATTTTTAATTAGATCTAAACGTTGGAATTATATTTCGAATGTTTAAAAAAATATCAGTAGATACATTCTTGTTGAAAGGGGCGTTGAAACTATTCAACTTTAAACTTTTAGATATATTTTTAAAAACCGATAACAACAAAAGCATTTACAGCCGCAACGTAGACAACAGTAACAAAAATGTAATTAGCAAAAAGAACAAGCATAAACGAATTTTGCAACATTTAAAAAACCCTTGAATCAGTTCGGGATTCTGCACAAAAAGGACAGAGTTCAAACACTAACAAACAAGTCGGAAGGCGAAAATAAGAAAGACTGAAATAGAGCACTTTCATACCCTATCACGGGGTGCTCTAGCTTTAGCGGGTCCCAGACTTAGAGAGACAGGATGCAAAGCTTAATGGCCTCACGGCTGGCTATCCTACCAATGATGAGGGAATCAGAGCCAGGGACAGTAGACAGGAGGTCAAGCAAGACTAGATTGGAGCTATCGATCATCGCACTGAGATTCACCACTTTTAGCATAATGTTGGTGCTTACTTCTTAAGCCGAATCTTCTAATAAAAAGAGCAATCTTAAAATGACGAGAACAGTAATGCTTGAAAAGGCTTAGAATTTGTGACGTTGACGTTGGCTTCTAGCATAGACTGAACTTCAGATGAATTGTTATTATGTACCGTACACCCTAAGTCGTGAGAGAACCCAATGAGAGGTGTAAAAAAATGTCAACACTTGAAAACCTCAAAAGCGAGGGGGAGGGGGAAACGATTAGACTCATATCTCTCTGAATCTCTCTATCTCTCTGTTTGTGAGTTTGTGCTTGTACAAATAATCTATGTATAATGTATTATATAATATTATATAATATATTATATGATATTATAAAC
>NW_004797339.1:1753052-1754239 GCF_000002075.1 Aplysia californica
TAGTAGTAGTAGTAGTAGTAGTAGTAGTAGTAGTAGTAGTAGTAGTAGTAGTATTTTGCCCGGGTGGCGGCCGAAGCTTACTCTTATCGATTTTAGACCACCAAGGGATCTTTAACGTGCGCAACTTGCACACGAGCCCTCCGAGATTTTTTCGCCCTTGTCCGAGAAAGCTAGGTGTAGATCTTTCCTACCAGAAGATCAGGGATGTGGCAGAAAGACAGCTGTAAGAAGGAGTCAAGGAGTAGCTGTAGAAAGGCTGCATAAAGAGTCACGTGCCCAGAGGAGGGGGCAAAGGAGGTGAGAGGGTGGGGGCAGAAAGAGGAGACGATAGCAGACGACAGAATATTGCTAGAGAGCAGGAAAGGAGGTGAAAGGAGACAATTTTAGAGAAGAAAATCTTTCGGTCGCTACCCAGATTCTAACCGGGACCTTTGAATGAGAGGCCAACGCCTTAACCTTTAGGCCACGAGAGCCCCCTCGTTTTTTCTCGAAAGTGCGAGGCTCTGATGTTTTCCCAACCAACCTGGCTGGGTCCAATCGGAAACGGACGTTACGTTTTTCAATTGGGATGTTTCGCTTCTGAAATTAATCTGTCAGTGTTAAAAAGGTGGAGATTTGGGGGAGGGGAGAGTGAGAGAGATATAAAAAGAGAGAGGGGGGTGGACGGCGGGAAATAGAGAGATAGAAAGAGAGATAGCGAGAGAGAGAGAGAGAGAGAGAGAGAGAGAGAGAGAGAGAGAGAGAGAGAGGGGGGGAGGAGGATCAGGGAGGGGGTTGAGATTAAACTCATACCATGGATGAAAGGATAACGGTACTCGGTGATTTGACTGGCATCTGTCCTGAACCGTTGTCGTCGTTGTAATAGTGAGTGAGTAAGAGCCCTCTTCGTTTCACTCACTATTTTTATTTGTGTCTCTATAACGACCTCGTTTCAATGCAAGGAAGCATATTGTCTTTGGTTCCGATAGAGAAAAAAACTAGCATCATAAACTGAACCACAGATGATGGATAAATTATTAGTTTGCAATTGTAGATGCTTCACGTCATCATAGACATAAGTTATATTATTTAAGAGGCGGGCTGCTACAACCCTGTCTGTCACTACCAACCTTAGTGCGCGCGCGCGTGTGTGTGTGTGTGTGCATGTGTGTGTGTGTGTGTGTGTGTGTGTGTGTGTGTGTGTGTGT
>NW_004797339.1:1754891-1758649 GCF_000002075.1 Aplysia californica
GAGAGAGAGAGTTACACAGGAGTGTATGTGTATATGTGTGTGTATATGTGTCTGTGTTGTCTGTCTGTGTGCGTGTCTATTTGTGTGTATGTGTTTGTACGTATGTAGGTGTGCGTGTTTGTGTGTGTGTTTGTGAGTGTGATTGTGTGCGTGTGTGTGTGCGTGTGTATGTGTGTGATTGCGTGTGTGTGTGCGTGTGTGTGTGTCTGTGTGTTTTTGTGTGTGTGCGTGCGTGTATATGAATCAGAATCAGAACGAAGTGCTCTGAGTCATACGAACGCGTAAACAAAACACAGCCATAAACATAATACAAAGAGCAAAAATGATGATAATAATAATGAAAATTATTTAAAAAAGAACAAGAACAAGAAGTACAAGAACGATATGTACAGGTACAAGAAGAACAAGCAATCAATCTAGCGTACTTCCATTTTCTGAAAAAAACAAAGACACACTACTTACGATTAATAACTTCTCCAGTTTTGAGCGGATCTGCACCAAATTTGTGAGGAATTATGTTTGAACATCCAAACCCATTATCAATGCTCAAACTCGTACTGGTCAAACGAGCATCGCCTCTTATGAGCTATATCTTGGAGAAACCCGGAAAAGGCCTTTTGTTTTAGAATAATATTGTGTTGAATTCTAGTCCGAAAAAAACCTCCAAGCCTGTTATTTCGGGGAGTAAGAGTTGACTTCAGATCTAGATCTAGAGTATTCCTGAAACAAGCAATTTAGAGGTGGTACTAGCATTTCAATGTGAGAGGATGTCTGTCAGAAAGTTAAGGAAGGGAGTAAGCATTTTAAAATGCGAAATGTGGAATCAATTCGTGCGAGGTCACAACAATAAAGAAGTCTATTAGTGCAAGGGAACTAAGGTTGTCAAAGTTCCTGACTTACAGAATCTGAAAACACAATATGAAAATAAGCTTTATTACATTTTTGTTCACCAAGGAATTAAACCTTGATAATGCTTCGGAGAGAAAAACAATGACTGCATGGGTTTTTGAAACAAGTGAAACAGGGAGAGAATTTTCAACAGCCTGTTTACTTTAGCGAAGAGGCTCATTTCTACGGGACTAGGAAAATTAATTCTGGGAATGGTGGAAGCTGAGAAACAGAAAGACCAGATGATATGAATGAGAAGAACTCAGAAATCGAGGCAAGGACCTTGTAAGAGCAACCACGCTGCGGCAGTGTCAGAACGCTACACATAATATTACGAGTATTATTTAGTCAGAACACTGAAATATATTGTGCGTGATGGGGGCCATGTGGAGTATCATTTGTAAAGCTAACCGTTCTAACACGAATTGCTTTTCCATGTAATAATTTAAGAAACAAAACTGTCTATCCAGATGGTTGCTTCATGTCTCTACCGAATGACTCTGCTGTATTTAAAGCGATTTTTATTTCGCGTAAGCTTTTTTCGTGGTCAATGAGTTTGGGACACATATTTTAATACTACCTGACATAATGTGTTTATGAAAAATATATTATATCATTTATATAGATTCTACTCATTGTTCTATGGGGAAACAATTGACATGCACAGAGCCTGGCAAACGATAGTGTGAGTTTAAAAAAATCTAAAATGCAATTTTTAAAAATACTGGAATGGCTAAAAACCCAACAAAGGTATCGTCTTTTCTCTCTCTCTAGCGCTCAATCTCTCTCTATCTCTCTTACTTTCTCTTTCCCTCCCTCAAATATACGCACAGCACTCTCTGTCTCTCTCTCTCTCTCTCTCTCTCTCTCTCTCTCTCTCTCTCTCGTGTGTATGTGTGTGTGTGTGTGTGTGTATGTCCCTCTCCTTCCCCCCTCTCTTACTCTCTCTCTCCCTCCTGTACACATCTACACATTAAAATATGTGTGAGGGAAGAAACACTTTTCTTGATTTCCCTTTTCTTTCCTGCCTCATCCCTCAAGTCAAAAGCACAGTTATACACGGCATGTTATATCCTATCAGGGCCTATCAGCTGAATGCGTAAGATCACACAATCGCTCACAGCTTGGGACGACCATTTGTGTCACTGCACGGTGGAATCAGGCGCTCGTCAGTATTTTAAGGCATAATACTATGGAGTTATTGGTATCATATTGAAGCCTGTTTCTTTGTCTTGCTTTTGGAGAACAAACCGCCTTCTATCTGGAGTAGAAGTCGAGATATTTGCGACTGATATGACCTTGTGCAGTTGCGAGTGCCGTAAAACCCTGTACTAAACAATTTGCGACTGAAGGAAGTGGGAGCCGCTTGGTGTCAAAAATAAAATCACCCCTTCCCCCCTCCCCTCAAGAATGGCCGCCAAAATTTGGTGACTTCCAAAGCTTCGTGTGTCCAAACTGCAAGTTTCAGTTTTGAGTTCCTTTTGTCAATGCTTTTCAGTAAAATACTTTCAGAAATGTGTTCTTAACCCTATCCGTACGTCGTGTTTTACTATCGTATCCATACGACGTGGGGAACTCTGTGCCACCACTTTCAAAGAGGAAATGTACTCGTTAATCCGATCCGTACGCTTTGCATTGCAGTCTGTCAAAAGAAATACTGAAAGTTTCAAAAAGATGTCCGTACTAGAAGTATTCTAAAATGTGAAGAATACAACCCCCGGGGGTACAAAATGACCCCAGGGGTACGGATAAGGTTAAATAGACATAAAAGGTGTTGAGAAAAGAAAGAAAGAAAGAAAAAAATTCTCTCAGAATTGGCCAACGGGCGAAAAAAATGTCGATTTCTTTGATTGTTTTATTTTGACGAGCGCCCGATTTCACCACGTTGCCACTCATTTGACCAGGATAATGGCGACCCTTCGACCTCAGACAAGGAGACGCGCAGCGAGAGATAGGGCATGCACTAGAAATAAGAAACTGGGGAAGAAGAATGAGAGAGAGAGAGAGAGAAGATGGTTCACGGGATGGACATGCACAGAATGAGAGACGGGAAGGAGAGAGAGAGAGAGAGAGAGAGAGAGAGAGAGAGAGAGAGAGAGAGAGAGAAGATGGTGCACAGGATGGACATGCACGCTTGTAACCTGTGCGTATTTATGTGTGAATGTTTGTCTGTTTATGAATCTATATATTATGTTATGTACGCAAGCGCTTGCGTGTAAGCATATTCGTGCGTGTGTGCGTATGTGTGTACGGTTGTGTATGTGTGTGTGTTTGTTTGTGAGTGTGTGTGTGTGTGTGCATGTGTGCTCGTGTTGATGTGTGTCTGTGTGTGTTTGCGTGTGCGTGTCTATGTGTGCGTTTGTGTGTGCGCGTGTGTGTGTATGTGTGTGCGTTTGCGCGTGTGTGCGTATGTGTGCGTGTGTGTGTGAGCGTGTGTTTGTGTGTGAGTGCGAGCGTGTATCTGTGTATGTGTCTGTGTTTGTGTGGGCGTGTGTGTGTGTGTGTGCGTGTATGTCTCTGTGTGTGAGAGATGAAGCATGTGTGCATGTGCATGTGGTGACTGGCAATAGTTTCGCTCTCTCTCTCTCTCTCTCTCTCTCTCTCTCTCTCTCTCTCTCTCTCTCTCTCTCTCTATCTCTCTTTGGTTTTTTTCTCTGTCTATCTATCTATCTATCTATCTATCTATCTATCTATCCATCTTTCTATATATCGATCTATCTATGTGTATGTGTGTGTTTCTGTCTCTCTGTCTCCTTCCCCCCCCCCTTTTTTTTTCTCTCTGATATTTGACTCTATTTCCTTCTCTCTATCTCTCTATCTATCTATCCATCCAGCTATCTATCTATCTATCTATATAACTTTCTATCTAT
>NW_004797339.1:1758749-1759860 GCF_000002075.1 Aplysia californica
CCGTCCGTCCGCCCGCTCGAATGCATGGAGTCTCTCGGTCCGCCCGTCCGCTCGCTCGCTAAACGAACTGTTGTCTCTGTCCGATGTGTAGCGAGTGCCGAGTGCGGACTACTCTTCAAAGCGGACAGTTTGTTACCCGTCCGCTCGTTTGCGGGTAGTGCCAGCGAGTAGTTCGTTACTCGCGGACGCTAATTTTGCGAGCCCGACCCAACCCTACCGTGGAGACACTGCGAGCCAGAATGTCAAAAGCTTAACATCTCCGGCAGCAACTAGTGACTCATAGCAACGTTCAAGTGAGTGTCCAGGTCATAAGAGACAGATTAGATCAATATGAACTCGGCAGTCCATCTACCCATGCCCCAGGACTACGGCAATGCCTGACGTACCTGCGCTATTCACAGCCGAGCCCAGCTATACTCTGTTCTTAAGTGACAGCAGGATTCGTTTCTATGGACGCCCCTGAGAACGTTTTTTACATCTCTGTATGCAGAAGCATAGCTGGGGAGGGTGGAGGATGTTGCCATGATGTGAGGTGGCATTGGTCTGACCAAATCAGCCTTCCATCGTGTCCAAGGAAATGTAAGAGTAGTTCACGACACGGATGAGATTCTGAAACCCACTGCTCTGCCTGTCCTGAAGACTGTGGAACAGGCGCATTCCTCCAGTACGATAACTCTCGGCATCACCGCCTTCTTGTCGTTGATAATATTTCAATCAGCATCATTTAGTGGACAGTATGGACTGGCCAGATTGATCGACTGACCTGTTCTTGAGTGACACAATATGGCCCACCAGCCTCTGAACAATAACAAGGTCCCACTATTTCGTATTCTTGAACAAAAATGGCAGGTAAAGCCACAGTTCACTCAAAGAATACTCATTTAATCCCCGAGGCAATGTTGCTAAAATGCTTATGACAGCCCCACACGTTTATAAACCTGTCGAAGTAAATGATCACGAACTCGCCCTAAAGATTCTACTCTACAAGATGGTTCACTCAGCCCAAAAAGCGTCCTTGGCTGTACGCGCTTTTTTTTCCAGACGCGCCGCAGCCGCTGTTTTGAAGCTCTCTTTCGTTTCTCCAGAAGAAGAAAAGGAATAGCACCCCCCC
>NW_004797339.1:1759960-1761148 GCF_000002075.1 Aplysia californica
CCTGAGCACGCGTATTGACAGCTGTTCATCGGTCTACGAAGAGCTCTAAAATCCTATAAATGACTTTTAAAAGCTCATAGAAGATTCACTTGTAAGTTGTAGCTACATTCATTTACAGCAACAACAACAACCAAGCAATAAAAATGTATATACGATACGACTGCGGTGCGAGCGTAGTACCGATGTGACCCTGATATGATCCCCACATTTCCATAATCAGCTCAGCTGTTTTGTTGCCTTTTTATTCACAGCAGTTTCGAGAAAAAGAGGCTTTTTGCCAGCATAAACATCTTAAAAAGCGTTCTTCCGAAATTTTAATTTTAATTTATTCAAAAAGTAGTTACAATTCTTCCACACAAGTACGCCTTTCTACAGCTACTTTTTAACTCCTTCCTACTCCTGTTTTCAATCACACCCCTTACGGTAGATAAGATCTAATATCTAGTCTTCTCGGATAGGGGCGAAAAATCTCAGAGGTCCCTGTGCAAGTTGCGCACGTATAATATCGCTTGGAGGTCCAAAATCGATAAGAGTAGGCTTCGACCGCCACCCGGGCAGAATTCAAAATTAACTCCCACCAAACTGAAAATATTTAATATGTCCGGCGCGTTCATATGGCCTTATTCAGTTGTGAGCGCCGTAGAACACACACAAAAATTTTGGCAATTTTTTGTACAGGGTACCACCATGATTTTGAAGACACCTTTTCGTAAGCTGAAAGAGAGGAGTGAACCATAATGTAGTGTGCGCTCTTTGCTCGCCCTCAGTCGGTATCAATATACCTAAAGACGGTAGAAGAAATGAAATCGAACACTCGCTATTTTCGCACTTGAAACCATGCACTGTGTGATGTAAGCCCAGGCACACATAATTTGCCCACCTTTATGACTCCGGACCAAGACATAGATTGAGCACCTCCACCCCCCACCCCCCACCCCGCCCCAACCACCCTTTTTACTTAAAAAAAAACTAACTGCTGTAAACGTTTTCAATCACTGTCTGAATAACACTTTAGTTGTCATCATCTAACATTGTGCTTCAAATAAAGAAGAAATATATACACGTGCAATCTCCACTTTTATTCCCTTCTACTGTTATTACTTGAAATATTCGAATAGAAAAGAGGGCTGGGTTAAGGGTCAAATTCTTCGCACGTAGAGTTGTGATGTAGCGGGGGGGAAAGGGGGA